>NC_089251.1:35126046-35445535 GCF_963930625.1 Muntiacus reevesi | reverse complement strand
CAGAGGAAAAAAATGCCTTCCCTATATTTTCATAAGTCCCCAGGAGGGTAGTTCTGCCTCCTAACAAGTTCTAAGGGCAAGTGAAGTAGGTATCAGGGATCAGCCGACTCCTGGTACACGAATCTTCACCCTCTCACCCCCTCAGATAGATGACTTCCCATCCCCAGCCCCAACCTTGACCCCATCACTAACAAGGAATGAGGTGAATCATCTAGGATATGTTCTAGCTCTTTCTACCCTCCCCCACAAAGCTCTGCCTCTCCAGGGCTGGGAAGATATAGCAGAAGATGTGGGAAGACCTTTGATACCCGGGGTTTCAGCCTCAGAGGAGAAGAGGGCCAGCAGGGCTCTCTGCTCTTTCTTGAGAACAGAAGAGAGCAGGGAGGTGGGCTTAGCTGTCTCACCCACCTCTCACCTCCCAGAAGGAACTAGGGACCTGCATTGTGACCCCAGCTGAATCGAGCTTGCTGGGTGGCTCTCTCTTGGGTTAGCTGGCTGTGTGGTCCTTGGCTTCCCAGTTCTTCTATGGCTGGGGCAGACCCAATTGATAGTTCCTTACTCCCTGAGGCTGGGCCTGGGTCTGCAAGTATGTGATGTGGTGGTTTAGTTGCTAGTACATGCTGAGGGGTCCCAAAACCTCCGGCACAAGGACAGTGTCAACTGCCTTCCTGCAGCAGGACTTTCTCACTGGCTAACCATGAGGCCACCACAAGGGTGCTCACTAGCAGGGTGGTGGGGCTAAGGTGCACCAGCACAGCAGAGGGAGTGAGGTCTATCACTTAGGGTAGGCTCTCTTTGGTCCTTTCTTCTCAAGGGCAAGTGAGTCACTTGGATAAGACTATAAACATTTCCCCCAAAGAAGCCGCATGGTCAGAGCAACCCTGATCAGGGTCTTTGCTCAAGTCCAAGGGCCGGAGCTTCTCTGGCCACTGAGGAGCTGTATTAAAGCCTGCCCAGGACTTGCTTTAAAGCTAGGGAGCAGGATTCTGAGCTCTTCTCTGGGCTTCCTAGCTACAAGGGCAGGGGGCCTGCTCTGAGCTGATTCTTGGGGCTGGCTGTTCCCCAGGGACCACCATCAGCTCCATCCCACAAGGAGCAGGGGCCTGAGATAGCTGGCATACTTCCTGGGAGGTCTGGCATTTCCTCTGGCCCACTTTGGTGTGCCCACTGCTTGAGGAGGAAAAAAAAAAAAAATGCCCACATAGCCAGATAAGAAGATGGTCTAGTGGTGCCCCCTGCTGGTCCTATGGTAGACTGAAAGGATTTGCAGTCAGAAACACCAATGAGTTTCTCATTTGGGAGCGGAGACTGACTTTTTTTTTTTTTTTTTTTTTCCTTTAAAGCCCTGTATTAGGTAACTATTGCTGCAGAACTAATGAGTGGTTTAAAACAACAATGCTATTTCTATGAGTCAGGAATTTTGTTTGGCTGGGCACTTCTAGCTCTGGGTCTCCCAAAAGGCTGTCATGAGATGTCAGCAAGCAACTCAGGGACTCACTTCTGAGGTGGTACATTCACATGCCTGGCAAGTTAGTGCTGGTTGTTGGCAGGGAGCCTCAGCACCTCTCCGCTGGGACCTCTCCAGAGCTGCTTCCCTGATCTCACAACAAGGAGACTGACTTACCCCAGAGCGAGTGATTCAAGAAGCTGAAGTGGAAGCTCAGATGGCTTTTATGACTTGGCCCTGGAAGTCAAACACTGTCACTTGCACAATATTCACATCAACTCGCTGTGATTCAGTATGGGAGTAAACTACATGAAGGTATGAATTCCAGAAGGTGAGGATCCCTGGTGTCATCTTGGAGGCTGGCTACAACAAACACCCACCATGTGCTAGGGTGTATGCAAACAATATATAACAACCAGAGCATACGCACTGCAATTACTGCATGCATCTTTTAATTTCTTTTAATTTCATGGCTGTAGTCACTATCTGCAGTGATTTTAGAGCCCCCTAAAATAGTCTCTCACTGTTTCAATCATTTCCCCATCTATTTGCCATGAAGTGATGGGACCAGATGCCATGATCTTAGTTTTCTGAATGTTGAGCTTTAAGCCAACTTTTTCACTCTCCTCTTTCACTTTTATCAAGAGGCTCTTTAGTTCTTCTTCACTTTCTGCCATAAGGGTGGTGCCATCTGCATATCTGAGATTATTGATATTTCTCCCAGCAATCTTGATTCCAGCTTGTGCTTCATCCGGCCTGTCATTTCACATGATGTACCTGCACAGAAGTTAAATAAGCAGGGTGACAATACACAGCCTTGACGTACTCCTTTCCCAATTTGAAACCAGTCCATTGTTCCATGTCCAGTTCTAACTGTTGCTTCTTGACCTGCATACAGATTTTTCAGGAGGCAGGTTAGGTGGTCTGGTATTCCCATCTCTTTAAGAATTTTCCACAATTTGTTGTGATCCACACAGTCAAAGGCTTTGACCTCGGAAGTAGAAGGTTTTTCCTGGAATGCTCTCACTTTTCTATGATCTAGCGGACACTGGCAATTTGATCTCTGGTTCCTCTGCTTTGTCTAAATCCAGCTTGAACATCTGGAAGTTCACGGTTCACATACTGTTGAAGTTTGGCTTGGAGAATTTTGAGCATTACTTTCCTAGCATGTGAGATGAGTGCAATTGTACGGTAGTTTGAACATTCTTTGGCATTGCCTTTCTTTGGGATTGGAATGAAAACTGACCTTTTCCAGTCCTGTGACCACTGCTGAGTTTTCCAAATTTGCTGGCATACTGAGTGCAGCACTTTCACAGCATCATCTTCTAGGACTTGAAATAGCTCAACTGGAATTCCATCACCTCCACAAGCTTTGTTCATAGTGATTCTTCCTAAGGCCCACTTGACTTCACATTCCAGGATGTCTGGCTTTAGGTGAGTGATCACACCATCGTGGTTATCTGGGTCATGAAGATATTTTTTGTACAGTTCTTCTGTGTATTCTTGCCAACTCTTCTTAATATCTTCTGCTTCTGTCAGGTCCATACCATTTTTGTCCTTTATTGTGACCATCTTTGCATGAAATGTTCCCTTAGTTCCTCTAATTTTCTTGAAGAGATCTCTAGTCTTTTCCATTCTATTGTTTTCCTCTATTTCTTTGCACTGATCATTGAGGAAGACTTTCTTATCTCTCCTTGCTATTTTTTGGAACTCTGCCTTCAGATGGTTATATCTTTCCTTTTCTCCTTTACCTTTAGTGTCTCTTCTTTTCTCAGCTATTTGTAAGGCCTCCTCAGACAACCATTTTGCATTTTTGCATTTCTTTTTCTTGGTGATGGTCTTGATCCCTGCTTCCTGTACAATGCCACAAACTTCCGTCCATAGTTCTTCAGGCACTGTATCAGATCTAATCCCTTTAATCTATTTATCACTTCCACTGTATAATTGTAAGAGATTTGATTTAGGTCATACCTGAATGGTCTAGTGGTTTTCCCTGCTGCTGCTGCTGCTAAGTCGCTTCAGTCATGTCCAACTCTGTGTGACCCCACAGGCAGCAGCCCACCAAGCTCCCCCGTCCCTGGGATTCTCCAGGCAAGAGCACTGGAGTGGGTTGCGATTTCCTTCTCCATGCATGAAAGTGAAAAGTGAAAGTGAAGTCACTCAGTTGTGTAGGACTCTTTGCGACCCCATGGACTATGTAGCCTACCAGGCTCCTTCGTCCATGGAATTTTCCAGGCAAGCGTACTGGAGTGGGTTGCCATTCCTTCTCCAAGTGGTTTTCCCTACTTTCTTCAATTTAAGTCTGAATTTGGCAATAAGGAGTTCACGACCTGAACAACAGTCAGCTCTGGGTCTTGTTTTTGCTGACTGTATAGAGCTTCTCCATCTTTGGCTACAAAGAATATAATCAATCTGATTTTGGTATTGACCATCTGGTCATATGTAGAGTCTTTTCTCATGTTTTTGGAAGAGGGTGTTTGCTGTGACCTGTGTATTCTCTTGGCAAAACTCTGTTTGCCTTTGCCCTGCTTCATTTTGTACTCCAAGACCAAACTTGCCTACTACTCCAGCTAGTACTTCCTGGAGTAGATTTCCTACTTTTGCATTCCAGTCCCCTACAATGAAAAGGACATCTGTTTTGGATGTTAGTTCTAGAAGGTCTTGTCGATCTTCATAGAATCATTCAACTTCAGCTTCTTCAGCATTACTGGGAACTTGTTAGAAGTGCAAAATCTTGGGCCCCATCCCAGACCTGCTGACTCGGAAACTCTGTGCACGATGTCAGAGCTCTGTGTTTTCACACACCCTGCAGTTAGTTCTAATATTAACATGTGCTGAAGTCTAAGAAACACTGATGTATGTTAACTGCATCATCCCTGTGCTTGCTTTTCTGGAAGCCTAACTTACTCCTGAAAACAGAACAATCCAACTGGCCACTGAGCTCTGGCCTCTGCTCTAGCCCCGCCTTTTGCTCTCCTTCTCCTTGGTCATTGCAGATGTAAGGCTCAGGAGGTCAGGTTCTGAAATCAGTATGCCTGAGAGAGAGATCCATGCCAGCGTCATGTGTGTGTGTGTATGCCCATTTGTGTGCATGCAGATTTTTGACCTCTAGTAAAGCTGTGTGACCTTGACCTGTTAGCAGGTGTTTCCTCACCTGCAAATGGAGTTGATGATACTTAATCACCTCCATACAAATGGAGGTGATGATACACCAGCCACAGGTGTAAGCACTTTCCACATATTACCTCACTTTATCCTCAGCACAGCTCTATGGAATCAGTACCATTACTACCCCCTTTTTAGAGATAGAGAAGCCAAGGGCACAAAAAGGTTAAGAAACTTGCTCAGGGCACACAGTTCTTAAGTGTTAGAACTGGGATTCTAGCACAGGCCCTCTGGCCACGGAGTCCTGGCTCTTAGGCAGTCTGCCTCCCAAGGCTCCTCCTGTTAATAATACACCCAACCCCTAGCTCATTCTCTGGTGCTCTGTTGTGCTGACATGCCTCACCTTAAACATAATCTCTCTGCTACGGACAATGAGAATGTGCCTTAGTCACTTCACCTCTCCTGGCCCTAGTTTCCAAATGTTTAAAATGAGAGGATGGACTAGGTTGAAGGATGTAAGCAGAAGCTCTGCAGGCACAAAGGATAAGCTGTGTTTGGCCAGCTACTCTGTCTAAGGTGACTTAAACCAAACATCTGTCTGTAAGTGGTGTATGCACCTGCTCTTCACTCCCTTCAGAAGTACCACCCCATTCAGTAGTCTTATACCTGGCCCACTTTCCTTATTTTAATGAGCTATCTGGGATCCAGAGGCATCTGAGTTTGAGATTACTAATCAGATAATGCCTAATTCGGAGTTCCTATGAGTTTACAATTCTTTCACCTTCACCTTTCTTCTCCCTCAATCCAATTTGAAGAGCAGTTTAAGTTTACCTGCAATGTTTCTTGTGCAAAGGCTCTGAGCCTTGGTCCTGCCTTTCACTATGATGGAAGTCCTCTACTTGGCGTGGTTGTCAGAGGTAAGCTGGTGTTCCTTCTTTTCTCCATGTGCTCTGAAAATGCTGATTTACATTTGCTTCTGGAAGGGAGACAGACAAAGCTTTAGAATGTAAGGCTAATCCAATTTCAGAATCCATTGCACATGGAAGGATGGTTTCTGTTATTCACACTTAATATGGGAGGTTTTCTCTTTTCAAACTTAGAACTTAATCAATTGGAAGAATGAAGGCCTTTTATTCTGCTTTATGAGCTTGTGCGTCCCTATGTTGAATGCCTTCATTTCCTGCAGCAGAACACATCCCGTACTGATAGAGTGGCTTTGAGGCTTTTTACTGGGCTTTGCAAACATCTTTCATAAGGCTTCTGGCAAGTGGGTGCCAGGTGTTGCTGACTAACAACTAGCCTACTGCCTGACACATGTAACAGGAAAATACTGCTGAATATGGATAAATGAATGAGCAAATACTTTCTAGTAACTGGAGCCTACACTAGTTAAATAACCCATTGAACCTCCTTCAGTTGATAGGAATATATTTTATTTTTAGAATACTGTATGGCTTAGTTTTCACACATGTTCTTTGGAAATTACTTTCCATAAAGTTGAGGAAATGAAGCTTCAAGAAGTTAACTAACTTCAAAGTCACACTGTGACGTTCCTATGACCTCAGGTTGTCAACACCAAAATAAAAGCCATTATAAAGAAAGTTGTTAAAAAAATTTGAAGTTGTGTAAACTAAATCTTTAGATACTAAAACAAACATGGCAGAAAAAAAATCACTTATCAACACAAAAACAGGAAACAATATTATTGTTTGTATAGTAATTCATAGTTTCTAGGGTATTTTCTCACATATAATTTCATTTGACCTCCCCCCCCCCCCCCCCCCCACTCACACACACAATAATTCAGCTCCACCAGAGTAAAATCTCTTCTTGCTTCAGTTCAGCTGATTATTAACAACAGTAACAGACTGCCTGGTGTTACTCTTCCCCAAGGCATGTCAGGCTGGCACTTAAGTACTGAATATCCTGTGTACTCCTGCCACCTACTGGTGCTTTTCTGGTAGCATGGATTTCAGCTGATTTTATATTAACGTCTTTTATTCAACGAGACCACTGGACTATTTTACACCTTATTACTCAAGTTCTTAAATATGCCCCACCCCACCCCCCATCTTTGAAACTCATTTTCTAAGGAGACTACTCTGAAACAGGACCGAAGACTTTCTTAGGAAAGGGATGGAAATACTTGAGTCTTTTGGCATACCGACAGCTTTCAGAAATGCCTCTGAGCCCCTTTCAGTTGGCTTGGAAGCTGGGGGAAGGGAGAGGTTTTAGTTAGGGACAGAGAATACACATGGATTTTCATGCTTTCATAGTGTTGCCTCCACTTGCCCGGCACTTTCTGGGATGGGCTACAGGTAGTCAGCAGATTAGCTGAGAAAGGTGGTGTGCCAGTTGTTAACAGCTTACTCCATGGCCCCTCAACAGTTAGTGGAAGAGGAATGAAATTCTGGGGACAGCTGAAGCCAATTTCCTGACTCATGGGCACCCCAGTGGGGTATCTCAAACTGCATCAATCCCTAAAAACCTCTGGTCAATACTTTTTTCAAAGCCGGGCTTTGCTCTGGATACAAATTTTTAAAATTAGACAAAATTTGTCTCTGTATTTTGCTGGAAATCGGGATGAAAGACGACTTGTTCATCTTTAGGGCATATTGCCAGAGTAGGATTGAAATGAGATGATTTGGTATATAAATGGTTTCTCACAATCTTATTATAGCAGTAATGAGACAGGCTGAGGCAAACACTGGAGAAAGAAAGTTGGATTTGAAAAGTAACTAGTAGAATTTTAGTGAATATTCTTGTAGGACTCTTCAAAAAGTAATGTTGTCTGACAGGGGTCAAGGGTGGAAGTGGGAAGTGAAGGTTTTAAAATTTTTATCATTGAAGTTGTAGTTAACTGTTTATCTTTTCTTCCTTCTGTTCCATGGTAGAAGAAAAATAGCTTGACGATTTTTGAAGGTAAAGTGTCTATTGTAGCAGATTATAAAAGATTTCTTATGGTGAAAGGTCAAGACAGTAACATTTGATAAGTAGTAATTTCATGCCCTAATTTGCTTAAAGGTTTAGCAGTACATATCAAGACCAGGAAGGAGTTATAAAGCTTTGAAAGCATTCCAGTCATTCTTTAACTTAGGGTAAAGGTTCTGAAGTGTTCAGGAT
This sequence comes from Muntiacus reevesi, assembly GCF_963930625.1. Taxonomy (NCBI): domain Eukaryota; kingdom Metazoa; phylum Chordata; class Mammalia; order Artiodactyla; family Cervidae; genus Muntiacus; species Muntiacus reevesi. The sequence goes on along the minus strand of NC_089251.1, from coordinate 35,437,860 downwards.
TATCGAAAACAAACAAGTAGCAGTTATTCCAAACATATGCGTGATACTTTACAAGTTTTTAGGCCATGTATTTCACTATTTTCTAACCAGAACCACTTAAGATAGGGCTTGTTTTCATAATCCATACTTGAGAAAACTAAGGTTCAGAGGTTGAGTCACATACTTCCCAAAGTCACATAGCTGATAAATCACAGCACTGACGACCGGTCCTTAAAGTCCAGTGATCTTTCTAGAAACTCTTTCCCAGAGACTTTTCCTCTCCTTACACATCAGTTTATCTAACTATTGTACTTAACCATTTTAAAAAGCCACTGTTTTCAAAAACCAGGTGGAAACTGTAATTATTTTTTTTCTTAGTCATACTTCTAAGTCTGTGGGCCCCCTGTGATAAACATCTACTTTTACCAGGTGGTAACACAACTATAGACTGTTTTGTTTGGATAACCCTTTGAGATTAGTGATTCTCAATAGGAGATAAGTTATCTTTGAGGTTTGGTAAAATATCTGATTTTTTGGCTCCAGTTCAGAGACCAATCCGGTTTGATGGGAGGGAATGAAGACATAATTCACTGTGAACAAGCCCTCAAAAGGTCAAAATGCAGATGATTTTAAAAAACAAATATGTAAACCGATGCCCAGGATCACAGAACCCTTAATAGTGCTTTGAAATGTATGTATTTTTTGCCTTAATATGGAAGTTTCAATTTGGGAGATACCAATATTTTAAAATAAAGAAGAAGCCATACAACTCATATCCAATTTACAATAAGTATCCATGCTAACTTCTCTTCGTTCTGCTTCATTTCTATAACAGATATCGTCACATCATCGTAATTTGCTACCCTAACAGGAGTCTTTCCCTTTAATCTTGCTCTGTTCTCAATCCACACCTTTCCAAGATCAGAAGTAAGAGTTTTGGTTTTATACAGCTCCTGGAAAGCCAGTGTTAAAAACAGACATGCAGTTAATTACTAGATCTGTTTCAACTGTGAGATATTTTTAATTGTTGTAAATATGAACCCCATAATGTCTCTGAATATTTTACAATTGGTAGTTTTCATATCCTGCCTGATCAAAAATTACCTGTGAACTGATATAGGCCTAGGCTAGGGCCTGGACTCTGCATTTAAACATCCCATATGACCTTTATGAATGTGTAAGTTTAGAAAAGTTACGGTATAGCTATTTTCACCTCCAGTATCAAAGTAGCCACTCACAATTGTAACTTAAATCACTACATAATTACTAAAAATTTTAAACCTGGAATACTCACTTCAGGATGATCTCTGTACACACTTCAGTAAGCCACTCATTATATAGTATACTCACCTGTATCTGGTTAACCTTCCCCCTCCCCACAACAAAATCATTCCCATTAGCGGTTTCCCATCTCAAGTCAACAGTGTGCTTACTTTTCTGTAAACAATCCAATCTGACTGGATCCTCCACATTGCTATTTGTTTTTGCTTTTTTTTTTTCCACCAAAGGAAGAGCAGAGAGAAACATGCTATAGTACCTGGTGCAGTCACCTAAAAGTTAACCTGGTGCTATGACATTTTTATTTGTTCATATATGCTAAAACTATAGTTGTTAGTGTCTGAGGGAAAAATCATCTCAGAGAAGTTAATATTGGCAAATTCAGTATTTCCAGTTGTAAATTAGGTAGAATTAACTAAACCATAATGTCACCTTATCACTGCCTACTAAAAAAAGTAATAGCTACTCAAAGGTGTGATGTACGCATTCATAGATTAAAAATTAAGATGATCACTGGACAAGGGTCAGTGGAAAATAAGTAGCAGTTTTGCACCAATGCAAGACAAAATATACTTTATTGTGACAGCAAATGCACATAGTGCTATAGGTAAGGCATGCTACTACCAGTCTGCATATAATCAAAGGCCAGTATGGAAATGAATGGGAATCAATGCTGTTTCTTAATGCTTGAAGATTTAGTCCATGGTGAAGGAAAGAGAAGAATTTATGTCCACATACCTCAAATGCAGTATTATACACCTACCAAATCAAGAGACATATGCCTCTAACCAAGAGCCCAAAGGCAAATAAGAGAAAATCCTAACTGTACTCAAAAGTCACTTTTAATATCAATGACAGGATGATTTTGCCAATTAATTTAGGACAAATTTCATCTCTAGGCAAAGACTATATTTTCAATCATAACATTTACTGCTATAGAACCTAGAAATTGAGCAAACAGCCATTCATTCATTGATTGAAGTATTTAGTCAATTTTAATGCCATTTATTCCACCAGAAACAAATACTAAAATACCTAGAAATGGTTTGGATAAAGAAACATTTACACTTTAATACTTCTTAATGCTGTAAATTTTGGGCTCCAATAACCCCCTGAGTCAAATTTGATCCCTATCAACTTGAAGGGACCAAGTACAGTTTCGATTTCAATACCTAAACTTCTGAGGGAAAATCTGAGAAAATAATACTAGGAGATCTAAATCCTTTGATGTAACTATCAGGCTCTACAGACTTGTCAAAATCAATGCAAAACTGAAGAGGATATGCTGAAATGCTTTGCAAAGCATTTTTAGATAGGCTGCTTCACTTCCCTCCATTTAAAACACATGCAGAAGAAATGTTTTCTGCATGAATGCACACGGACATTCTGTTCAGTTGTTTTCTAAATGCAATACTGTGGTTTTAAACAGTATGCTTTAATTTAAACAAACAAGTATCTTATATACAGTCAATTTAGTTTAAGAGATGAAAAGAAACACTACTATGAAAATTACTTATCAAATACTCTGCTCTTTTGAAAGGTGATTTTAAAAGCAACACAGGACCAAAAACATCCAACTATTACTTTATTTATATTACTATGCTTAAGTTACATGGAAAAGACAACCAAGCAGTTCTGCCCCATATCAGGAAAAGTTTCCAATCAACACCAATTATGTGGTGACAAACAACTAGGAATGGTGACATCTTTGGGTCAAGACTGACAAGGAAGAATGGGCTCTGATGCTACGGTTCATCTCCAACAAGAATATGGCACAATGGCCAGCACAAGCAATACTAACACTGAACCTTTAGCGCTGGTCACAAATTCGGATCTCTTCTCTGAAGCTAGCAAATCAAGTGAAATAACTGGGTTTTAAAAAAAAGTCTTAAAATGAAGCCCAAATAAATTTAAAAACCATGCTCTTGACACATTTTCCTTTCAAAATTTACATAAAATACTTTTTCACTCTTAACAGCCCAGATTTTTTTCCTCACATAGCCCACCATGTAGCTGCAGATAGACTATTCTGCCTCAAGATGTAAACACAGGGGGGAAAAAAAGGCATCTGCATAATATTCTCTCTACACACTGCTGTTGGATGGAAAATAGAAAATTTAAAAAAAAGGAAAGAAAGGAAGGTTCCATCATAGATTCTCACAACCTCTTGTTCCGCAGTTCATGAATCCGACTCTGATGCTAAGGTGACAGTGTATGTAAGTAGATTTTTGTTTTCAGTGAAGAAGACCTGGGAAAAGATGGATTTCTCTCTTTTTCTTCAAGAGTTATCAGATGGTACATGCTCCTCAAAGCCCTCACTTTCTCGAACTAGAGCGCGTTCCAGGATCACACGACCTTCCTTATAACGCTGGCTGTCTTCAGTGGCAAACTCATAGATCCATCCCAGTTTGCTATTGCAGTTTTTGCAGCTCACGTCTCGAACCATGTGGCGGCCAGTGAGCATGACTCGATCTTGAACTTCACTATACTGTAGGTTAACTACCTAAGAAACACATGAAAACAAAATTGCAAAGGCATGTAAATTATCTGCCAAAAGCGGTACACAATATTTTTGTTGGTGAAAGAACAGCAACTTCAGAAAAGCAGATAGCAGTTGTTTGTCAAACCTGCAACACACTTTCCAAGAGCTATTTTTGACAAACTGATTGGACAGGTAACACCTGTACTGAACTGGATATGTAATGCAATCATGTATTGTATTACCCTAAGCCACCGTATTTATAGACATTAATTATGCTTCTGTGTTATAGCAAAGAGTCCTTAACTTGGGGTCATAAAATGTAGGTCTGGGTCCAACTGTTATAATTAACCATTCAATGATGAGTGTAGACAAGGCTACCATACAGAACAGCCTAGTATACAGCAGGTATTCCATAAAGAGAAGTTTGTAAAATTTGTTTCTGAAACAATTTTATCTACTAACAGACTGGGGGTAGGTTGCAATATATGGTTTTCAAGTGGGTTCAAAGAATCTATGGAAGAATTTCCAATGACTCTGAACACCCAATAACCCTCCCTGCTGAATTTTTCTGTAAAGAGCCAGATATTTTTGGCTTTGAAAAGGGCTATCTGGCCTTTGTTATAGCTATTAAGCTCTGCTGTGGTAGCACAAAAGCAACCGTAGATAATACACAGATGAATAAACATGGCTGTGGTTCATTAAATTTTACTTACAAAAACAGGCAGTTAGCCTGCCATGGTGTGCCAACCCCTGCTCTATACCTAAATAAAGACGAAGATGTTTATACACTATCAATTCTTTCAGAGAAAATACTTGTTTTTAAATGGTAGAGAGGGGTGTCCCCTGGGGAAGTTTAAGTTGAATATCTAAGAACAGTACCTTGGACTAGTTCTGTAGTTCAAGGATATTTGGAATATCTAGAAATTCAACTTTGCTAGTACCCATTAGACTCCAGGAGGCAGAATCACATCAACCAATTTAAAAGCAAGCCAGAAATGGGGCAGACTATACATTAATCTGTAAGTCAGGAAACACTTTGGTTAGTAAACCTATTAGCCAAATCATAATCAGAAAGATGACTGGTAAATTAGAGCAGGAAGTTGGTTAGATGATCCTTATTCACTTGCACTGTCAAACTACAACAGCTTAATGCAGCTATCTCCCTGTAAGGGTAAATTAGTGCTATGGGGGTGTTTCAGCCCCTTTAATAGTCTGTGAAGTCACTACCACATTCTTACCCTGAGTGTCTCCTGAAGTAATGGAGATCACCCTTATCATAACACAATCCTTAAAACCCTCAAGCCTAAAAATCACAAGTCTAGTAATGCTTTCCTGAAGTCCCAAAGACAAACTAGCAGGCAATTTCTATGGAGTGCAGCTCTCATTCTGAATCTTCTTAGTCTCTCCATGCTCTGAGGGGTATTCTGGTATTGCTATCAAATATATCCACTGAACCCACTGAGGAAATGAAACCAGTTTTCCCCACAAACCTTGTTAAAAAGAAATGCTCTGCCAGTGGCGCCTGTGAATCGAGTGGAGATGAGTTCCGAACGGTTGGTCAGGATCGTATCGCAGTTTGCACAGGAAAACAGACGGGTACCACCGATATGATCAAGGAAAATCCTGCCCATTTTTAAAGCTGAAGCTCTAAAAACCTGGGAACAGATGAAAAAGGACAAGAAATGCATTATGATTTTTTAACTTGTTAGGATCTACTTAGGTGTCACAGAGAACCATTTATATATACATATATATCTCTTCATAGTACTTAATACATGAAATAGATGACTCTGAATGAAAGGATCCAAAGTTCACACATGGACCAAATAGGCAAACTCAAGCTAAGAACACTTCAGAAACAACGAGTCAAGGAAGCAAATATTTTCATTAGGAAGGCCAAAGAATATCCCTTCTCTTTTGATTGGTATGAAAAACGCAAGGAGACAGTGTGCAATATCAAACCAAATGATGAGAAACACCAGCAGAAAGGTGAGAAAAACGGTTAAGCACAGGGTTCTCCATTCTGGAGAAGGAAATAGCAACCCACTCCAGTATTCTTGCCTGGAGAATCCCATGGACAGAGGAGCCTGGTGGGCTATAGTGCATGGGATCTCGAAGAATCGGACATGACCAAGCAGCTAACAAGTATATATTCTGAGTATCTGTAATTTGAGAAAAGACTTATGGGACAAGAGTGTGCTGCTTTGAGAGCATGGGGTACCTGGTTTCTCTGGTCATCAGGTGCAACAACTATGTAGGTGATGGCACTAAATTAGTAAGTTTGAGTCTGTGGAGCACTATACTAGGTGCTTTGTTGTTGCTGTTTAGTCGCTAAGTCGTGTCCAACTGTTTTGTAACCCCATGAACTGTAGGCCACCAGACTCCTCTGTCCATGGGATTTCCCAGGCAAGAATACTGGAGTGGATTGTCATTTCCTTCTCCAGAGGATCTTCCTGATCCAGGGATTGAACCTGCATCTCCTGCATTGGCAGGCGGATTCTTTATCACCAAGCCACCAGAGAAGCTTTACTTATTTCAAAATCATCACAACAACTCTGTGAGGTTGTCACCTCCAATTCATAGATTATTCAACGTTACTAACTGGTCCAAGGTCACACAGCTTTCAAGTACAGAAAATCATGAACAGAATATGGCTCACTCAAGTCAAAGCCAAAATTTTTCCGTTACTCTAACACTGACTCCTATAAGAAGAGGACATACAAGATGGTCTAGGCTGGCATAAGGTTAGGAAAATAAGAAAAGAGAAGAGAAAGATGAGCCGTTATTATATAACTTACTATATTTAAGAAAGTCTTTTGATTCAATAAATCACAGAAGTGCTGAAACATTAGGGAAAAAAGCTCTGAATCCAACTTCTGAAACAAGGGTAATCACACTCCAATATTTTAAAAGTTGAGTTAATACATGTAACTTCCCAGAGGAATCGGGTGGAGGGAGGTGGGATGGGGGACCAGGATGGGGAATTCGTGTAACTCTATGGCTGATTCATATCAATGTATGACAAAACCCACTGAAAAATAAAAAATTAAAAAAAAAAAAAAAAAAAAATACATGTAACTCCTTAAATTCATTGCAATTAATCTCCCAAAACAGCACATTTTTAGAGATCTAGGTATAATCAAGAATACACCCTAGCTTTTCATTTTAAAAAGAATGTATTCCTTTGTGTAGTGATCAGCTCCTGTGTTTCAAATACTTAATATTATTTGTCTTTAAAACACCATACAGAGCTGATACAGCTACTGCTATGGAAAAGAAAAATGTAGAATCCATGTGCAATCAGTGTCATCTTAAACTTGGGGAAATTCCATTACAAATTAAAAAGAAAATTCTACTCCTTCTAACATCTGTCAACTTCAGCCATGAGGCAGTTTTAATGTCATCAGAAATGTGACATTTCTGTCACCAAGATAATTAAGACTCCCACTAAATACTATGATATGAAAGTTCAATAAGTAATGAAAAACAAATAGTAAATAGACAATTTATAGCTAGTAAACAAGAGTGTCAACAAATAAATCCTGGGTAAAAACATAAGACTTAAAAAATGACATTTACCTTTCTTGATTATATTTCTGCAAAATGACAATAAAAGACTTGCTGCCTATTGTTTCAGTCTTCCTTCTCCCAGATGCCTAAGAATACAGTATTTGTTACACAAAGCAAATCTGAGGGTGCAAATCTGAGGCCTGCTGGCTGAATTCATTTGATGGCATAGGAACACAGCAGTGAACAAAACAACCCTTCCCACACCAAAACATTAGTGTTCAATTAAGCCCAGGGTTTTTAGTTTTTAATAAAAAAGTTGAGAATCATTTAAAATTTGAGAGATTTCATTAACAGCCTGTTTTGAGCCTTTGTTTTTAAACAATGGGGAGAGCTGGCAACACAGGACATATATTCTCATATGGTAACAACTGGCTAGAGTTGAGAGGTGCCTTCAACTCTCCCCACAAGGTCATTTCATTTGCTTTTTATCTATTTTGTGCCACATAATTACTTTACCTGTAAGACATCTGAGTTTATGACTCCTGATCCAAATAAAGCATTCAGTGATCCTGTGAGTAGCTGATTTTGGTCATGTTTCTTACTACCAGTCATTTACAGAAAGGAATCACCAGCAGGGTTTTATGGTAACACCTCTGAAGATGTACTCCTCAGTTTTTATTTCTCTAAAAACTAGTCTTTGTGTGGTCATTTATCCTCCAGCTTGGGCTTCTGGGAACTGTTATTTTCAAGCCAACGTTTCTTCAAGCTTTCAAATACAATACTTTATCTAACTTACTTCAACAATAATTCAGGAATAACCAGATATTTTTGACTTGACTGATAGCAGATGCAATACTACTGAGGAAAATATTCTGAACTTCAAAACAAACCCTTCCTATACCTTCTGCCTATATCATTCTATCTTTGGTTCAGTATTAATAGCTGTGACCATTTGCTCACTACTGGACACAGGAAAACTATTTCTGAATGGGGTAAATAGATTTAACATCATGCTTTCTCTTTCCTGTTTCAAATTCAGACTATTTTTAACTTTTACCCAACTATCTTTACTGAATTCAGTTACATGATTCATTACAAGACCAAAAATATCTATACAGACTCACTATTCCTAGTTGTGGTTGCCATGTATAGAGTTCTATATATGTATATAGAACTGTAAAATGTAGTTCTCATTTGCCAAAACAGATAAGCTACAATGCCAGATAATCTATCAGAAGTGAGCAAAACACTGCTTTCTGTCAAAGGTGTTTGGAACACAAAAAAACCTTCGCAGGCCATTGAATTTCACATGTTAGGCCTTCACCTCACCAGGTTAGGAGTGCAACCTAGTGCTCATTCACCCTGGGCACACTCAGGAGACTGACGGCAAGCATACCGGCACTTCACCACAAAAGGGGAAGGTCATTTAAAAGCTAGGGCAAAACACCTGAATTAGGTTTCTCTGGACCCAGGCAATATATTGAACTCTGCCTTAGACTTGATATTTAGTATCAACATCATATGGGACCACTGCATTCAGTACTTCACTTATCACATTCAACCTTAATAATTTCTTAGTAGGTATGTATTATCCTACGTTTGTAGAGGAAGACATAAAGGCTGTAACTTTATGAAACTGGCCAAACTGGGATCTGAACTAAATTCTGCTCCAGCTCTTTTAACCCCACTTACTCTCCCGTGACCAGAAAAGACAGCCAAATTCAGTCTTTCTCTCTCAGATTTCTCACACACCTCTCCTGCCTCCATGCTGAGCCACCTACATTCCCTAACTTTGCTGGTGGCAACTCTTATCCCTCTCCTAAACTAGAAACCCTGGCAACTTCTTTAAGAAACTGCAAAATTGAGAAGACCTCCTAAATCACTTTTAAAGATCTTTCTTCCTCATTCTTCATCAATAACTTAGTTCACATTCTCATCACTTCTAGAGCAACGAAAGTAAGGTACTTTAGCCTTATGTACTTATAAAAGGCATGTACTTCAGACACCCCTTTCTAAGAGCTTATCCTGTCAGAAACTTTTTACCTGATAGGATAGTATATAGCTTATTCTTTAAATTCCATTTTCTTAAAGGAATAATTGACATAAAATTTGGCCATTGTTAAGTGTACAAATGAATGATTTTTATTAAATTTACAAAACTGTGCTACCATCACCACAAACCAGCTTTTTAGAATATTTTCATCATCTCTCCAAATCCCCACAAATCCTTCCACAATCAATCTCCATCTAATTGTTTTTACATCCAAATTATTTCCCAGGTCATGTACACACTGCTATGTTTAAAATGGATAACAAAGACTTGTTATATAGCACATGGAACTCTGCTCAGTGTTACATGCCAGCCTGAATCGAAGGTGGGTTGTGGGGAGAATAGAAACGTGTATACGTATGCTGAGTTCCTTTGCTGCACACCTGAAACGATCACAGCATTGTTAACTGGCTATAGCTCAATACAAAATGTTTAAAAATAAATTAATTTAAAAAAAGCTAAATTATTTCCCAGGTATGCTAATCACCTTGCTTGGACTTAAAAGAGTAACAGTATTTTCAGTCACACATTTGTAAAATATCTTAAGTGTGAGCTGCTTTCACAGATGACTAACGTTCTCTGTGTTGATTCTGAGGGCACTTACTGTGTCCTTAAGTAATGCGCGTGTTGGAATCAGTGTTGAAGTTTAAGTTTATAACCAAAATTCTGCCAAACCTTTGGTCCTCTGTTAAAGGCCAGTTGACCATATTTATGTGGGCCTGTTTCTGGGATCTCTATTCTGTTCCACTGATCTATTTGTCTATTCCTTCACCAACACCATACTGTCTTGATTACTATAGATATATGCTAAGTCTTGAAGTTGGCTTCCCTTGTGGCTCAGCTGGTAAAGAATCTGCCTGCTAAGTGAGAGACCTTGGCTCAATCCTTGGGTTGGGAAGATCCCCTGGAGAAGGGAAAGGCTCCCACTCCAGTACTGTGGACTGTACAATTCACGGGATCACAAAGAGTAAGACACAACTGAGCAACTTTCACTTTCTTTCTATACTAAGGCTTTAAGTTGGGTAGTGTCAGTCTTCTGACTTAATTCTTCTCCTTCAATATTGTGTTGCCTCTCCTGGGTCTTCTGTTCTCTATAGAAACTTTAGAATCAATTTGTTGAGATATTCACAAAGTAACTTGCCTGAATTTGGACCGAGATTGCACCAAATCTACAGAACAAGTTGGAAGAAATGACATCTTGACAACATTGAGTCTTCCTATCCATGAACACGCAAATTCTTTCCATTTATTTAGTTGTTCTTGATTTCATTCGTTAGTTTTATATTCTTCCTCACATAGATCTTGTACACATTGTTAGATTTATACCTAAATATTTCATCTTGGGGGGGAATGCTAATCTAAATGGTATTGCATTAATTTCAAATTTCACTTATTCACCACTGGTGCTGATTTACACATCACACACACACATACACACTAACAAATACACCTTGTTCATTAGTCTGGCTCATTGCTGAGTATTTTCTTTAAAAGCAAGGGTCAGAAAACTAAGGCCTACAGGCAATAATCAGCTCACCACCTGTTTTTATACGGCTTGCAACATAAGCAAGCTTTTTATACCTTAAGATGGTTTGGGAAGAAACACCAAAAGAATATTTTTGTGACACATGAAAATTACATGAAATCCACATTTCAGTGACCATACATAAAATTTTATTGGAACACAGCCAGACCCATTTGTTGATACTTGGCTGCTCTTTCAGTATAATGGCAGAGTTTGAGTAGTTGCTACTGAAACCTTATGGCCCACAAGTTCACAATATTTACCATCTGGCCCTTGAAAGAAAGTGCACTGACCCTTGCTGAAAAACTTGTTCAGATAGCAAAAGAGCTCTTCATTTAGAAAGTAGGCAATCTTTCCCAGAAAAAAAGGAAACTTGGTTGGCATTCAGGTTTAAGGATCAACAGGAATATTTGGCACAATCAATTTAATCCCACTTCCATTTTCTTCATGGGTTTTCTAACTAAAGTCTTCAACTTTCTGTAGCAAGTTCAGCGTGTTGAAGATCAACAATACATAGATTATAAAAGTAGAAAGTATAAGTAGCTGCTGCCTCCTCCTCTCTCCACCCCCAGGATTTAAACAATGTATCCCAAATACTGGAACTCTGGGTTCAAATCTTAGCTCTGCTGCTTAAAAGTTGTGTAAACTTTGGATAAGGTATCCTCACCTGTTTCTTCATCAATAAAATGGTGGTATCAGTATTCATCTCTGAGCTGTGGAAATTACATGGCACTACACTGAGAACAGTGCCTGGCACACAATCAATACTAAATAAAGGTAAATCTAGTAAAACTAGATTACCTTCTTCAACATTCTCCACCCTAACCTCCCTCTAATTACAGATGAAGAAAGCAAGGTTCAGAAAGAAAATCAAATCAACAACAATTTAATTAACTAGCTTCATTTCTTGTTAACCATGGCAAAGCTAAGTGACCAAGTGACAGAAATGACATGCAGAAGGAAAGCTAGAAACTTTTGAAGCATCTCAAATTCTTAGTATCATAATTCTAGGTCTTAAAATAGGCACTTATCCTCCCTGTAACTAATAATCCAGTTCAGATTCAATCCTGGCAAGCAGAATTCACAGAAGGAGGAATCACACTCCCCAGCCCTAAAAATACCAGGGAGGCATCTCTAAGAACCCTCTGGTAGGAAAACACCCAATTCACAGACTTTGTGTTTTTTTAAAAATTATTTCCTCAGGGCATTGCCACAGACAACAGAACACACACTCCACCCAGCTCTATCACTGGACGGGTAAGACGGGCTTTTCCACTACCCTAGGAGTTGGTGGGCAAATGCAGGATGCAAAGACTCTCTTCTGCAGGGACCTAAGTGTGCAGGAGCCTAGTGCAGAAAGGGTTAAAGGAATCTGCCCTTCTAGGAGAGGCTCTGTGCTGCAGAAGTCTGGCTGAAACAGAAACATGTGAAAACAAGCTGGTATATCTAGTTTTCAGTCTCTTCACTCTCCAAAACAAAAGGAACAAAACCCAAAGACAGCCCTTGGCTGATTACTATAATTAACACTTAATTTCTACTGTAATTTCATCAACTATTTCATACTGATTTATGGTAAGTTCTATTGAAAATCTACAAGAGAAAATAATAAATTGACTTTGATCCATAAAACCAATTCTCCAATTTTTGTACAAAATATTCACCAAGCCAAGGTTTTGGTGAAACAAGTTCGTGACCAGTTTACTTTGCTGTTTCAAATGACGTTCTAGTTGTGGCATCAGGTCTTCATTTGACAGTAACTTATATTTTTCTTTTTGCTCTCCAAATAATGTCTTGTTATTAAATGTTTTCCAAGTTTATTATGTTTCTATAATTCTGTTTAGTCATCACTTGAAAATAAGACTAGTCATGTAACTTGGGGAGTCAGCTAAACAATCTCACCAAAACAGTTTTTGGCAAGGCAAACTCAAGATCTCTCTACTTTGTTGTGATGCAATACCATGAGTCAAAAAAGTCTCTAACTGGATGGATTGGAGTATAATTCAACTGTCTGGTTTCCTGATTCACGTGTGAAGTAGCAAGTTTCATGTCACAGCTATCATTCAGTTCCTACACCACCAACATTACTACACAGGATTACCAGAGAAACTGATACTGGTTTATACAACCAGTTAGGCACTATGAAACCTAAAATGATACTCTCAGCAGGATTATACTTAGTACGACTATCTTCACATCTCATGGACTGTTTTTCAGAGGGTAGTAGCTAGTTTAATCTCACATTTAGACTTAATTTTGACCTTAATTCCCTTCCTTTTTTATTTTCTAAATCTTTTTTTATCCTCTCCTACCACTTAAATAAAGCAAAGGCAACTAAACCTAGGCAAAGTTCCTCAAGGATCCAAACAGATATTTCAAACGTAGCAACAAGTATTTTGTATGTTGTTAAAATCCAATTTAGGTTCCTGTATAGAGTTAAATAACTTTCTTAAGCACATTTCATCAACATGCTCTCCTATAGATAAGATGGCTGCCAGATATAAACTTAAAACAAAACATGCTCCCTCAAAGGAGCAGGCCTGTATTGGGCCTTGAGTTGGGCGAGAATGTGCTAAAGGAAGACACTGGTCACTTCCAAAGAGCATGACATCTGCCTGGTATTCTAGTACAAAAGTGAAAGTTGCTTAGTTGTGCCCCACTCTTTGCAACCCCATGGACTATGCAGTCCATGAAATTCTCCAGGCCAGAATACTGGAGTGGGTAGCCTTTCACCTCTCCAGAGGGCTTCCCTGATAGCTCAGTTGGTAAGGAACCCACCTACAATGCAGGAGACCCCAGTTCGATTCCTGGGTTGGGAAGATCCCCTGGAGAAGCGACAGGCTCCAGTATTCTCGGGATTCCCTTGTAGCTCTGCTGGTAAAGAATCCTCCCGCAATGAGGGAGACTTGGGTTCTATACCTGAGTTGGGAAGAAACCCTGGAGAAGGGAAAGGCTACCCGCTCCAGTATTCTGGCCTGGAGAATTCCAAATACAGTCCACGGGGTCGCAAAGAGCCAGACACTTCAGAGCGACTTTCCCTTTCTAGTACAAAGTACCAAATTCCTTTAGTTCCACCTTCTAAGCCTCCAGGCCTTTTTTTCTCTCCTAAGCCTCTGTTTGCCCAATAGTAATCCAAAGCCTCTTCATTTTTTAGGTCTAATCAATACCAATCCGCTTTATAGAACGCTTCCTATTTCATTCTTATTTCTCATTGTCCCATTTTTGAACTCTCATAATACTCATCTTATAAATTACTAATATTTAACTGTTACTCTTCATTTCCCTATGCCTTTTTACTAAAAATCATTAGTTTCCAGAGAAAAGTTGGCAATTTCTTTGCAATTTCCTTCTCATCTAACACACAGTACAAGTATGCAATAAACCTTTAGAAAACGATTACACCAAGACCCTTCGCATCTGGCACAAATATGTACCCTGGATACACTGCATACATTTTGGGTCACCTTTGTTGGAACACAGCAGCTACACTATGTGCGACTGCGCAAAGTTAGCTAATACCCTATTATCCTCAGTTATTTCACCAGCAAGTCTAACTTTCCGAAAACACAAGGTCAGCCTGAGATTACTTTGTTTTCCATCTGTCAAGGAGATCTGCAATAAAAATCCTCAGACTACCAACAGGGCTCTGTAAACAGAAAAAATTTAAAAATAAATGAGCTGTCCACCTTCCCAGACACTCCCTGAAAGAGAAGACTAATAGATGTCGGGATAAAACAGATCCTTTTAGTATTTCAGTTTTCCAGCTTCCGCTGTCCTCAATACTCATTGTCCTACCTACAAGTGCAGATTAAACGAGAGGCCAGAGCGTGCCTACCGCCCTACCAACGAGGAGAGGAAGGATGCAGTTCGCCGTGGGGACTGCGGGCGACCCCCGCGCCGGGTGTGAACAGTCACAGCCGCTGCCGCCCAGGCCCCGAAGCCCCGGCTGGCCCCAGCTGATTGCCGGCACGTGACGCCGCGGGCCAATCGGGAGCGGACCGGGCCCGAGCGCGGCGCGGCCCGGCCTCCTCCGGCACAACAAACAGAGGCCGGAAACAGCTGAGCGGGCCGCCCCGCGGCCCGGGTCGCCCGACGGCCGCCCAACAGTCGCGCCACGCCCTCCAGTCAAGTGGGCGGGGACCCCTCCCTCGGCCCGGGGTCTCCTGGGGCGCAGGAGGGCAGGGTGGCGGGCATCCAGCCTTTGCGGGATAGCAAACAAAAGCCACCACAGCCACCCCGCCGGTGGCAAGTGCCAGCCGAGTGAGGATGTGGCCCTTTTGAAAGACGGGCCACGCCGTGGCGTTATTACGGCCGCATATTTCAGAGTCGAGTTTAGACTTCACTTCGTGGCTCCCGCGACGACCTCCGCGGCGCGGAGCCCGGGGCGCGCCCCCGACGCTGCGGCGGGGACGCGGCCCGTGGGGGCGGGGCAGCCGAGGCTGTGGGGTCGCCGGCCAAACTGCCCGCGGACCGGCTGCCTGAGGCCCCGGCCGCGACGTGCAGGGCCTCCGAGGTTGCGCTGGGGCTGGAGAGAGCGGGCGCCGAGCTGGGGGTCGCGGCTGTTGCGATCGCGCCAGTCGCCGGGGTTGCGCGGCGGGGGCGGGCCGACGGCGGCCGCCGCGCCTGGGCCTCACAAAGAGGAAACAGGCCAGCTCGTCAGTCCGCAGCCCCGGCACCAGGGCCCGCCCTGAGGGGCGAGGGTCGGCCGCGCTAGGACCCCCGAGGGAGCGCGGAGAGGGAGAGGCACTTCCTGCCTGGGCCCCCCGCCCTGGGCCGATCCAGAGTGTTTCGAAGCCTCTGATCCGGAGAGGCGCCTCAGCCCCTTCCCGGCCCCGAACCCGGCCCCCGCCCGCCGCACTCACCCCGAGCGGCTGTGAAGTCGGCGGCCGCCTGCGGCTTTTCGCTTCTCAGCTGGGATGAAGCCCCTTAGCCACCCGAGTCTTCAGGTTTAGTCAGGCCCTGGCCTTGGCCCCGCCTCTCCCTGGTTGGGCCTCGACGTCAATCACCCGGTGTAGCTCCGCCCCTCGGACAGTCGGCCCTCCCGGTTGGTCCAGAACACCTTTCATTTCTAGGCCCCGCCCTCTCCCGGGTATCCTGCCCCTTCCGCTAGGCCCCGCCCCTTCCCTGGCGCACCCTCCCCCACTCCCTCTCCAGTCTGCGTCTAGGCCCACCCCTCCGAGAAGCCGCAAGACCTCGGGCAATCTCCCTGCAGCTCGCCCCGCCCCGATCCAACACCCAGGACCCGGAGAGCCAATCAAAGAGGCTAACTCTGCCCCCTCTCCCGAGGCAGCCAATGTGGAGAGACCTAAGATCCACCCCGCTTCCCAGCTGAGAGCACACAACATATCGTCCACGTGAGTCAGCTTCTTAAAGGAGACTGCCCAGCCTTTCTAACAGAGGCAGCTGTGCGACATCTCGCGTCATCAGCGTCACCAGGTGGTGGCTAGGGCCTAGTTTCCTGAGGCCTAGTGATGACAAATGAAAACAGACTGTTTTTCTAGGCAAAGCAGGTACCCAGATAGCTTAAACGCACCATGTAATTAATTTTTTTGAGATGGTTTACTCTTTCTTGCCCTTATAGTAGGCCACGTTTTACTTATAAAGCCCAAACCTTTAAGTGTGGGCATACAGGAACTCCTGAAGAAAGGATTTTTCTAAGTGTGGCTGAACTTTATTCATAACTACCTGAGTTCTTTCTTGGTGGTGGAAGCGATTATGCAAAAGATGAGAAAATTCAGACTTCTACTTGAAGAGTTTCTGCTTCAGAGAGTTTGGAGATTTGTTGAAAAGGATTGAATTCCCTTAATACTCGTCAATGCTTAAGATGGAAAGTTTTGTCTCTCATTAAATTAGAATTTCCCAGGTAATTACTTTAATGGTCTTTGGATGACCTTCAGGATAAAGCAGAAATGTTTGACGATGCCTCTTTCTTAGGTAACAAACAGTAACATCTGAGACTAATCTCCGAGGTGCTTAAAGCTATCTATAGTGGGACAGAGGTTTTAGCAAATCCTAGCATCTGATTCTTCACCAAGCCCCAAAACTCACCAGTATTTTCCTTCAGTTCAGATAAAAACCTGAATATTAAAGGCAAAAGGACTGTCTTTTGATAAGTGAGCTTTTCATGAGATGAGGAAAATTTAAACTTCTAAAGTTTTTTCTCATTAATTTGCTTTTACTTAGTATTAATTACAAAATACACATGTTCATTGTAAGAAGGTCATACTATCTCATTTCATAACAGAGACTTCTGTCCTCTGCTTAAAACTTCATTGTAGCTGTGTATTCTTCCTGAAAAGAATGTACAGGAAAATACATTGCATCTCTTATTCCTTAACTTGCCTTTTTCACTCAATATGTTATGGCCATCCTTCCATGTCAAATGTATCTTTCATCTACAAATTTGTCTCCATTGTTTTTCATAGTAGGACTTCATCTTTTATTAAACATTACGTTTTCTACTTATAGAAAAGTAGGTTCCCTTCAATCTTTTGCTATTAAAAATATTTTTTAGAACCTGAATTCATTGATAAAATATTGCTCAAATATTTCTGAATAGAATCATTTGAAAAGAACATACATATAATGCCTAAACCCCAAGGAATGAGTTTTTCTCAAAGTGAGCAATGTAAGTACCAGCTAAAACAGTGGGAAAGGTAATTATTAATTTAAAAAATACATATAAAACACTTCCTTTTTCAAATACTTTAAAATTAGCTCACTTTTCATAACCCAAAGAGGTAGGTACTGCTGTCATCCCCATTTTACAGCTAAATAAACTGAGGCATATTAACCAACTTATCCAAGGTCCCCAAATAGACATATTGGATACAATATTTATAAACTTGTGAAAGAATGATTAAAACCAATTTTAGAAAGATTAGGTGTTGGTGTTGTGGTGTTGGTGTTGGTGTGGTGTTTGGAGTTAGAATCCAAATATGAGAAAAGGAGGGCAGATAGGAATAGAACTAAAGGAGCAGGTTTTAACTTTAACAAGAATGGTTCCACAGAATGAAATGATTGTATGTAGGCATTCTAAGGAGAGTATTTTCAAAGATAAATCAGAAGTTTTATTCTAGGTGATTGGTAGAGTGATGATTTTCTATTGCTAGGTATAGGGTGGTTTAGAAGATTTAATATTTATTTATTTGGTTGCGTATGGTCTTAGTTATGGCACACAGGATCTTTGTTGCATCATTCAGGATTTTTGTTGCAGTGTGCAGACCTTCTAGTTGTGGTGCACAGGCTCTAGAGTATGCATGGTCTCAGTTGCCCTGTGGCGTGTGGGATCTTAGTTTCCCGACTAGGGATTGAACTTGCATCCCCTGCATTGGAAGGCAGATTCTTAACCACTAGACCACCAGGGAAATCCCAGGTTTAGAAAGTTGATTAGGGTAAAACCTGATGGGTCTGAGCTGATGGTGGCCTGCCCTTTAGAAATAAAGAATTTACCACTGAAGATAATATAGCGAATATGGAAGAGAAATAAAAAGAAAATTTGAGAGATTTAATATTTCCTCTTTTGATTTGTGTTATATCTATTAACTTGAATAAATTGGCAGTTTATAATATCAAAACTTTCCCATCAAGAACATGGTATGTCTCCCCATTTATTCAAGTGTTCTTTTATGTCTTCCAGTGAAGCGTCATGATATAGCTGTCTTCCTTTAGGTTGTTCTTATCTTCTTAGATTTAAATTTAGATATTGTATATATTTCTGGGGATATTATGGACTGAATTATGCTCCCCTGATTCTTATGTTGTAGTCCTAATCCCTAGTGTCTCAGAATATGACTGGGTATTGAGATAAGATCTTGGCCTTTAAAGAGTTGATTAAATTGAAATGAGGTTGTTAGGTTGGGCCTGAGAACAGTCTGACCGGTATCCGTGTAAAAAAAGAGATTGGGATATACAAAGAGACACCAGCGTGTATGGGCACAGAGAGAAGATGGCCACTTGCAAACCAAGGAGAGAGGTTTCCACTAGAAAGCAAACCTGCTGGCTCCTTGATCTTGGACTTCCAGTCCCCAGAACCATGAGAAATCAATTTCTGTTATTTAAGTCACCCAGTCTGTGGTATTTTGTTGTGGCAGCTCTAGCAAACTAATATAGGGGGTTACTGTGAGTAGAAACTTCTCCTATTTGCTATTATAACTTTAATGGATCATTGTTATTTTTATAGTAAAGATAATGATTTTGTAGTTTATTTTCTTTCCTGAATTTTCTGTATAGAAATTTGAATATTTCTGTCAAACAAATTCCTAGAAGTTATTGCTATTTTGTTAAGTTTCTTATTTTAAATAAAGGATGGGTGTGCAATTTTATCAAATATGTTTTTAGTGTATTTTGGGATAGACATTTCCCCCTTTATTGTATGTCTTTATATGATATATTACAGTTACCAATGTTGTAACCCAGTGTTACACCGGATGTACATTTCTTGAAGAAAAGTCATCACTTGACATATGCTAACTCTGACATTCTTCGAGTCCAGAAAACAAGAAACAGGAATATTCCAACATACACCAACATACCATGGTGCTTTATTCTGGTTGCTGATTATACTTTCTGGCCTAAACTGTCTGATATTCTCCCAAATGGGTGAGTCAAGAAAACTGCAAACCCTGGGTCAGGCTTTCAGAATGCCCTTCTGTTGCTGTTCCCTTGGACCTCTCCTTTGCCCTAATGTGCCTTCCCCTGCTGTGACTTCCCTGACTGGAGCTTCCCACACTGGAGCTGCTGCTTTATAGGTGTGATCACCTTTCAAGTATGTGCTTCATGAGCAGTCTCCTCTTGCCTCCTCACACTTCCCATAGCCTAGTAAACTTCCTTGCTTCGCAAGCCTGAAACGTGTGGGCCTCCACCCACCTGTCTTATTCTCTGCAGATAGTTATGCTTCATAATAAGTCAGATGAAGACTTGGAAGTAAGCTACTTCAAAGTTTCTCCACTCAGTGTTTCTTCCTACATCACCTATTTTCTTGGTACTTTCTCCTGTGTTGGATGAAAACAGTTTTTCTTCTTTTCCAAAGTCTGATGGATTTCTATACCTGGATAAAGGTTTGAAGTTTGAAATCTCAGCTTGTCCTAGATTGAATCTATATTTCCTCTCTCAAGAGCAGAGACAAAAAACAATTTGCTTAGGACTAGGATGGTCACTCCCTTCTCATGTCTGTTAATGGACCACAGTCCACAACAACCCCCAACACGCACAACTTCTTCAATTGCTCTAAGTATTCATTGGACTCATATACATACATACAAGTGCCTTGTCCTCACATCTAACACTATAGTTTAGAAATACATAGCTTCTTATAAGCTCTTTATCTTTTCCCTTGCTTTATATTGATATCTGAGAGCCAAAGAATTGATGCTTTTGAACTGTGGTGTTGGAGAAGACTCTTGAGAGTCCCTTGGATTGCAAGGAGATCCAATCTGTCAATCCTAAAGGAAATCAGTCCTGAATATTCATTGGAAGGACTGATGCTAAAGCTGAAACTCCAATACTTTGGCCGCCTGATGCAAAGAACTGACTCATTTGAAAAGACCCTGATGCTAGGAAAGATTGAAAGCAGGAAGAGAAGGGGACGACAGATGATGAGATGGTTGGATGGCATCACTGACATGATGGACATGAGTTTGAGTAGGCTCCAGGAGTTGATGATAGATGGAGTCCTGGCGTGCTGCAGTCCATGGGGTTGCAAAGAGTTGGACATGACTGAGTGACTGAACTGAACTGAACTGATACTGACATCACATTCATTTCCCCCCATCCGTCCTACTTCCCACAAAGTGGATGTTGCCTAGACCACAGGGACCAGGACTCCATCCTAGGGAAATGAAATCAGATCCTGAATGCTGCATAGAGTAGAGCTGCCAGACTAGCTTGGAATTACAGAGTTTTTACTTTAACCTAAACTTATGAGAACTCTGGGTAATTTAAACAGAATAGCTCCTTTGGGAAGAAACAGATATATGTAAATATAATTTCAGATTAGTAGTTAACATAAACATATTAATAACTTATTCTGAGTTACAATCCTTCCACTTTACTAAAACCTGTCTCAAAGGTCACTGATCATAAAATTCTTCTTTTTTTGTACCTGAAATCATCAGCCAAACATCCTTCTTCAGACTTTTTATTCTCTTGGCTTTGGCAGTAGAATGATGACACCTTCTGCCCCACAAAGTTGTCTATGTTCTAATCTCTGGGATCTGTGTATGTTACCTTACATAGCAAATGGGATTTTGCAAGTGGGATTATGTTAAGGATCTTAAAATGGGGAGATTATTCTAGATTATCCTGGTAAACCCAATATAATGACAAGGGTCTTTATGAAAGGGAGGTAGGATGACCAATAAGCATATGAAAAGATGCTCAATATCACTAATCATTAGAGAAATATAAATCAAAACAACAATGAGATGTCACTTCACACCCATCAGGATTGCTATTCCTAAAAATAAAACAGAAAACAAAAAGTGTTGCCAAGAATGTGGAGAAATTGGAAGCCTGGTGCTCTGTTTTAGGGAATGTAAAATGGTACAGCTGCTATGGAGAAAAGTATGGAGTTTCCTCAAAAAATAGAAAAATAGAAGTACCACATATGGTCCAACAATTCCACTTCTACATATATTCCCCAAGGAATTGAAAGCAAAGTCTTGAAGAGATGTTTGTATACTTGTGTTCATAGCAGCATTATTCACAATAGCCAAAAGGTAGAAGTAACCTGAGTGTCCAACAATTGAAAGTTTAAACAAAACATGACCTATCCATACAGTGGAATATTATTAAGTTTTTAACAAGGAAAGACATTCTGACATATGCTATGACATGAGTGAATCTTAAAGACATTATGCCAAGTGAAATAAAGCAGACACAGAAGGACAAACTTTGTATGAGTCCATTTATGTGCAGTATCTAGAGTAGTCAAATTCATAGAAACAAAAAGTAGCATTGTGGTTGCCAAGGTTACGGGGAGGGGATATGAGGAGTTGTTGAAGTGGAGTAGAGTTTCAGTTTTGCATGATGAAAAAGTTCTGGAAATCGGCTGTACAACAATGTGAATGCATTTAATAATACTGAACTGTACCTTTAAACATGATTAAGATGATAAATTTTGTGTTGTGTGCTTTTCACCATCATTAAAAAATAAGGTTTTCTAACAAGAGAAAGAGGAGGTAGGAGAGTCAGAGTCAGAGAAGGGGATGCGAGGATGGAAGCAAAGATTGGAGTGAAGGTGGACCACGAATCATGAATGCAGTCTCTAGAAACTAGAAAAGGCAAAGGAAAGATTCTCCCTTAGAGCCTCCCAAAGAAACACAACTCTGCCGACACCTTGATTTTAGCCGCGTCAGACCTGTTTTGGATTTGTATTTTTCAAAACGTGAGATAATTGGACTTCCCTGGTGGTCCAGTGGTTAAGAATCTGCCTGCCAATGCAGGGAACACGGGTTCGATCCCTGGTCTGGGAAGATTCCACATGCCACAGGACAACTAAGCCTGTGTGTTACACTGTGTGTTACAACTACAGAGCCTGTGTGCGGCAACTATTGAAGCCTGTGCACTCTAGAGCCCACACTCAGCAACAAGAGAAGTCACCGCAAAGAGAAGATTGAACACCACAACTAGGGAAAACTGGTGCACAGCAACGAAGACCCAGTGCAGCCCAGAAGTAATTAATTTTTTAAAAATGAGATAATACATGTGTGTTGTTTTAAATCACTGTACATACTAAGTTGCTTCAGTTGTGTCTGACTCTTTGTGACCCTATGGATGGTAAACCACCAGGCTCCTCTGTCTGTGGGATTTCCCAAGGAAGAATACTGGAGTGGGTTGTCATTTCCTCCCGCAGGGGATCTTCCCAACCCAGGAATTGAACCTGTGTCTCTTACATCTCCTGAACTGGCATTGGCAGGCAGGTTCTTTACCACTAGCACCACCTGGGAAGCCCCTTTAAGCCACCAGGTTTGTGATAATTTGTTACAACAGCCATAGGAAACTAATACTTCATCTGATTTTCCTAAAGTCGTATTTTGTATTGATTTCCTTATGAATTACCTGGTGCTGTTCATAATTAGTTTTAATTTTCTTACTTCATATATTATTTCCAGAAATCTGACTTAGCAAAGGTTGAAGTGGTCAGGAAACAGAACCTCCAACCCCT
This sequence comes from Muntiacus reevesi, assembly GCF_963930625.1. Lineage (NCBI taxonomy): Eukaryota > Metazoa > Chordata > Mammalia > Artiodactyla > Cervidae > Muntiacus > Muntiacus reevesi. The sequence goes on along the minus strand of NC_089251.1, from coordinate 35,414,873 downwards.
TGTTTGCGTCAGGTTGTGTCGACGAAGATATTGTAATATCCTCCTCTAAATTTATCTTAAAACTAGCACAAAAGCATTAGTAAAATTTCCACAAACTTTCCTAACAATAAAAATGTTTACATTTCAAAATCTGAGTTTTGAGGTAACAATAGGTAAATGTCCCAAGTCAGGTGGTACTGGGGAGCAAACTGGAGAGCAAAATAACTGGTGTGAGGAACACAGGCTTTAGGGTTATTTAGTTCAAGGTCAAATACCAGTACTGACACTTCTGATCTGTCTGACTATAGGCAAGAGCTTCAAATTAATTACTGAAAATAGTGATAATTTTCAGAGAAGGCAATGGCAACCCACTCAGGTACTCTTGCCTGGAAAATCCCATGGACAGAGGAGCCTGGTAGGCTGCAGTCCATGGGGTCGTGAAGAGTCGAACTCGACTGAGAGACTTCACTTTCACTTTTCACTTTCATGCATTGGAGAAGGAAATGGCAACCCACTACAGTGTTCTTGCCGGGAGAATCCCAGGGATGGGGGAGCCTGGCCGGCTGCCGTCTATGGGCACAACTGAAGAGTCAGACACAACTGAAGCGACTTAACAGCAGCAGCAGCAGTGATAATTTTAGAGTTACTGTGAGCATTAAATAATGCATCTGATGTCAAGTGCTTAGCCAGTGTCCCTTGTACTTGATAAAAGTTGCTGTTGTGTTAGTTGTTATTATTTTCATAACTCCTGATTACGAATGTGAGTCCAGAGTGCACAGGTTTTGTTGTTTTCCCTGTACTGTTCACATTATAAGATCATCTTGCAAATTGTCTTATAGCTTTGTCCCATGATTCAACCCTGAATCAAAAGAGTACTTGAAATACTTCCAACAGCCTGACATGGAAATGAGAAATCAACCATTCGACTTCTTACAAAACCTATCTGCACACAAAAAGCCAATTGCACAGGTCTCCTGGCTCTAATCTAGAATTCCATCAGTGAAATAACACATACCCTTAGTGACCACTATTGCCAATGATAGTCATTTAGGATGACACATTTCAAACATAAACATTTAAAATACCACCAAGCAGATTTATGTAAACTAATGTATCATGATATCCAAAATACATTATTAAGTGGAAGACATAAGCTATAGGATTGATGGGAAATCTGATCAAATTTTAGGGAAGACAATTATTATATGTATTTATATACATATAGACAAAAATCTGAAATAGTCACTTTGTACACTGTCTAGTTTTCATAAACTTATTTTATAATATGTATGTTTAGCAACCAGAAAACTGATAAAGATAAATTTTATTGCCACAAGCACTTTTAAATTTAGTGTGCCCTCAACTTTTACTGAGGATTGATTTTTGTATCATGTGAAGAATTTAAATGATCATGTGAAGAATTTACATCTTCTGCAAAACTGTCAGTACCAGGTCACACCAGTAATCCAGGAATCCAACCTGAAGTAACTTAAGCATACAAAGGGAATACCCACATCACCAGAGAACAGGAAGGGTGGTATGATCTGGCCTGAGAGAGCTTAGATGTGGCCAAGAATGATTAATTCTGTCTCTACTTGCATTTCTCCTTTTTCTTCCCTGACATGGCCTCACGGCACTCCATGCCTACATTATTATGGCTTCCTGACAGGAGAGGAAAGTCTTTTCCTTGCAATCTCCATTTAGGAAAGTCCTAGAGAGGATTCTGATTAGCCTGCCTGGATTTGGGACCAGTCACTGTAGTCAAATGTGTGAGGTCTTATGATTGGCAACTCCTATACCTCCCTAGTTCCGTGGGGTTGTAGTTGGGGAAATGGCTGTTTCAGTACATAACAAAGTCCCATAGACTAGATGACTTATAAACAACAGAAAGTTGTTCCTCACAGTCCTGGAGGTTGGAAGTCCTGTATTAGGGTGCTGGCACATGGTCAGGTTCTGGTGACAGAACTCTTCCAGGTTGCAGACTGCCAACATCTTGTATCCTCACATGATGGAAAGACAGTGAGCTAGCTCTCTGGCCTCATTTTTTAAGGGCGTGACTCTCATTCATAAGGACCTACCCTCGTGACCTAATTACCACCCAAAGGTCTCATACCCAAATATCATCACATTGGGATTAGGGCTTCAACAAATGAATTTTAATAGGAGGACACAAGCATTCAGTCCATAACAATGGCCATTCCCCAGAGGGTGGTCCTGTTCTGGGCAGATGGAGCCACATATTTTTATTGCTGAAGACATTGCCAGGTTGCATTCCAGCATCTGTTGTAAAAGTTCTTTGGTGATCAATTTGCCCTTAAACTATGGCTCAGAGACAGGAAATGTCAGTATGCTTGGGGAAAATGGAAGACTGAGGGACTCAGTTTTACAGAATAGCATCTGTAATGAGCAGTAGCCAAGTATAAGGTTGGAGACCTAAACTAACAATATATTTAGTAAACAAACCATAAGGGCCAGCCTAAAAAATTTGTCTGGATCAATACATTTATTTTAGAGTATAATTAGAGGTACATTTGTTTTTAATCCCAAGGTCTTTAAGGTCTTGAGATCCTCAATTTCAAAATTTTCAAAACCTAGGTTGTTAGGAACAGAAGCCACACTATTTGAAAGGGAATGTGTGTGTGTGTGTGTGTGTGTGTGTGTGTGTGTGTGTGCTAAAACACTTCAGTTGTGTCCAACTCTTTGTGACCCCATGGACTGTAGCCCACCAGGCTCCTCTGTCCATGGGATTCTCCAGGCAAGAATACTAGAGTGGGTTGCTGTGCCCTCCTCCAGGGGATCTTCCAGGGATCGAACCCAGGTCTCTTACGTCTCCTACATTGGCAGATGGGTTCTTTACCAATAGTGCCACCTGGGAAGTCCATTGGAAAGGGAATAGTATGTGCACATTTGAAAATGAGTAAACATGTATTGGTGACAGGACTATTCTATCAAGGAGTTCTATTAAGAAGCCTGCATTAGTCCAGAGAATTAGAATCAACAGAATGTAGGTGGGTAGATAGATAGACAGACAGATAGATAGATAAATTTATCATAAGGTATTAGCTCCTGCAATTAATGGAGGCTGAGAAGTACCACGTTTGCAATCTGCAAATGGATGTCTAGGAATGTGGTGTAGTTCAAAGTTTTGAAAGTCAGATTGCTGATGATATAGATTGCAGTCTGAGTCTGAAGGCCTGAGATCCAGAAATGCCAAGAACAGAAGATTGATATCCCAGCTTAAAGGTTGAATCCAGTCTTCTTCTGCCTTTTTGTTCTATTCAGGTGCTCAGTGAACTGAATGAGGCTGAAGGACCATCTGCTTTACTCAGTCTACAGATTCAAATGCTAATCTCTTCCAGAAACACCTCAGACACATCCAGAAATAATGTATAGCCAGATATCTGGACATCCCATGATCTAGTCAAGTGGACACATAAATTAATGATCACGATACCTTTACATCCTTACTAAAATTCTGAACTTTAACCTGTGCCAGCTGAATAAGCTTTAGTTGGAAAATATTTCATCCTACAGAGTTCATAGAAGTTCTTTTGTTTTGGCAAAGGTTGTAATTTTATCAGTAATCTTGGAAGTGGCTTATGGCTAGCACACTTTTGACCTCTGCAGCTATGTTCCCTGGCTCCAAAATGGACTTTGGAGAATGGGCAAACTTATCACTTCTTGGAAAAACAAAAGAAAAAGGAAAGAAAAGAGAGGCATGCGCTGGAGAGAAAGAGGATTTCAAAGATAAAAAGGTAATGACCACATAGTAGGTAGAAACATAAATCAGTGCTTGTTTATCAGATTATAAATAGTCTTGTCTTTCCCCAGTGCCATGGCCATTGTGTTCCTGGGAAACCTCATGTCATTTAACATGTTCCAGGCAAATAGTGTTAACTGTACCTACTGTGACGGCTGTTTCACTGCTGCAGCTGAGCTCAGTGGGAAGTCTGCAGAAAGACTTCAAGCAGGGCTGAGCTTCGTCTTTCATGGATGTGCCATCTGTATTTCAAGAACACACCGTGAGTAACAATCAGTGCCTTTTGGTGATGGTAGACAGCAATACAATACACTAGCAGATTTTTTTAAAAATTTTTTCTCAGAGCAGCACTATGTCATTGTGGTTTTTTCCCCTATAAATCATTGAGAAGTATTAGCGTTTTCCTTTTTTTAACCCAGGTTTTTTGGTCCTTTCCTTTTTTTTTCCATTTATTTTTATTAGTTGGAGGCTAATTACTTTACAATATTGTAGTGGTTTTTGCCATACATTGACATGAATCAGCCATGGATTTACATGTATTCCCCATCCCAATCCCTCCTCCTGCCTCCCTCCCAACCCCATCCCTCTGGGTCTTCCCAGTGCACCAGCCCCGAGCACTTCTCTCATGCATCCAACCTGGGCTGGTGATCTGTTTCACATATGATAATATACATGTTTTGATGCTGTTCTCTCAAAACATCCCACCCTTGCCTTCTCCCACAGAGTCCAAAAGTCTGTTCTGTACATCTGTGTCTCTTTTTCTGTTTTGCATATAGGGTTATCATTACCATCTTTCTAAATTCCATATATATGTATTAGTATACTATATTGGTGTTTATCTTTCTGGCTTACTTCACTGTATAATGGGCTCCAGTTTCATCTACCTCATTAGAACTGATTCAAATGAATTCTTTTTCATGACTGAGTAATATTCCATGGTGTATATGTACCACAACTTCCTTATCCATTCGTCTGCTGATGGGCATCTAGGTTGCTTCCATGTCCTGGCTATTATAAACAGTGCTGCGATGAACATTGGGGTGCACGTGTCTCTTTCAGATCTGGTTTCCTCGGTGTGTACGCCAGAAGTGGGATTGCTGGGTCATATGGCAGTTCTATTTCCAGTTTTTTAAGAAATCTCCACACTGTTCTCCATAGCAGCTGTACTAGTTTGCATTCCCACCAACAGTGTAAGAGGGTTCCCTTTTCTCCACACCCTCTCCAGCGTTTATTGCTTGTAGACTTTTGGATAGCAGCCATCCTTACTGGCGTGTAATGGTACCTCATTGTGGTTTTGATTTGCATTTCTCTGATAATGAGTGATTTTGAGCATCTTTCCATGTGTTTGTTAGCCATCTGTATATCTTCTTTGGAGAAATGTCTGTTTAGTTCTTTGACCCATTTTTTGATTGGGTCATTTATTTTTCTGGAATTGGGCTGCAGGAGTTGCTTGTATATTTTTGAGATTAATCCTTTGTCTGTTGCTTCATTTGCCATTATTTTCTCCAATTCTGAAGGCTTTCTTTTCATCTTGCTTATAGTTTCTTTTGTTGTGCAAAAACTTTTAAGTTTCATTAGGTCCCATTTGTTTATTTTTGCTTTTATTTCCAATATTCTGGGAGGTGAGTCATAGAGGATCCTGCTGTGATTTATGTCGGAGAGTGTTTTGCCTATGTTCTCCTCTAGGAGTTCTATAGTTTCTGGTCTGACATTTAGATCTTTAATCCATTTTTAGTTTATTTTTGTGTATGGTGTTAGAAAGTGTTCTAATTTCATTCTTTTGCAAGTGGTTGACCAATTTTCCCAGCACCACTTGTTAAAGAGGTTGTCTTTTTTCCATTGTATATCCTTGCCTCCTTTGTCGAAGATAAGGTGTCCATAGGTACGTGGATTTATCTCTGGGCTTTCTATTCTGTTCCATTGATCTATATTTCTGTCTTTGTGCCAGTACCATACTGTCTTGAGGACTGTGGCTTTGTAGTAGAGACTGAAGTTAGGCAGGTTGATTCCTCCAGTTCCATTCTTTTTTCTCAAGATTGCTTTGGCTATTTGAGATTTTTTTTGTATTTCCATACAAATTGTGAAATAATTTGTTCTAGTTCTGTGAAGAATTCCTTTGGTAGCTTGATAGGGATTGCGTTGAATCTATAGATTGCTTTGGGTAGTATACTCATTTTTACAATACTGATTCTTCCAATCCATGAACACAGTATATTTCTCCATCTGTTTGTGTCCTCTTTGATTTCTTTCATCAGTGTTTTATAGTTTTCTATGTATAGGTCTTTTGTTTCTTTAGGTAGATATATTTCTAAGTATTTTATTCTTTTCATTGCAATGGTGAATGGAATTGTTTCCTTAATTTCTCTTTCTGTTTTCTCATTGTTAGTGTATAGCAATGCAAGGGATTTCTCTGTGTTGATTTTATATCCTGCAACTTTACTATATTCATTGATTAGCTCTAGTAATTTTCTGGTGGAGTCTTTAGGGTTTTCTATGTAGAGGATCGTGTCATCTGCAAACAGTGAGAGTTTCACTTCTTTTCCTATCTGGATTCCTTTTATTTCTTTTTTGCTCTGATTGCTGTGGCCAAAATTTCCAAAACCATGTTGAATAGTAGTGGTGAGAGTGGGCACCCTTGTCTTGTTCCTGACTTTAGGGGAAATGCTTTCAATTTTTCACCATTGAGGGTAATGTTTGCTGTGGGTTTGTCATATATAGCTTTTATTATGTTGGGGTATGTTCCTTCTATTCCTGCTTTCTGGAGGGTTTTTTTTTTTTTTTATCATAAATGGATGTTGAATTTTGTCAAAGGCTGAGAAATCTTTTTAAAAAGAGAAAATAAATAGGAGGAAAAGATTGTTCAAAAGTGAAGCCAGCTGTCAGTGGGCAAAGTGTTAAAGAAAAACAACCAGGTCCAAGAATAGACACAATTTATATACTCTACCTTCTTTTGTAGAAATGATTTCATTTATGTACTAGATGAGCTTCTGAAATGTTGATTCCAAATCAGTGTTTTTCAAGTTGAAGCCTATTTTAAGTGGTTTAGGGAAAGTACTTATATAAGTAAATATTGTAGTAATTCCTTTTGTAAAGTGTGGATGAAAAGTGGTATCTGCCAAATCAGTAACAGAGCATATTGCAGTCATCAAACCATCAGCCCCTGGTGCCCCACTCCCATCTGCTAATGTGTATCCTGAGTGGATTCAGAACACAGAGAAGCAGGATACTGGCCCTAGATAGTTAAGGTGCATATCAAAGGGATGATTTCTGAGTCCAGACTCTTGCATCTTCCAATACATAGAAAAACACTAAATTCATTAACTTGAGATGTCTGGTTTTTCTTTAATTAACAGAAATTAAATTCTTTAATTTAATCTTTCTTTTTGGAGATTTTTTTGATGTGAACCATTTTTAAAGTCTTTATTGAATTTATTACAATATTGCTTCTGTTTTATGTTTTGGTTTTCTGGCAGCAAGACATGTGGGATCTTAGTGCCCCAACCAGATCTCAAACCCATGCCCTCTGCAATGGAAGTCTGATGTCTTAACCACTGAACTGCCACAGAAGGCCCAATAAGCGATTTATTAGAATAGGATGTGAGGTTTACAAGCAGGTGGGCAAAAGGATGCCACCCCAAGAACTTAGTGGGCTATATTTATCATCAAAGGAAGAGTGGAGAAGGGGAGAAGACCACTTTCCTCCTCATTCTTGAGTAAACGTCAAGCTTCTGTCATCAGTTCCTCTTCCATGTCAAGTGGGGTAGTTTTCTTGTCCCTGCTTGGTCAAACTAGGATTGTCATGACAAAATGGAAATGAGTAAAAAGGTGGTAACAGATACTAAAGAATGATAAATCATCTCAGGTTTCAGTATAATGTCACTATATATATATATATATATATATATATATATATATATATATATATATATATATATTAGTATATCAAATGCAGCATGTCCTAGGAATCATTAACTTACTGACCCCACTGAGCAGGATGTGGGTCTCATTCCACTGTTGCTTGGGGTCTGTCCCATGTTTCTGTGGCACAGTCTTGTTGCTAAGCAAGCCTGCCTGGTTTTGTGGTTAAGCAAACCTGCTTTCTTGAGTGACCATTAACTTTAAGGAATCTCCCATACGTTTTCTTTACTTATGATCCCTTAGTGGGATTAACTGTTGAATCACCTACTTTGTCTCTATCATTATCACTGTGCTACTCTCCTACTGAATTCACCTCCCTCTGCCGCAAAACAAGATTGTAAGTTCTGTGAAGACTGAAAAGAGGTCTCTCTCTCTCTCTCTCTCTTTTTTATATACAACTTCTCTGTACTCCCAACCCATCCATCCACCCACATTCAAAAGCACTGAGGCTATTTTTGTTAAATCATGACAGATCAACTGATATAGAAGGTAGGGGTTTCAGAAACACATAGGGATTAGAATAAGCTGGGTTTGTCAACTAACTGTAAAAACTAGCAGTAAGATTAGCTATAAAAAGAAAAAGGAGGCATGTGTAGGACCTGCAGCTGGCTCACTGATACCTCCCCACCAGCCCTCACCATCTGGGACCTGGGGGCAGAGCTCCACATTGATGCTCTTGCTCACTTGCATGAGTTGCTGGGAAGAAATGTGCAACCTTGCCTGATAGGCTCTATGAGAGTTTGGTTTCCTAGTCTGGAAGTCTTCTGGGATGAGATTTATTTGTCTGAATGGCCTATGTTTCTTACCAGTGGCCCCACCCTAACTATACATCCCTGAAAAATTTAGTGAACAGAAGGGGTAGATGATATTTGCTCAGTTTTATCCTTAGGAATAAAAGCAAATGTCCCAAATTAAAAGCTAATCATTTACTTCCAACTCTTCTGGGGCTCCCCATTGCCCTCAGAAGGAAGTCCAATGTCCTTTTTAAGGTCTTGTGCCTTCTAGCTCCTACCTCTTCCCTGTGCAGTGTCACCCCACACCTTCCTATTCTATCTTCTCTCCTCTGAGTCCTGGTATCAGCTATCCTGACTTCTCTCTCAAGGCTGGGAATTCTTTTCACCTTTCCCACTGCCCCTTTCTTATTCTTATCCTCAACTTTCATGTGTCAGTTTGAGTATGACTGCCATAGGAGATCCTACCTGGGACACAGGTTCTTGTGCTCCAAGTTCTCTCCAAGTCCCCCTGTCTCTTGCATCATATAGTAATTTGCCTTTAATGCCCAGCCTTCCTGAAATGAACAGGGCCTATGGCTGGGAAGGGGAAAGGCCAGATACAGTAACAATGACAGGAGTATTTTTAAGCTCATGTATGGATGTGAGAGTTGGACTGTGAAGAAAGCTGAGTGCCGAAAAATTGATGCTTTTGACCTGTGGTGTTGGAGAAGACTCTTGAGAGTCCCTTGGACTGCAAGGAGATCCAACCAGTCCATCCTGAAGGAAGTAAGTCCTGGGTGTTCATTGGAAGGACTGATGCTGAAGCTGAAACTCCGATACTTTGGAGAATCCCATGGAGAGAGGAGCCTGGCAGGTTCCTCTCTCCATGGGGTCGCAAGGTCAAGACACGACTTAGTGACTAAACCACCACCATTTGTCCAGGTTGGAGACATGATTTTAACTGAGATTCTTCAATCTGGAGGACCCCGGAGAATCCCCTGAATTCAGTCTAGTCTCCTGATCCCAGATATTTCTCGCTAGTGCGTCAGGTAATTTTTCTGCTCTCTGGTTGAACCTCTCCCCAGTGACATCCACAAAATCTCTTCAATAAACGCAAAAATTCTGTTTCTCAAGCTGAGTCTTCTCTCCTCAGTCAAATGCCCAGGGTCTCTTCTTTTTTCCAATTTCTGACTCAAGAGCCATTTCATCGGTGGTCCATTTGCCCAGGACTTTCCTGATTTTAGCACGGAAAATCCTGTGTCTTAGGTCTCTGAGTAAACTGGGATGTTTGATAATTCTATAACAGGAGAGGGCAGAAGAAAGTTTTTTTTTTCTCAAATATATACCATTTCTATAGCTCTTAATGAATACAGCCTGTCTCTGTGATAAAATTTTATCCTTGTTCCCGGAAATTGGCAGAGCTATATACTTTTGCAAAAGAAGTTGTCTAACTTTTCACGTCCGCATGTCCTCTTTTGGACACTAGATGGCAGCCTCTCCTCCTTGTCTAAAGAAAGACTGTGACTATCACTTAATAGGCCTTTGGGAAAAAAACCATGCGGGAAAACTAAGGACCAGAGGATTAAGAGAGAGAGAGAAGTGAAATTGTTTGCAAGACAGACTGGAATAAACAGATCAGTGTGAAACGGCAAGTGGTAAAAAAAGCAAAAATAATCAGGTTCAGCTCAAAATCCTTCAAGTATTTAGAATTCAGGATGGGAAGAAAGGCTTACTGTTCTACTGCAGAGTGGGTTTGCTTTCACCATCTCATCTGAATAACATGCCCATTGTGAACAGACTGTTTAAAAAGGAGGAAAAAAGCTGACTGGAGTTAGAGAAAATAAATGTAGGGAACAGAGCATCTTCTGGGTCGATTTAACTGCAGTTAGTGGTTCTCTGGTTGAGAGCCACATGATACAGGAGACATCCCTTCTGGTATGAGGAAGCAGGCCCTGGTGACTGATTGAAGACAGGCTGGCAAGCTGGGGGAGAGGCCCCTCTGGAGGCTGGATGACTCATCCCACCTGCAGAGATCACACTTGCCATGAGCCTTGCTCATCCTCCTCCAAGCTCAATTTGTATTCTGAGAAAAGAACACAGTAGTGCTGAAGCTGGCAGAGGGGAGCAAGGGAAGGGATGGGAGGGGAGAATGGCATCATCTTGGGGTGGGTTACAACTGAATTTAAGTGGATTCACAATGTAAAGGTAAGAAATGGAATCTTCCCTGCCAATCCTTCCTGTAACATGGATGTCACAGTTATCAGCGATTGCAGCCCTCCAATATGAGCTGGTGAGCCCTAAGGGCATTTAGGAAGGAGAAGAATACCTGTGATCTAGCAGCCATCAGACTGCAGCCACTCCCTATGGTGAGCTCCAAGGGAGTCCATGATGAGAAAAACACAGGATACTGGCCCCAGATAACTGAGATGCATGTGAAAGGAATGATTTCAGTGAGCCCAGACTCTTGCATTTTCTCATACATACTTAAAGCACCTAATTCCTTAACTTGAGATATCTGGTTTTCTTTAATTAACAATAATTTTTTGATGTTCAGACTACCTGCCCTTTGTTGCAAACTTCTATATAACCTGGCTACTCATGCCTCCACCCCTTCCTTGGAACAGTTCTCTCAGGGTTATTTTAGATGCTGTCTCCTGGGCTTGAAGTCCTGAAAATTCCCACCAAATAAAACATAACTCTCAACTTTTAGGTTGTGAATATATTTTTTTAAGTCGACAAGGGTTTTGTGAGTCCAAGGAATTTTTTTTTTTTTCATGGAGAAAGTAGTATATGAGTAATTGGTTTTCTCGTTAAGCATCTGCCGCCTCCCCTTAAATCTCAGTAAATATTAATAATGAATACATGAGGCCCATAAATTATGCTAAAGGGGGACACTGCCCATCCCCCTTGCTTTCAAAACCTTATTTGAGTTAAGCATTAACACACTGCTCTTCCCAAGTCATACTCATTAACCCAGAGTATGGTGAAGCTGGGCACATGCCCAGTGGCCCAGTGATCCAGGGGTTTTTCAAACTGCTAAAGAGCCCTAGCTCTCCAGTTTCCCTAAAAAGTGATACATTTGATTCTGCACATGGAATAACTTTAAACTGTCTAAAGAAACTGTTACCACTTTTATCTCTTTTATTATGGGCTCTGGAAAAATTTGGCTTGGAAAAAAATCCTATTAAAAATAAAAGTTGAGGCGTGTGGATCAATTTTTCAGACCCAGAGTGATGAATTCAAACAGCAGCCTTTCCCTAGAGCTGATCACGCAGGGGGATTAAACCCAAGTGGACAGGTTTGCTCCTGGCAGAGCCCAATCAGAAGACATTCTTTCCCCATACTGGATCCCAAGTCCTTTGAACTCAGGGGACCAAGTCAAAAGAAGTCTCCAGAGTGTGAGCCTGGAGTGGGGTTAGAGGAGTTGGAGATGAAACAGTTGTGAGGAGAAAGCTTTAGAGAGGCGTCAGGGAAGGTGTCTCAGCTCAAACACCAGAACTGCTCTCTATCCTGTAGAGATTGGGAATTTGATGCCTGAAGAAGTTGTACCTGCTTTTTCTTAGACCCATTGTAGCTGGAGGTAGGTCTTTGCTCTTGTGCTTTGGAGGTGGGGATCTGGTAGGGCATGACCTGGGAACAGCCCAGAATTGTAGGGCTGAAGAATTGATGCTTTTGAACTGTGGTGTTGGGGAAGATTCATGAGAGTCCCTTGGACTGCAAGGAGATCCAACCAGTCCATCCTAAAGGAAATCAGTCCTAAATATTCATTGGAAGGACTGATGCTGAAGCTGAAACTGCAATACTTTGGCCACCTGATGCAAAGAACTGACTCACTGGAAAAGACCCTGATGCTGGGAAAGATTGAAGGCAGGAGGAGAAGGGGATGACAGAGGATGAGATGGTTGGATGGCATCACCGACTCGATGGACCTGAGTTTGAGCAAGCTCCGGGAGTTAGTGATGGACAGGGAAGCCTGGTGTGCTGCAGTCCATGGGGTCACAAAGAGTTGGCTATGACTGAGCAACTGAACTAAACTGAACTGAGATTGTTCCAGACTGGATGAAGTGTGAAATAAGTGAGGGAGTAGCAGAGCAGAAAGAAGGATGAACAGGAGGAGACACCTGGGCTCCTTCACACCCCTAAGCCTCAGTTTCTTCACCTGTAACATTAAGGATAATAATGGGGGTTCTATACCCCAAAGGTTGTTTTGAGAAACAAACAAATCAAATGATATATATGACCAGGTGTTTTAAAACATAATGTTGAATACTGAAAGTAGCTGATAGCTTTTGAGCACTTACTATATTAAACACTTGACACAGCCAGTTCTCATAGAAGGGCTTGTAAGAAGCAATGCCACTTTGATAAAATGAATGTAGATGCCCTACACTGTATCATACTAGCTGAGAGCAGGGATTTTGGTATCACACCAAGGCCTGGGTTTGTTTCGGTTCCCACATATATGTGAGGCTGTATTTCAGTTTCCTCAAGGTAATACCCAGCTTATAGGATTGTGGTTATATGGATCAAATGAGATAATGCATATAAAACATTTAGCAAAATGTTTATCAGTTCAGTTCAGTCGCTCAGTCACGTCCGACTCTTTGCGACCCCATGAATTGCAGCATGCCAGGCCTCCCTGTCCATCACCAACTCCTGGAGTTTACTCAAACTCATGTCCATCGAGTCAGTGATGCCATCCAGTCATCTCATCCTCTGTCGTCCCCTTCTCCTCCTGCCTCCATTCCCTCCCAGCATCTGGGTCTTTTCCATTGAGTCAGTTCTTTGCATCAGGTGGCCAAAGTATTGCAGTTTCAGCTTCAGCATCAGTCCTTCCAATGAATATTCAGGACTGTTTTTCTTTAGGATGAACTTGTTGGATCTCCTCGCACTCCAAGGGACTCTCAAGAGTCTTCTCCAACACCACAGTTCAAAAGCATCAGTTCTTTGGCACTCAGCTTTCTTTATAGTCCAACTCTGACATCCATATGACTACTGGAAAAACCATAGCTTTGATTAGAAGGACCCTTGTTGCAAAGGAATGTCTCTGCCTTTTAATATGCTGTCTAGGTTGGTCATAACTTTCCTTCAAAGGAGTAAGCGTCTTTTAATTTCATGGCTGCAATCACCATCTGCAGTGATTTTGGAGCCCAGAAAAATAAAGTCAGCCACTGTTTCCACTGTTTCCCCACCTGTTTGCCATGAAGTGATGGGACCAGATGCCATGATCTTAGTTTTCTGAATGTTGAGCTCTAAGCCAACTTTTTCACTCCCATCTTTCACTTTCATCAAGAGGCTCTTTAGTTCTTCTTCACTTCCTTCCGTAAGGGTGATGTCATCTGCATATCTGAGGTTATTGATATTTCTCCCGGCAATCTTGATTCTAGCTTGTGCTTCCTCCAGCCCAGCATTTCTCATAATGTACTCTGCAGAGAAGTTAAATAAGCAGGGTGACAATATACAGCCTGGACGTAGTCCTTTTCCTATTTGGAACCAGTCTGTTGTTCCATGTCCATTTCTAACTGTTGCTTCCTGACCTGCATACAGGTTTCTCAAGAGGCAGCTCAGGTGGTCTGGTATTCCCATCTCTTTCAGAGTTTTCCACAGTTTATTGTGATCCACAGAGTCAAAGATTTTGGCATAGTCAATAAAGCAGAAATAGATGTTTTTCTGGAACTCTCTTGTGTTTTCGATGATCCAGAAGATGTTGGCAATTTGATCTCTGGTTCCTCTGCCTTTTCTAAAACCAGTTTGAACATCTGGAAGTTCACAGTTCACATATTGCTGAAGCCCGGCTTGGAGAATTTTGAGCATTACTTTACCAGCGTGTGAGATGAGTGCAATTGTGCGGTAGTTTGAGCATTCTTTGGGATTGCCTTTCTTTGGGATTGGAATGAAAACTGACCTTTTCCGGTCCTGTGGCCACTGCTGAGTTTTCCAGATTTGCTGGCATATTGAGTACAGCACTTTCACAGCATCATCTTTTAGGACTTGAAATAGCTCAGCTGGAATTCCATCACCTCCACTAGCTTTGTTCAAGTACCTACAAATACTGGCTCAAACATGCTGCTTTTATGTGAGCTTCTGTTGAGCTTCTGTCTTAGTCTCCAGGGGTATGTTAACATTAATAGAGCATTGTGCCTGCATCTGCCTGGAAGTATTTACAACCTAATTGGGGAGTAAGACACAAACATGGGCAGATCACTAACATGTAAGGCAACTGGTAAAATATAACCAACAAGTGATCCACACTTTATATATTTAGAGGAACATAGAGTAAGGGAGTAGTAACTTCAAGGAGTCAGGGTAGGAAGACTTTTTGCAAAGCCAATTATATGTCCATATATTTGACCTCTTGTCACCCTCAATGCAACCATATAAGGTAAGTTATAGGTAATCCAAAACATCTTGTCCTTGTTTAATCAGGTTTCCTGCAGGTCTATCGTGTTGTGGATACAGTTGACATGGGTGGGCCCAGGCTATTTGGAGTAAACAGTGGGTATAAGATGGAGTAAAGCAGAGCCTTTTCATACTGTTCATGGGGTTCTCAAGGCAACAATACTAAAGTGGTTTGCCATTCCCTTCTCCAGTGGACCACGTTTTGTCAGAACTCTCTGCCATGACCCATCCATCTTGGGTGGCCCTGCATAGCATGGCTGATAGTTTCATTGAGCTAGACAAGGCTGTGGTCCATGTGATCAGTTTGGTTAGTTTTCTGTGATTGTGGTTTTCATTCTGTCTGCCCTCTGATGGATAAGGATAAGAGGCTTATGGAAGCTTCCTGATGGGAGAGACTGACTGAGGGGGAAACTGGGTCTTATTCTGAAGGGCAGGGCTATGCTCAGTAAATCTTTAATCCAATTTTCTGTTGATGGGAGGGGCTGCATTCCCTCCCTGTTGCTTGACCTGCGGTCAAACTCTGGTGGAGGTAATGAAGATAATGGCAACCTCCTTCAAGAGGTCCCATGCATGCACTGCTGAAGCAGGCCACTGCTGACCCACACTTCTGCCAGAGACTCCCAGACACTCACAGGCATGTCTGGGTCAGTTTCCTGTGGGGTCACTGCTCCTTTCACCTGGGTCCTGGTGTGCACAAGGTTTTATTTGTGCCCTCCAAGAATCTGTTTCTTCAGTCCTGTGAAAGTTCTGGTGGTTCTATGGTGGGGTTAATGGCGACCTCTTCCAAGAGGGCTTATGCCATACCCAGGTCTGCTGCACCCAGAGCCCCTGCGGCAGGCTGCTGCTGACCCATACCTCCACGGGAGACACTCAGACACAGTTCTGCCTCAGTCTCTGTGACTTGGGTGTGCATTTTGTGCCCTTCCCAGGTCAGGCGACCAGGTGCTTGGCGAGTGCACTGTCCCAGGTGGGCCATGCATCTTAATCACCTCCCTGCCGCTCGGTTTCCCAGGTGTGCTGTGAGAGTATGGTCTCAGGTGTACCGTATGTCTCTTCTGGAGAGCTGATCTCAGGCTGCAACCCTCCTGGTGGATGTCAACCATCTAGAATCTCAGAAAGGTGTGATTAGCAGCTGGGAGCCTGCTCACAATTTGGTGGAAGATGCTGTCTCTGGGCTGAGATTGTAGCAGCCCCATGCCTTCCGGCTCTGGCTGTCGCTAGCCAGCCAGCCTCTCTGCCTCTGGGTGGGGAGGGGCCAGTGCACGGCTAGTTAGCCAATAAGCAGCCAGCTAGCTCTCCACTGGTATTCACTCAATCCTTTGTTCTGTGAGCAGGCCAGGTTACGCATTAGGTTGTTAGGTTAGAGGCTTTTGCAGGAAAGTATGGCAACCCACTCCAGTATTCTTGCCTGGAAAATCCCATGGACTGAGGATCCTGGTAGGGTACAGTCCATGGGGTCGCAAAGAGTCAGACACAACTGAGCAACTTCACTTCACTTCATTTCTCTGCAGTTGTGGTTAGGCGTGTATTCTATGGGTATTTTTTTCTCCCAGTTATGTTGCCTTCTGAGATTCCAAAAGTCCTCACAGACCTGCCTGTGAGAAGGTTTACTACTGTGTGGAAACTCCTCCTCCTTCACAACTCCCTTCCCAGGACAGGTCTCCTTCCCTAACTCTTTTGTCTTTCTTTTTGTCTCTTATATTTTGCCCTACCTCCTTTCGAAGAGAATGGACTGCCTTTCTGGGTGCCTGGTGTCCTCCACCAGTGTTTAGAAGTTGTTTTGTGGAAGATGCTCAGCATCCAAATAATCTTTTGATGAATTTGTGGGGGAGAAAGTGGTCTCCCTGTTCTATTCCTCCACCATCTTGAAGCCTCCAGAAAGAATGAAGAGATGGAACCAGAGCAAAAACAACACCAAGTTGTGGATGTGACTGCTAGTGGAAGTTAAAGTTGGATGCTGTAAAGAGCAATATTGCTTAGGAACCTGGAATGTTAGGTTCATGAATCAAGGCAAATTGGATGCAGTCAAACAGGAGATGGTAAGAGTGAACATCAACATTTTAGGAATCAGAGAACTAAAATGAACTGGAATGGGTGAATTTAACTCAGATGATCATTATATCTACTACTGTGGGCAAGAATCCCTTAGAAGAAATGGAGTAGCCATCATAGTCAACAAAAGATTCTGAAATGCAGTACTTGGATGCAATCTCAAAAATGACAGAATGATCTTGGTTTATTCCAAGGCAAACCATTCAATATCACAGTAATCCAAGTCTATGCCCTTACCAGTAATGCTGAAGAAGCTGAAGTTGAACGGTTCTATGAAGACCTACAAGACCTTCTAGAACCAACACCCCAAAAGATGTCCTTTTCATTATAGGGAACTGGAATGCAAAAGTAGGAAGTCAAGAGATACCTGGAGTAACATGCAAGTTTTACCTTGTAGTACAAAATGAAGCAGGTCAAATGCTAACGGAGTTTTGCCAAGAGAACACACTGGTCATAAAAGGTCATTGTTGAATCACAAAAGATGCTGGGATTCTTGGCCTCTGGAGGAGAAGAATTCAATCCGGGGCCAGAGACAAGGCTTGATTGCTCAGAGCTTTTGTAAAATGTAGTTTTATTAAAGTATAAAAGAGATAGAGAAAGCTTCTGACGTAGACGTCAGAAAGGGGCAGAAAGAGTGCCCCCTCACTAGTGTTAGCAATGGAGTTAAATACTTTTAATTAGTTATTACAGTGAGTCAAAAGAATGTCTGGAGGTTGTAAAGCCCTTACTAGACCCACTCCCATAACTTACATTTTAAGATTACCAGAAAGGTTGCAGAAGGTTTTTTTTTCCAGAAACTGTCCTCAAGCAGGATACATTATTGTTATATAATCCTAAGGAATGTAGAAAAAAAAAGTTTGTTCTTTCCTCCTCCTTGAGAACCCCAGACCTGTCTCTCCTTGGGGACCCCCCAGACTTCTTATCAACCTGCCTAGGAATTGACTCTCTCATGTGTGGAAGAGCAAACATCCTCTTCCAACAACACAAGAGAAGACTCTACACATGGACATCATCAGATGGTCAATACGAAAATCAGGCTGATTATATTCTTTGCAGCCAAAGATGAAGAAGCTCTATACAGTAGGCAAAAATAAGACCAGGAGCTGACAGTGGCTCAGATCATTAACTCCTTATTGCCAAATTCAGATTTAAATTGAAGAAATTAGGGAAAACCACTAGACCATTCAGGTATGACCTAAATCAAATCCGTTACAGTTATACAGTGGAAGTGACATGTAGCTTCAAAGGATTAGATCTGATAGAATGCCTGAAGAACTATGGACAGAGGTTCATGACATTGTATATGAGGCAAGGATCAAGACCATGCCCAAGAAAAAGAAAGGCAAAAATGCAAAATGGTTGTCTGAGGAGGCCTTACAAGTAGCTAAGAAAAGAAAAGAAGCTAAAGGCAAAGGAGAAAAGGAAAGATATACCCATTTGAATGCAGAGTTCCAAAGAATACTAAGGAGAGATAAGAAAGCCTTCCTTAGTGATCAGTGCAAAGAAATAGAGGAAAACAATAGGATGGGAAAGACTAGAGATCTCTTCAAGAAAATTGGAGACACCAAGGGAATATTTCATGCAAACATGGGCTCAATAAATGACAGAAATGGTATGGACCTAACAGAAACACAAAATATTAAGAAGAGGTGGCAAAAATACACAAAAGAACTAAGCAAAAGAGATCTTCATGACCCAGATAGCCACAATGGTGTGATCACTCACCTAGAGCCAGACATCCTGGAATGTGAAGTCAAGTGGGCCTTAGGAAGCATCATTATGAGCAAAGCTAGTGGAGGTGATGGAACTCCAGTTGAGCTATTTCAAGTCCTAAAAGATGATGCTGTGAAAGTGCTGCACTCAATATGCCAGCAAATCTGGAAAGCTCAGCAGTGGCCACAGGACTGGAAAAGGTCAGTTTTCATTCCAATTCCAAAGAAAGGCAATGCCAAAGAATGTTCGAACTCCCGCACAATTGCACTCATTTCACTCGCTGGTAAAGTAATGCTCAAAATTCTCCAAGCGGGGCTTCAGAAATACATGAATCATGAATTTCCAGATGTTCAAGCTGGCTTTAGAAAAAGCAGAGGAGCCAGAGATCAAATTGCCAACGTCCCCTGTATCATTGAAAAAGCAAGAGAGTTCCAGAAAAACATCTACTTTTGCTTTATTGACTATGTCAAAGCCTTTGACTGTGTGGATCACAACAAACTGGAAAAGTTTTAAAGAGATGGGAATACCAGACCACCTTATATGCCTCCTGAGAAATCTATATGCAGGTCAAGAAGCAGCAGTTAGAACTCGGCATGGAACAACAGACTGGCTCCAAATCGGGAAGGGAGTACATCAAGGCTGTATATTGTCACCCTGCTTATTTAACTTCTATGCAGAGTACATCATGAGAAAGGCCAGGCTGGATGAAGCACAAGCTGGAATCAAGATTGCCTTGAGAAATATGGATAGCCTCAGATATGCAGATGACACCACCCTTATGCAGAAAGTGAAGAAGAACTAAAGAGCCTCTTGATGAAAGTGAAAGAGGAAAGTGAAAAAGTTGATTTAAAGCTCAACATTCAGAAAACTAAGATGATGGCATCCAGTTCCATTATTTCATGGCCAGTAGATGGGGAAACAATGAAAACAGTGAGATGCTTTATTTTTTTTTTGGACTCCAAAATCACTGCAGATGGTGACTACAGCCATGAAATTTAAAGACACTTGCTCTTTGAAAGAAAAGCTATGACTAACCTAGACAGCATATTATAAAGCAGAGACATTACTTTTCTAACAAAGGTCTGTCTAGTCAAAGCTATAGTTTTTCCAGCAGTCATGTGTGGATGTGAGAGTTGGACTATAAACAAAGCTGAGTGTTGAAGAATTGATGTTTTTGAACTGTGGTGTTGGAGAAGACTCTTGAGAGTCCCCTGGACTGCAAGGAGATCCAACCTGTCAATTCTAAAGGAAATCAGTCCTGAAAATTCAGTGGAAGGACTGATGCTGAAGCTGAAACTGCAATACTTTGGCCACCTGATGCAAAGAACTGACTCATTGGAAAAGACCCTGATGCTGGGAAAGGTTGAAGGCAGGAGGAGAAGGAGATGACAGAAGATGAGATGGTTGGATGGCATCACCAACTCGATGGACATGAGTTTGGGTAGGCTCCAGGAGTTGGTGATGGAAAGGAAGACTGGCCTGCTGAAGTCCATGGGGTTGCAAACAGTTGGACACAACTGAGGGACTGAACTGAACTGAGAGTAGAGCCACTCAGACTTGAGTGTGCTCAAGACTAGCTGGAAGGTTGTTGAAAAGCCCAAAGACTTCATTCCAGGAGAGGTCTGGGTTGGGACCCATGGGTTAGCATGTGGGTCTGGGGACCACACACTGTGGGCAGTGCTGGAATGAGAGTGGTCAAGGGCTGCCCTAGGACCAGAGTATGCTCACCCAGGTCTCCTGCTTACTGGTGTGACTTCCATTTGTTCCTGGAACTTTGACTTGTCTCTATTCAAACAACCCTACTGCTTACCTCTTGGATGAACTTGGGAGAATTTCTCAGTCTCTCAGAACATCCATCTCCTAATTTGAAAATAGAAATCATATCTGTATCACAGGGTTGCTATGAGAATTAATGAGGTAATATAAGCAGAAGTATGCTGGGCTGTGCCCACTTGTCATGGGCCTCGCTTTTCCCACCACAGAACCCACCAACCTTCCCTACCTGGCTTCTCTGGACTCTGCATCTCACCTGCCATCCCTAAGTGTGGGTCTGCCCTGTCCATCTTAGCTGACTCTTTCTGGTCCTGTAGCCTCTTCCAGGACTTGGTCTGACATACCTTACTTACAGGTCTGTCAGAACTCTCCTCACTGACTCAACACCTAGTCATAGTTCCTCCTTCACTGGTCTTTCTGTGATTATTCAGTCAGTTCAGTGAACCCTTCTTGATTAGTATAGCTAAGACTCTGGTGTCCAGAATGACCAAAACATGGGAAGTTCTATTTTATAGTGAATACTTGTCATTTGGCTGTTTCCCTAACCAGGTGCAGAATGAGCATGGAGCAGGCTAGGCTCTTCATTGCACTTCATTCTCCTGGCCACAATAATTGGTCAATGGAGTGAGCACTGACCGAAGTCAGGTCAGTCAAAATTCTTCCCTGGGATTTTTCATACAATAATTGAGAAAATCTGATATCTCAGGGGACGAACTGTGGTAGACTGTATTTTTCAAAATGCTCACAACAATGTCTCCCAGACTTTAGCTCTTTTAACAGTGTGATTTTTCATTCCTCTTATTGGAAATGGGGTTTAGGTTGCTTCTTGAATCTAGGTAAGCTCAGGACTATGGTAGAAATGACTTTTTTAGAATATATATATCTGAGGATATGTAGTAAAAGATAACATGATTTCCCTCTGATTCTTTTGGAACACTTACACTGGGAACACAGTCACCATGCTATGAGGAAGCCTGCAGCCACACGGAGAGGCCATGAATAGGTGTTCTGGCTGATAGCCTCAATGAGGTCTCAATCAGCAGCTAACATCAATCACCAGACAAGTGGGTGAGGGATCCCTTAGATGGTTCCAGATCTTAGCTGTCAAGTTACCCCTAGTCTTTTAACCCCAGCTGATACCACAAAGACTAAAGATGAGAACCCTTCCCAAATAGTAGGTAATAGTAATAATTATTACAGGCTTCCCTGGTGGCTCAGTGGTAAACAATCTGCTTGCCAATGCAGGAAACACGGGTTCAATCCATGGGTCGGGAAAAACCCCAGAAGGAAATTGCAACCCACTTTAGTATGCTTGCCTAGAAAACAGAGGAGCCTGGCAGGCTGCAGTCCATGGGGTCACAAAGAGTTGGACGCATTTAGTGACTAAAACAACAACAATAATTATTTTGGATTCATGAGTAAAATCAATTATTGTTGTATTAAGCCACAAAGTTTAGGATGGCTTGTAATATAGCAATGAATAATTATAACATGGATCCCTGAGGTCATCAGAATTTCACTCACTTCTGCAACTTTTCCACTCACACTGTGAATTACCTATTCCAGCTTCCTTCCAACAAATCCATTTTCTTACTTAAGATGGCCTGACTTGGATTTCTACCACCACTTTTGCAAAAAGGTCTTAGTAATAACATTTGTTTCCTTCAGCATGCATTCTGTATCACTTCTCCTCAAGGCGTGGTGCAAAGATCAGCAGCACTAGCCTCAACTGAGAGACCGTGAGGAAAGCAAATTTCCAGGCACCATCTCAATACTGAATCTGTGGAGACTGGGTCTGGGAATCATATTTTAATGAGTTCTTCAGGGGATTCTGACAAATATTAAAGTTTCAAAAAGTCACTCTACATTTTACAGTGACTTATTTTATTATTGCTTTTTACCTTCCCTAAAATATAGGCTAGGTCTGATGACAGAGTGCCTGATGAACTATGGATGGAGGTTCATGACATTGTACAGGAGACAGGGATCAAGACCATTCCCAAGAAAAAGAAATGCAAAAAAGCAAAATGGCTCTCTGAGGAGGCCTTACAAATAGCTAAGAAAAGAAGAGAAGTGAAAAATAAAGGAGAAAAGGAAATATATACCCATTTGAATGCTAAGTTCCAAAGAATAGCAAGGAGAGATAAGAAAGCCTTCCTCAGTGATCAGTACAAAGAAATAGAGGAAAACAATAGAATGGGAAAGACTAGAGATCTCTTCAAGAAAATTGGAGACACCAAGGGAATATTTCTTTCAAACATGGGCGCAATAAAGGACAGAAATGGTATGGACCTAACAGAAACACAAAATATTAAGAAGAGGTGGCAAGAATACACAGAAGAACTATACAGAAAAGATCTTCATGACCCAGATAGCCATGATGGTGTGATCACTCACCTAGAGTCAGACATCTTGGAATGTGAAGTCAAGTGGGCCTTAGGAAGCATCATTATGAACAAAGCTAGTGGAGGTGATGGAATTCCAGTTGAGCTATTTCAAGTCCTAAAAGATGATGCTGTGAAAGTGCTGCACTCAACATGCCAGCAAATCTGGAAAGCTCAGCAGTGGCCACAGGACTGGAAAAGGTCAATTTTCATTCCAATTCCAAAGAAAGGCAATGCCAAAGAATGTTCAAACTATCACACAATTGCACTCATTTCACTCGCTGGTAAAGTAATGCTCAAAATTCTCCAAGCGGGGCTTCAGCAATACGTGAATCATGAACTTCCAGATGTTCAAGCTGGCTTTAGAAAAAGCAGAGGAACCAGAGATCAAATTGCCAATGTCCTCTGTATCATTGAAAAAGCAAGAGAGTTCCAGAAAAACATCTACTTTTGCTTTATTGACTATGTCAAAGCCTTTGACTGCGTTGATCACAAGAAACTGTGGAAAATTCTGAAAGAGATGGGAATACCAGACCACCTGACCTGCCTCTTGAGAAATCTGTATGCAGGTCAGGAAGCAACAGTTAGAACTCAACATGGAACAACAGATGGTTCCAAATAGGAAAAAGAGTACGTCAAGGCTGTATATTGTCACCCTGCTTATTTAACTTCTATGCAGAGTACATCATGAGAAACGCTGGGCTGGATGAAGAACAAGCTGGAATCAAGATTGCCAGGAGAAATATCAATAACCTCAGATATGCAGATGATACCACCCTTATGGCAGAAAGTTAAGAACTAAATAAGCTCTTGATGAAAGTGAAAGAGGAGAGTGAAAAATTTGGCTTAAATCTCAACATTCAGAAAACTAAGATCATGGCATGTGGTCCCATTACTTCGTGGCAAATAGATGGTGAAACAGCAGAAACAATGGCAGACCTTATTTTGGGGGGCTCCAAAATCACTGCAGATGGTGACTGCAGCCAAGAAATTAAAAGACGCTTACTCCTTGGAAGGAAAATTATGACCAAACTAGACAACATATTAAAAGCAGAGACATTACTTTTCTAACAAAGGTCTGACTAGTCAAGGATATGGTTTTTCCAGTAGTCATGTATGGATGTGAAAGTATGGACTATAAAGAAAGTTGAGTGCCAAAGAATTGATGCTATTGAACTGTGATGTTGGAGAAGACTTTTGAAAGTCACTTGGACTGCAAGGAGATCCAACCTGTTCATCCTAAAGGAGATCAGTCCTGGGTGTTCATTGGAAGGACTGATGTTGAAGCTGAAACTCCAATACTTTGGCCACCTGATGTGAAGAACTGACTCAATGGAAAAGCCCCTGATGCTGGGAAAGATTGAAGGCAGGAGAAGAAGGGGCCAACAGAAGTTGAGATTGTTGGATGGCATCACCGACTCAGTGGAGTTGGTGATGAACAGGGAGGCCTGGAGACTATGGGGTCATAAAGAGTTGGACAGGACTGAGCGACTGAACTGAACTGAACTGTAGGTATGGGTTATTGGATGGTGCAAATGACAGGATTTTATTTATTTATTATTTCTTGTTGTTTTTGCCCATGCTGAGTGGTTTGTGGGGTGTTAGTTCTCTGACCAGCAATTGAATCCATGCCTGCTGCAATAGAAGCATGGAGTCCTAACTACCGGATCACCAGGGAATTCCCACAAATGACACAGGATTTTGAAGGTCAATTCCTGACTCTACTTCTCCTCTGTATCACTCATATGAGCTGTATCCCAGGTGTGAGGTGTTGTTCACAGAAGAATGGATAAGGATGTGTGGATGATGGTGATACTATATGGGAATTATTTTTCCACAGAGATTATGCATTTGGAGTTATTTATTCATAACTAGTTTTTTGCTCTATAGCTCTACCTAGGTGTTCGGAGTAAATCTAGGTATTGATATAGTTCCTCTTCCCAATGAAATTAAAGCTTAGGAAATTAAAGTTTGGGGAAAAATAATACAGATAAAAGCATTGTCAAGAACCTCAGATATGCAGATGACACCACCCTTATGGCAGAAAGTGAAGAGGAACTAAAAAGCCTCTTGATGAAAGTGAAAGAGGAGAGTAAAAAAGTTGGCTTAAAGGTCAACATTCAGAAAACTAAGATCATGGCATCTGATCCCATCACTTCATGGGAAATAGATGGAGAGACAGTGGAAACAGTATCAGATTTTCTTTTTCTGGGCTCCAAAATCACTGCAGATGGTGATTGCAGCCATGAAATTAAAAGACACTTACTCCTTGGAAGGACAGTTATGACCAACCTATACAGCATATTAAAAAGCAGAGACATTACTTTGCCAACGAAGGTCTGTCTAGTCAAGGCTATGGTTTTTCCAGTGGTCATGTATGAATGTGAGAGTTGGACTGTGAAGAAAGTTGAGCGCCGAAGAATTGATGCTTTTGAACTGTGGTGTTGGAGAAGACTCTTGAGAGTCCCTTGGACTGCAAGGAGATCCAACCAGTCCATCCTAAAGATCAGTCCTGGGTGTTCATTAGAAGGACTGATGCTGAAGCTGAAACTCCAATACTTTGGCCACCTCATGTGAAGAGTTGACTCATTGGAAAAGACTCTAATGCTGGGAGGGATTGGGGGCAGGAGGAAAAGGGGATGACAGAGGATGAGATGGCTGGATGGCATCACCGACTCAATGGACATGAATTTGAGTAAACTTCGGGAGTTTGTGATGGACAGGGAGGGCTGGCATGCTGGGATTCATGGGGTCGCAAAGAGTCGGACAACACGACTGAGCAACTGCACTGAAAAGCATTTAATAATGCACTGTATGTAGTTCACGCCAAAAGCTGAAGGACAGATACAGCCATGCATCCTGAATGTCCTATCCTATCACCATTTCAAATATTCTGTTTGCTGGCCCCGTTAACTGTCAAAACGTTCTCCAGAGTCCAATTTTTGAGCATTCAAGCAACATTTCCCAGACTGTCTTTCACATCTGTCAACAGTAGAAAATTCCACATCCACATGTCCCCATTTTGGGTTCAGAAATATAGTCTCTATAGATAGGTTTTTAATGAAAGGAAAGATAATTTATCATCTAGTGGTGAAGCCAAGAATGGATTTGCAGAGGATGTGAAATTAAGTTGGGTCTAAAAGGATGGGCAGCTTGGATTCTAAAGGAGAAAGGGGAAGGACAGCCATGGAGTGGAAAGGAACCGTGTAACCTTGGGATTTCTGAGGACGTGCTAGGGAAAGCTAGTGGGCTTGTTAGACTGGATAGTAAAGGAGAAAAGTTGGAGACAGGCAAGGCAGGTATTGTACTCATCCACATAAGACATGCAGGACAAGAGGAAGTGGGAGAGGTCATGG
Source organism: Muntiacus reevesi (assembly GCF_963930625.1). Classification (NCBI taxonomy): domain Eukaryota; kingdom Metazoa; phylum Chordata; class Mammalia; order Artiodactyla; family Cervidae; genus Muntiacus; species Muntiacus reevesi. Next base: position 35,388,826 of record NC_089251.1, on the reverse strand, counting down.
TGAAAGTGATCTCTGAGAAAAATGATTCTGACAGCAGTACACAGGATGGGTTAGAAGAGACTGTGAAAAGACTCCTCTTAAGGATTTGCTGTGTTTCATGTCATTTCTGTCCCATTCTCTGGGGGGGATGGCACTTTCTTTTTAGGCCTTTAATCCTATATAAAAATAGTTCCAGGTTTATTTTAACAGCAGCCCTGATCAGTCACATTCCCAGGAGATTTATTCCTTTTACCATGTCCTTCAAAATTCTGACAATTCCTTCTAATCTATGCACATTTTATCCTGCATTTAATCTCCTACCACCCCTTCCCTTGCACCCCTACCCCATATGTGGCATTCTTTACCTGGATCAGTGTTAATTAATATACAATAGACTGTGCCTATTTAAAGCATATAATTTGGTGTTTTGACATAGATACATATAGAATCAAGATAATGAACATATACATGATTCCTGGAAGTTTCCTCATGCCAATTAAGGGGAATTTTTAGCTGCTTTTTGCAGGAAGAGTATCTTACTGATGGGGGAGTGATGATCAAAATTGAAAATGGATCCCCTCTGGGCAGAAATGTGGATTCCATGCCATTTCATGGGCAATTCCATCTACTGTTCTCTTATGCCCCACAGCCCCAGCAGATTTTATGGAATGGTTCTGAATAACCATTTCATTGCAATATTAGGTTGGCAGCAGTGGAAATCATATGTTGAAACAAAATGCACAATGCCTCCCCAATGGCTTTTATTATTCCTTCTTTTTTTTTCTTCACTAAAAATAAAAAGAGTCATAATTTTGATTGCCTACCAATGCAAGGTACTGGGCTAAAGGTTCACATACCATTTTCCACTCAATTCACTTTTCTGAGGTGTATTATTTTTTTCTCAATATACTATTTCCGAGGTAGATAAGTTAATGACTTACCTAGAATCCTGTAGTAGGTAAGTAGAAGCATTGGCACTTGAACATTGCTTTAATGACCACAAGCAGGGCCCCTGCACAGTTTGGGCACTGCAAAACTCCAGGGGCTCTTACTCACATGGACTGCAAGGCTCCATAACCCTTTCTCTTTGCTGTTTCCTCCATCTACATGAGGTGCTAAGTTGCTTTAGTCGTGTCTGACACTGTGCGACCCCACAGACAGCAGCCCACCAGGCTCCGCTGTCTAGGCAAGATAGAAGCTGTTGGTGCAGAAGAATATTTCCTGAGCAAGTCTGGCTGACCATTAGGAAGCCTCTTGCAGCAGTATGTACTGTGATGAATTCACCAAAGTCCAGAATCTGGGTCTCCATTTTGTAGGTGCAGCCAAAAGTTTTCAGTCTTGAGCATTCTGACCCACACTGATCATGTCATAATATTTAATGTGCACCAAGTATACTAAGCTCTTGTGCTGGCCAGACCAGTGCATTTCCTTAAAGACCGCTGAAAGTAAGAACACTAGAAGGTGACTTGGGGGGCAAGGACTCTAGACATAGAGAAATAGTGTTCTCCTTTGAATTAATTATTCTCCTTTGAATATTTAATGATATTAGGCTGACATAACCCAACCCATCAATCCCCTCACTACTAAGAGCTGAATTATGCCCCCCACCAGTCAAATGTCAAAGCCCTAATCCGTGTGTTAGAGATAGTCATTAGGAGGCAATTAAGGTTAAGTGAGGTCATAAGGGTGGGGCCCTAAACCAATAGGACTGTAGTCTTACAAAAGAGGAAGGGGACTTTCCTGGTGGTTCAGTAGCTAAGGCTTCACACTCCCAATGCAGGGGGTCTGGATTTTCTCCCTGGTCAAGGAACTAGATCCCACATGCCACAACTAAGAGTTTGCATGCCACAACTAAGAATTTGCATGCTACAACTAAAGATCCCACATGCCACAACTGAAGATCCCACATGCCACAACTGAAGATTCCACATGCTATAACTAAAGATCCTGCATGCTGCAACCAAAAAGATCCAGCATGTTGAAATGAAGATCAAAGATCCTGTGTGCTGCTAGCACAGTCAAATAAATAAATAATAACATATTAAAAAAAAAAAGAGACCTATTTCTCTCTCTGTCATGTGAAGACACAGCAAGGAGGTGGCTGTCTGCAGGCCAAGAAGAGAGTTCTCACCAGAACCAGACCGTGCTGGCACCCTGATCTTGGAGTTCCAGCCTTCAGAACTGTGAAAAATAAATGTCTATTGTAGAAAGTAGAGAAAGAAAAGAAAAGAAAAGAAAAACACAATAAAGAAAATATCACAAACTGGATTTTGTAAAAAAGAAAACTTAGAGAACGCACCATTGTGTAGCTCCTTGTGTTATGAGGTCTCCAACCTGCTTGTCTTTTATGAGTCTAGGCTTTTTATTTGTACTTAGCAGAAAAAAATAGGGAAAAATATGCCTACTCCTCTTTCTGGAAGTGGTACCCCTAGGTCAGTTTTAACTCTAGCAATCCATGGGTCTTTGACCCTGGAGCCCTATGGAGTTTGCATGGATTCAGTGCCCTACTGGTGCCTCATGGCTGAAAGTTAGCTTTGCACAAATGGTGATTCTACCCTGACTGCTGTATGACTCTGCCTAAGTGGTCATCTCTCTCGAATTCCCTACATGTACTGACCTGGGTTGCTAGAAATGTAAAGTCCTTTCTATCAAAACATTCTTGTTTTTCCTTCCTTCTTGCTTTCCTTGACTAGTTAACCATGGCCATGTTCCTTTATTGTTTGCCAGCCTCTTTTGCCTTTACCCTTCTTTCTTTTCCTTCTTTCCTCCCTCTATCCCTCTCTCCCTCCCTTCATTTCTTTTTTTCTTGTTTTTCTGCCTTGACTTGTAATGTAGGAACCAAGCAGCAGGCCAGCCCCTGAAAGTACACTTTTTGTCTTCACGGGGTAGGGGTGTTGAAGGGCACTTTTCTGTTATGATATTCATCTTTGTTCTCCCCAGCATATTCCATGGTACTTATCAGTGAAGGGCTTTCCCTTGCAGGGCCTTGATAAAGATGAGGGGTTGATACCCTCAAGGATCCCTGGTAAATACCTTGCTTTACACCTAACTTTGTTGAATACTGCCACCTTGTGGAGTGAGTGGAAAATTCAGACGAGAGAAGGAGACTCAAGGACAGCCAGATATTCGAAAATATGAAAAAGAATTCCCTTGAGTAAACTACCCTTCCTGGATGGTGTTTCTTTCCTTGATGTTGTATAATTATTTAAACCAGTTTGTGATTCTGATTCATATGCATCCTTTTGAAGGGAAGAGCTGTGGGAAGTATAAAAGTAGACTCGAGTTCCAGAGAAGCAGGGTTGAATCTCAGCTAAGACTTGCAGGAGCTGTATGACCTTGAGAAAGTCACCTGACATTTCTGAGCCTCTCTGAAAGAGAGCGTCATCCCAGGGTGATTCTGAGAAGGGCCAAGTAAGAGGAGAGTGCCAGGAAATGTTAATTTCCTTCCTGCAGTGATGAAGGAAGACGGGTCCACAAGTAAAGCATTATGGGAAAGGCTTCCATCCGAGTCTGGGTTGTGGCTGCAATTGGATGTCTTGAGTCAGGAGAGGACAGAAACTGGCACTGACTAAGGTATAAAGTGTCGGGTGCTGTGTTAGGTACTTAAATGATTTCTGTTATCCATCCAACAATCCTGTTCAAAAGATACTATAATCTTTACTTTTTAGGTGGTAATTAGACCAATAATAAGTGGTCTAAATGGTGGCATCAGCTTTTGAAACTTTTTTTTCCCTTTGTCACATTCACCTGAGAAGTGTTGGCAAGGATAGTATTCTGTTGAATTTGTCCTGGATTACTCTAAGGTTACCCATGACATTGCTTTTAGAGTTGCTAAAAAGTAAAGGTGAAGGGGCTAATAATTTGGTTGCTGCCACTAGATTCCACTTCTTCCTCTACCAGCTGCCAGGAGGGTTGTCTAAGGAGACTGAAGTCCTGAGCTGAAATGGGGATTAAAGGGGGCCAAGGAGCTACGAGATGGAAAAGGTGAGTGAGGTCTTGAGTGAAATATGTTTGACTAGGGAGGGCTCTTGGTGGACCAAGTCTATTGGATATCTCTGGAGGTCTGCAGAGGGGAGGGTTCTGTGCAAGGGGTGGCCCAGGGAGACTGGTATGTTCAAGATGTTGGGAGCACTGTGACTTAGGTGACCTAGGAGAGCTCAGCTGTGTTGGGGCATGTTGTTCTTGATTATTGGTTGGCTGATTGGATATTTGAAGATATCACATTGGCCAGGGAGGCCTGGGGAAAACTTTTAGGTTGAAGCATGGGCCTGTTACAGGGGGACTGTCTGGAGCAATACCAGTGTGAGGAAAGAAGAATGTATAAGTCAGAAAACGAATGCAGATTCTTTAACATTTGTGTCATACTTGCTAGTTTAAAAATGTTCTTTCACATTCATCATTTGCTCTATCATTTAACCATCAATGTTGGTTGAGTTTACTATGAGTCCAGCACTGTCCAAGATACAAGGGTTCGAATAAGTAATGAGATAGACATACCCTCTGCTCTCCCAAAGAATTGTCGTTATAATTCTGTTAGGTGGACAGATCAAGAATGATCCATTTGCCAGATGTGGAAACAGTGACTCAGCAAGGTTAGGAGACTTGCCTGTTAGGGTACAGTATACCGGAACCTGAGCCTAGGTTTACTTGTTCAGGGGACGAGTGCTCATTCTAGTGTTCTATGTAGACTCTGTCAACATTTGTGTATGTTGTGACTTTTCGTTGTGGAAATATACTTAGTTCAGGCTGCCACAAAGTGGTTCAAACCACCACAGACCTCCTGCAGTGTGTATTAACACACAAATCCATCCTCTTACAGTTTGAGGATGAGCAGTGGAGAGTGGCAGAGAAAAAGGTGGATATGGAGGAGTCCACACTATTTCTTTGCTGAATTCCCTTCAAATATGTTTGAATAGTCTTTCTGGAATGTCCCAGAGTCTTACAAATAAACTACCCATTCTCTCTTTTTCATGTCTCTTGGCATGAACTAAGAGCTTATTAAGCTGACAGTGTGGTACAGAAAAAGATTGAAATATATACATTTGGTGTATATATACATGCATATATATATATATATATACACACACATATACATGTACATACTGAGATTATAATTACAAAATTATCTATATATGTGTGTATACACACACACACACACGTATATATACTTGAACACAAACACAGTCAAGTCCTTCTCCAAACTTGAAGGCCAACCAGCATCCTTCCTCTATTGGATGCACTCTCAAATATCTTGCCCCCCTTCTACTTTGAAGTATTCTCAGATAAAAACTTTAACCCTGGTTAAATGTAACTCTGTCTTTATGCCTATACTCATGCAGCCGAAGATGGCTGGAAAGATACACAAAATCATGCTGATTGGCCTTACTCTAAGTTCATACTGCAGACTTCAATGGAGCCTTTGCACCTGTTCAGCAGTCCTATCATAGTCTCATAGTTCATTTGCTGTCCGCCCCCCCCCCTTCACAGCCGATATTTTGCTCATATTTTCTATTATAATTATGAGAGAATATTCACAGCAGCTTTATTGTAATAGCCCAAAATGGAAACCATCAGAATAGTCATCAATAAGTAAAAAAATAAATGGTGGTGCATGCATATAAGAAATACTACACACCAATAAAAAGAATGAACTGCTGATACATGCAAGGACATGAAAGAGCCTAAAATCAATATGCAGAATGGCAGAAACCAGACAAAAATCATAAATAATATAGGATTCTATTTCTAGAAAATTCTAGAAAATACAAGCTAATCTGTAGTGTCAGAAAGTAAATCAGTCACCTGACTGGTAGGGGGAAGCCAAAAAGGGCAGAATGGAGGTGTTACAAAGGCACACAACAAAACTTTTAGAAGGGCTGGATATACTCACTCTTTCCATTGTAGGGATAGTTTCACAGATGTACCTGACTACACGTCAATTATACCTCAACTAAACACTTTTTAAAGTCTTTATTGAATTTGTTACAATATTGCTTCTTCTTTTTTTTTTTTTTTTTTAATGCTTTGGTATTTTGCCCATGAGGCATGTCTGATCTTAGCTCCCTGACCAGGGACAGAACTGGCATTCCCTGCACTGAAAGGTGAAGTCTTAACCAACTGGACCACCAGGGAAGTCCCTAAACTCTTAAATTTTAAAAACTATAAATAAAAAAGCAAAAAACACACAAAAAACTGACCGAGGTAAAGCCTGCTTTATATTGACTCTGTTTTCCTTCTGCATCTGAACAAGGAGCTATAAAACTTGACTTACTGTTTAAGTATCAAAACACACTTAAGTCTTGGATCTGAGGTCCTCTGGGATTTTCTACAACTTAAATTAGGTACACTAGAAAGGAAACTTCACATGATTTTGATAAAAGACACTGGAAATTGTTTCAAAAGGAAAGGGTAAATGGAGGACATTATGAAAATCATGGTATCTTGGGACCTGCCCGTCAAAAACCATGTGACTACTGATGTGCTCATTTCGCCACTGAGCAAGGAGTGTGCAGGGGGCTGCTGTGTTGGGTGGGGAGGGTGTGGTACTCACACTAAGACCTCCTCAACCAGCCCTACTAAGTCCACATAAACAAACTTCCCAAGGTTTCTCATTTTCCTGTTATATTGTATGTAGGTCCAAAGTTCTTGTGCATCCAAGTTAAAGTTATTGGTTTCCTCCCCGCTTCTCTCCTTGCTCCCCATTTGACCAGTTCCCCATCTATTTCTGATCATTTCTCCACATGAGGCTCAGTGAAATAACTTCTGCCGCCCACACTGCCCTTGCTTGTTCGCAGAAGGGTTCTGGGGATGCCTGGCCCAGGCTGGCTCAAGCGCGGACACTGGAGTGAGGTTCATTGTACCTAAGAGAGGAAGGACCTCTTGCTGTTTCCAGAGGAGACAGAAGCCCGGGTTTTCACAATGTCCTGCTGCCCGCCCAGGATGGCCCCTCAGTGAAACTAGGCGGAGATTACATCTCAGGGTGGGGGAGGGGTGGGCGCCGGTCTCGCGGGTCTCAGCAGTCTCGCGGGTTTTGGGTGTCTCATGGGTCTTTGAGGGGGAGAGGGGTGTCTCGTGACTCATGGCGGGTGGCGGTCAGCTGAGGGCAAGACCCCGGGGAGAAGATGTGGCCCCCAGTGACGGATGGATCACGAACAACGTTGCAACAGCCCAGGGACTGAGTGGAGGTGAGGTCCCCTGCTTGCCTCAGAGGGAACCCTCATCTTCTGAGGCGTGCTAGTTGCTTGAGAGGAACGTTCTAGAACACAAAGCTGTTGCGCGGGCCCACGTAGCTTCTCTGTATCTGGCCAGAGGACCCGGGTATCTTCCTCTGTGTCTGGCCAGGCATGTCTGAGGAGAGGCGGTCCGCGCGGGGCGTTGGGCCCGGTGGGCCCCTGCAGTTTGCGGGGGCAACCCTGGTTTGTGGGGACTCCGGAACTCTCTCTTTTGCTTGTATGGACCAGTGTTCCTCTTGAATAAGAGGTGTCAGCCGTACAAGCAGCTTCTCAAAACTTCAGCTCCCGCTCCGCAAGGCCTGGCTGTGGACCTAGCCATGGCTACTGGGCGCTTTCCTCTAACCTGTGAGCCGTGAAAGCTCCCGGCCTATTTCTATGAGGCAGCGGAAGCCACCAGGAGAGAACCTGCAACCCCACCACCCCTGCCTCCGACCTTTCACCCTATCTGTCCCCTTCTGCTCTCTCTGCCTTCCTGTTATTCTCAACTTAATCCTCAGGCTCCTAAATTTGGCCACCTGCTTCTGCAGTCACCTTCATTTCCAATCCAGTTCCTGCATCATCATTTTCCTCTTCAAGGTTTTCCACTTCTCATTAGCATTACCAGCCTGCTCTTTCCCACCCCACCCTCCTTACTGCTTTTTAAAAAAGTTTGATCACAGTTCTCACTTCTGATACTGCCCCATTTCTCTGATTCCCTTAACAGCAAAACTCCTTGAAAAGATTTTTCTGTACTACCATTTCACTTTCCATTCTCCCCTCAACCAATTACCAAGAGAACAGTATAAGTTATTTTCTGAATCGTAGGATCAATTTTCCTCATCTTACTTAATCTACTATCAGCATCCCCCTTGGAATGATTTTTTCCCCCACCTGTTTTCCAGAAACTCACACTCTAATTTGCCTTCAGCCTCACTGCCTGTTCTTCAGTGTCTTCTCTCATCAGTCTCAGTGTTGGTACACCCCACAGTCAGTCCTCTTTCCATACTCAATCTTCATGGTTTTCCAGTCCCATGTATTAAAATCTATTTGCTGGTGACTTACAAGTTTTAATCTACAGCCTAGAACTGTCCCTTTAATTACATAGTTATATATCCAGGTGCTGTCAGAAATATCCCTACTTAGATGTCTAACAGACATTTTAAGTTTAACATGCCCCAAACATTTCTCCTGTCCTAAAACTGCTTTATTTTTGGTCTTCTACATCATAGTTAAAGACAACTTCAGTCTTTCAGTTCCCAGATCAAAGTCCTTGGAGGAATCACCTTTGATTGTGTCTCTCACATTGCATATTAATTGTCAGGAAGTTATATTGGCTCTACTTTCTAAATAAATTCAGAATTTGACCGTTTTTACCATCTTTACTACAACCACTCGGATCTAAACCTCCTTCATCTGTCATCTAGATTATTGTAACAGCCTCTGAGCAGGTTTCTGTTTGGGTAACCTTGTGTTCTTACAGTCTGTTCTCAGCAGAGCAGCCTAAGTGATCCTTTAAAACATGGGTCAGATGATGTCATTCCTTTATTTAGAATTCTCTAGAAGCCCCCCCCCCCACTCCCCCCGCCAGTTCTTTCACTGTAGAGGCCAGTGTCCATACAGTGGCCAATAAGACTCAATACCTTTTGGCCAATTTTACCTTCCTTACTTCGTCACCTACAGCTTTCCTTCTTCTCTGAACTCATCCACACTGGCTTCTTTGCTTTCCCTGAAATGTGCCAGGAAAGTTCCTATGACTGAGCCTTTGCAGTAGCTGTTCCCTCTGCCTAATATGCTTTTCCCCAGATGTCCCTGTGGTTCAGTTTTTTTCCTCATTTAAATCTTTGCTATAATGTCATCTTCTTAGTAGACCTGAGCACTCTGTTTTAAATTACTACTCTTTCAGCCCTGACTTCTGATACCCCTATCTTCATTGTCTACTTTATTTTTGTTTATGTCACTTATACCTTCTTTAATACTAAACACTTTCCATATTTTGTTTTTTTTTCTGTCTCTATTAGAGTATAAGCTCCAGTAGTATAAGCTCCAGGATTTTTGTTTTGTTCACTGTTATACACAAGACTGTCAGTTATGGCATGTGGTCTGTACATTGTAAAACTCCTAGGTAGCCATTCTGATAGATCACCAAGCATTGGAGTGTTTCTATATGGCATTCCTGGCTGTATTTCTGTTAGATCACGATGTGAATGGTCGCCTGAGCACTTGTGCCATTTAGCTAGCACCGTGGCTGTATTCCCAGGACTAGAAAAATGCCAAGACACGTGTTAGGTGCTCAACAAATATTGAATGAAAGAATGATTTAATGAATTAATTTATAGAGGTTTCTTTTATGGCCTAATTCAAAATCTGTTTTTGTAAATGTTACATGTATGCTAAAATATACTATATTTTCTGTTGTTGAGTGTAAGGTTCTAAATACATCAACTAGCCAGCATGATCTATAATTTGTTGTCCAAACTATGACACATTGGAGATAGATACTGTTAATAATTATCCAGGGTAATAGGCATTAACCCAGTACTGTCTGGGGACAAATTGGGACATAGAGTCATTCTGTTGATAGTCCAGGTTTATTAATTGTGTTGTCCTAATCTTCCCAATATCTTTGCTTATTTTTGTCTGGCTTGATTTATGAGCTTCTGAGAGGCATATATTAAAATCTCTAATAACAAATGTTAATTTATCTATTTCTCCCTATTTTGACATCCTTATGTATCACTATCATGTTTGCTGCTCCTTGAACCCTTTCAGACTTGTTCATTTTCTTTCATTATAGGAAATTTATTTTTGCTTTTTTCTTCAAGTATTTTCTCATTTTTTTTTTTTTTTTCTTCTGGAGCCCCTACTTTCTTGATGTTTGGCTTCTACCACTATTTGGAAGATAATTTATTTATTTATTTTGGGCTGTGCCACCAGGCTTGCAGGATCTTAGTCCTTTGACCAGCGATCAAAACCTTGGTCCCCTGCAGTGGACACAGAGTCCTAACCACTGGACCACCAGACAATTCCCGTGGTGTGTGTGTGTGTATATATAAATATAAATATAAATATAAATATATATTTAAAGTCTTCTATATATTTAATTTTTTTCGTGCTTGATTTTGGGACAATTTATCAATCTAATTTTCAAATTCGTCAATTCATTTTTTTAGTTGAATCCATCCTTCTATTTATTCCTTTATTGTGATATTTTTATTTCAACAATTACAGTCACCAAATATAATAGTTCTACTTTGTTTTCTAAAAATAATTTGTTTTGCACTATTAATATTTTGTTTATTAGTTATACTTTTAATGCTTATTTTTTTTGAAAAAAACCCTTGGTTTATCTGCTCTGCTCTGTTTTAGATGGGTATATGTTTCTTCAGTTGATTTTCTTCTGAGGCTGTTTTAACTCTCAGGTGTTTAGTTATTTTTGCCTCTAAGTTTGATCACCACTGGAGATATCAACTACTCTATTTGGTAATGTGCTTTTTTAATGTGAAAATAAAAGTGTTTTTGTTCATTTTTGGTGTTTCTGAATTAATTGCATTGTGATCAGAAAATGTGAACTATTTCATATGTATTCCTCGAACTTTATAGAGACATGCTCTATGGTCTCCCTACTGTTGATTCATGGTCAGTTTTTTGTAATAGTTCAACAAGAGATTGAGAAAAATGCATATTCTTTAATTGTTGGGGGAAGGGTCCTACAATGGTCCATTAGGTCAAGCTTCTTAATGTATTGTTCAAAATCTTTTACAGCTTTATTAATATTTGAGTTTTTGGTCTTTTCAGTAACTGAGAAAGGCACTTTAGAAGATTTTTATTGTGATGTTGAATTTATTAATTCAGTCAATTTTTGCTTGATCTATTTTGTAGATAGGTTATTAGTTGCATAAAAGTGTAGAATAGTTATATCTTTTTGAGAATTGAAACTTTTACCACTAGATAGTGGCCTTCTTTCTCTTTAACAATGTTTTCTGTCCAATTATATTTTGTCTGATATTACTAGAGAGCTATCTATCACTTCTATCAGTTAATGTGTGCATGGTATATCTTTCTCAGTCTTTTACTTTGAAATACTGTGTGTCATCTTTTAGGTATATCTCTTGTAAGTGGCACATAGTTGGATTTTGTTTCTTATCTCAAATGACAAGTTCTGAGTGTAATCAGTTTTTCTTTTTTATAGTCACTATTTTTTTATACTATAACTTTTGGGCTTGCTGTTTGCCCATATTTTCAGTGCATTTCTTAGCAATCTTAGGATTTATTTACTTTTTGTTAGATTCAATTTTGTCTGTACTGTTTCGAAAGTTATACATTTTTATTTTTGTTTTTACTCATTTAGTTTTTTTAATTGTTGCTCTTCATATTTTAATATATATTTAACTTAAAATTGAAAATGATTATGTTAATGATTTTCCTGAAATATGCAAAGATACATTATTTCACCTCAACCCCAATTGCCCTTTCCTATGTTAGATGTTTTATGTAATATTTTAGAAAATCATTTTAAAACTCCACAAACTAGATGTTACTGTTTTTTATACAGATTTTGCATATTTTTATAGATTTACACACATTTATCAATTTCTTTTCTCACTTTTTCTTTTTGCAATGATTTCTTCTTCCTGAAATATTCTTAGAGATTCTTCTAGTGAAAATAGTTGATGATAAAAATTCTTAATATTTATTTATCTGAAATTGTATATAATGTCAGGTATGCGTTGGACTTTTTGGAATTACTTTTTAGTATGGTTGTCTAATTGCTCCAGCACCATTTGTTGAAAACATTGTCTTTTCTCTGTTGAATTGCATTGATACTTTGTTGAAAATCAATTAATCATATATGTGTGGGTCTGTTACCTGTTCTGTTCCACTCATCTGTATGTCTTTTCTTTATCTAATACCAAACTATTTGATCACTATAGCTTTATATTGTTTCGAAAACAGGTAGTGTGGGCTCTCCAATTTTGTTCTTCCCTTTCAAAATTGTTTTGGTTAATTTGACCCCTTGTGCTTTTCTGTATAAATTTTAGGATCAGTTTGCTAGAAAAAAACCTACTAGGATTTTGGTCTGGATTGTACTGAACCTGTAGATGAGTTTGGGGAGAACTGACATCTTAACAATAATAAATCCTTCATTTTAAAAGTACCATTTAATATAGCACTCCAAAATGAAATATGTGGTCCATGTCTAAAATTATGTGCAAAGTTGCATTCCTTCAATTATAAAACAGTAAAGAGAAAGTCAAAGAAGACCTAATTGATTGGAGAGATATACCAGTTATTTTAACATGGAGAATTGTAACTGGAGAATTGTTAATCAGGTATAAATTTGTTGCCTAGCTTTCTGAAAAGAAACCAAAAATGAGGGCTGTCAAGTGTTAGAGAGGTAGCAAGTGCAGATACCATCCCTAAAGCTGGGGGAGCAAAGGTAAGAAGCTAAAATTACTAAAATTTGCACACTTGGAGGAGGGGTCTCCTGAAGCTAGAGTGTAGGCCCTTGGAGAGAGAGAGTACTGCTCATCTCCTAGTGGACCAGAGAGGTAGGCCCTCATGAGTTTGGGATCTAGACCTCTGAGGAGGGGGCCCACCTGGCTGATGCTAGTGTCTTTGAGGGTATCCAGTGAGTCTTGCTCTGCTGCAGCTGAGAAACTGCAAACCTAATGCAGCTGCTGCTGTGAGAAAGAAAGAACTGCTGCCTGAATGAAGATGTGTTGCTAAGGTGATGCTCACAGGAACAGGAAACAGACAAGAAGCCAACAGGAGAAAGTCCCTTCTTTCTTCTGCATCCTTGTACTCTGCCTCTGGCACCTCCTATTAGCAGAGCTGAACAGGAAGCCAGCTGGTAAGGCAGAAATGTGATTTACAGAGTCTTAGCTGCAGCATCAAAGAGCAAAATATAGAAGGCTTATCTTAATAACTGGAATAATCAGCAAAGGAAACCAGGTACTAGAATATTTATAGTATAAAAATACATGATTTTGTAGCAGTTGAGATAATGACTCAATATTAAATAAAAGCAAGTTTTATGTAGTAACTTAAAAAATCTCAAGGGAGGAACTATGCATGAGAAAATTAAGTGCAATTCAGCAAATTTAGAAATATATACAAATCACAAAGATGGAGACATGTCATAAGTACAAGCCTTTGGCTAAGTTAATAGTAGCTGTAGATAGTAAAATTAGATTTTGCAAATATTTCTTAGGCAAGTTTCTACCTGAATATCCATTTTTAAGAAAGATATCATTTGTTGATATGTATAAGAGTAGAAAACTCTTGGTTTGTGTGCAGACCTTTAAAAAAAAATACTCTGTTTTGGCAGTGAATTCTTAAACCTTTTACACAATTTTGATCTTGAATGTGTGGCTCAGTGCTAAAGAATCCTCCTGCCACTGCAGGAGATGCAGGTTCATCCCTGGGTCAGGAAGATCCCCAGGAGAAGGAAGTGGTAACCCACTCCAGTATTCTTGCTTGGGAAATCGCATGGACAGAGGAACCTGGTGGCTTATGGTCCATGGGGTCACAAAGAGTCAGATACAGCTTAGCGACTAAACAATAACAACAATTTGGTTCATTTAGCAATTTCTGAATTCCTAATATGATTTGTTTAGTTGTGACTGCTGGACTATAATCCTACCTCCCTCTAAGATAAGCAGACACTTTATGCCTGAAGGAGAACATTGTGTGAAATAATGATTGTACAAATTTATCTTATGGTAGTGAGAATGGAAAAATTATCCCTGAGAATGTAGTTGGAACAAGTCTCTTTTCAGTGGAATCTTTCCACTGAAATCTCTCTTTCCCCTCTTTTCCTGGAATGGCACTCTCCCAGTCCATGAAGCTGATCCAGTCATCTGGAATTTTGGGAGATACTACCACAAAACCAAATGAGGGTCAAATTTTTCTCTCCTGAATAACATCTCCATCTTAAGAGATGATTCCTGTTATGCTTAGAGTCCACCTTTCTACTTTTGAATTGTAAGTTTCCTAACCTTATTGAGCACAGTGAAGGTGCTTGAGGAGCAAAGTAGGCATTGAAGTGGTAGTCAACTGTCTTGGATGCCCTCTGGGACCTTTGCCCAGTTTTTCAAAGAATGAGAGACATTGTATTTGAAAAACTGTGAAAATAATTTGAGGCTGTGGATATTATCTTCCTCCAAAGGTGATTTCCTTTTGCTTCAGTCAGGCGATTGTGCTAGGTGAAGATTTAATCCATTTTGAAATTCACTTGATCTTTGTGAGGGCTATTACTCTTACTCTGAGGATACACCTCTGCTAGGTGCCCTCCTGGGAATACTTTACAGAGTCCCAGTCTCCACTATTGATTTCACTAACTCTCAAGACTACCAGAAACTTTGCTTAGTTTCTCAGCTTCTTTGTTGTCACTTCCAGTAAACAGTGTGAGAGGAAAAAGCATCTGTTTTTCCAATTCCCATCTCTACACTTCTTTTCTCTCTGAGGTCTAGGTTCAAATTCTGACTGTTTTGGTAGCTCTTTGATGTTTGGAAACATCCTTTTAAATAACAGATGGATGTGTTCTCCTGCTTTTTGAATATTCCTGATAGAATACTTGGTTTGATATAAGCCACAGCTTTGAGCATAACCTGTTCAGTTTTTTAGTTCAGTGCTTATATTTTTATTTCTAAATTCTTTCTGGATCTTTAAAAAATATTCTACATCATTTTTAATAGGCTGGAACATGATTCCCATTTCCCTTTTCATTAAATGTATATTTTATCATAATATAATTAATATACAATAAAATGCATAAATCTTAACAGTACAATTTAGTGAATTTTTACAATTGTGTATCCTAACCTCTCTCCTACTCTGTCCTAATCAACAAATAGATTATGGTCAACATGTACAATATTGTCATAGTTCCAGAAAGTTTCCTTGTGTATCTTTCCAGTTAATTTTCCTCTTCTCCCCCAGATCTTCTGATTTTTATCACCCATAGATTAGTTTTGCCCTTTTTTGAACTTTATATAAGTAGAATTGTATAGTATCTACGTGTGGCTTTTACATTTGCCTTCTTTTTCCCAGCATAACTTCTTGAGATTTATCCATGTTGTAGCTAATTCCTTTAATTCATTTGCTTGTTATTATTGAGTACTACTTCTGGATGAGTACATCAGTTTGTTTATCCATTCTCCTATGGATGAACATTAGGGTTGTTTCCAGGTTTGGCCATTATTAATAAAACTGTCATGAACATCACTAGGTAAGTGTTTTTGTTAATGTATGTCCTCTTCTGTTTTCACTTATTTTATATTTTCTTTCTGATAATTTAAATATTTGAGTCACTTGGGATCTAAATCTTTGCTTTTTTGGTTCATCTTTTCCTGGTGGTTTGTTTTTGTGTTTTTGGTAATTTTGATTTAGTCATATTTTGCTGACTGTGGGAATCCTGAGAGATTTGAGCAATTTTGTATTTGCATCTGTCAAGGACCCACCCAGAGTGATCTTTTACGAAGAAGCACTTAAAATTTAATTTTCCTTTTGGGGTCCACTGCATATAAATAGTATATTTTCAGGTCTCTCCTCTGGGAGGGAAAACTTCTGCTTATAAATTCCCAGGGAAGCTCATTTTTTTCAAACTCTGTGCTATGGCCTGAGACAGACAGGTTTCCCTTTCAGCTCCCACATTAACATTTCCCCCTAACTTACCCCTCTGCAAGGGTGTAGCTCTTCAGAGATCCTGGATGCGTTCAAAGTCTCGTTTCTAGCCTCCATCTTGGGTTTCTCAGTGCCTAGTCTTGGATCTTCCATGGGACTATTAAAACAGGGCTTCTGAGTTCTGTGCAGAGAATCCAGGGCAGCCTAGGTTTCTCTCATCAATCTCTTTTCAGTTAGCCTTCCATTTTTATTTATTTATTAAAAAAATAATTTTACTTATTTTTAAAAATAATTTTATTTATTAATAAATAATTTTATTTATTAAAAAATAATTTTATTTATTTTGGCTGTGCTGGGTCTTCATTGCTACGTGGACTTTTCTCTAGTTGTGAGAGTGGGGGCACTACTGTGAGCTTCGGTGTGCCGGCTTCTCATTGTTGTGGCTTCTATTGTTGTGAAACACAGGTTTTAGTCGCACGGGCTCGGTAGTTGTCTTCTGGGCTCCAGAGCACAGGATCAGTAGTTGTGGCGCAAGGGCTTAGTTGCCCCGCAGCATGTGGGATCTTCTTGGACCAGGGATTAAACCTGTATCTCCTACATTGGCAGGTGGATTCTTTACCACTGAGTCACTGGGGAAGCCCATACTTCCATTTTAGACCTTGTGATTTCCCCCTTATTTTCCTGTGAGCTTAGCTATGCAATCAAAAGATGTTTGTTATACCTATTTCATACTTTACATATTTGTAGGACAAGCTCCTCTCCCCTACTGTCTGTTCCCTGTCCTGGAGTATATCTCTGCTTCGTGTTTTCCATTTCCAGTATTCCTGTTTTTAGAGTAAGCAGCAAACCTGCTTACTCATCATAAAATCCTGCATCATCACAGGATTTTTTGGATAGCATTTTAGCACTTAATTCTTTTCATCTCTCCTCAATCAGAAATAGCATAGCTGTTTGCTACCTGGCCCCATGAAGTGCTAGTTTTTGTGAAGATTTTTGAATTGATCTAGCTTCCTGCTTCCCCTCTTGCTTCGTGGTGTTGAGCAGAGTTCTGAGATGCCTCTCCTTCTTTACTCAAGTTAATGGTTGCTGGTTTGGCCTTTTGTGATGTTTGCAGATTTCACCAGAACTGTGTACCACCCAAGGACATTCTCTTTCTCCTCCCTTGACTTGGCCCAGATGACAGTTACTCCCCTCCACTAGGCTTTGGGATTTTGGCTCCTCCTAATTTTGTTGAAGGCAAATTTTCTTCATTTTCCATACTTTTTGGAAAGAGGTGGTTTGATGCACCAGAGAGAGCCCTTGTTAAGCTTCTGGTGGTTAAGGCCGCCTATGTGTCTGGAACAGATGTTCACCCTTCCAGTCCTTAGTCCTGCTCGGAAAGCTGTGCTCTTGCTGTACCCTGAGCCCCATCCCATTTCATCCCTTCCCATTGTGCTTGCCTGCTTCCTTGGCTAGATTAAAAATGCCTTCAGGACAGAACTGTCTTTTGTTTATGTACATATAATGCCTGGCACATAGTGTGTGCACCAGAAGTATTTGTTTACTAAATGACTTTGGCATCACTCAGAGGCTATGTCTTAGCATTTAGAGCTCCAGATGTGGGACTGTAAATAGCCACCCCCACATCTAAGGAGTTTCCCTGGCCAAGTCCTGATGATGTGATGTTAAGGAATGACCACCTGCCTTAGGACCAGGGAACCTGGGTTTGTACATAAATATGTTAATTTCTCTGTGGCTTAGACTTCCCTTAAAATGGTGTTGTGATGACTTTCTCTGCCTGCCTCATGAGTTTGTAATAAGGATCAAATGCGGTCACAAATGTGAAAGTGCTTTAGAGATTGTGAAGCTCTCTTTTCAGCTCTCATCATGGCAGACGATCTGTGTGTTTCAGAGTTTAGGTAATTTACCCACTGTCACCTAATTCTAACCACCCCTCAGCCTGACACGCACATGTCACCTGGGAAACTGGAGGGCAGCATGGCCTGATGTCTGGGAGTAAACTCTCCTGTGCCCCGAACAAAAGGGAATGTAGAGAGCCAGGAGTGATTGCCATGGCCACTGGGTGTCACTCTTGGCCTTAGAATAATGTATTATTCCCCAACCTATAAATTTTCCTCTTCCTGTCAGCTTCTGTTCTGGGTATTGAGCATGGCAGGTCTTATATATCCCATATATTTTGAGTATGTGTTCTTATGGTTTTAAAATTCCTAGCAGCAACACCTGGAGCCATCATCCAGCACATGTTTCAGGCTTTACTTTTAGGTGGCCCAGACAGTAAAACATCTGCCTACAATGCGGGAGACCAGGGTTCAGTCCCTGGGTTGGGAAGATCTCCTGGAGAAGGCAGTGGCAACCCACTCCAGTATTCTTGCCTGGAAAATCCCATGGATGGAGGAGGCTGATAGACTACAGTCCATGGGGTAGCAAAGAGTCGGACACGACTGAGCAACTTCACTTTCACTTTTGAGGGGATATCTGTGCAATTCTAATTGACTTCTTGTTGTTCAGTCGCTCAGTGTCTGACTCTTTGTGACCTCACGGCTGCAGCACGCCAGGCTTCCCTGTCCTTCACCACCTCTTCGGGCTTTCTCAAACTCATATCTATTGAGTTGGTGATGCCATTCAACTATCTCGTCCTCTGTTGTCCCCTTCTCCTCCTGCATTCAATCTTTCCTAGCATCAGGGTCTTTTCTAATGAGTTGGCTCTTCGCATCAGGTGGCCAAAGTATTGGAGTTTCAGCTTCACATCAGTCCTTCCAATGAATATTCAGGATTGATTTCCTTTAGGATTGACTGATTGGATTTCCTTGTAGTTCAAGGGACTCTCAAGAGTCTTCTCCAACCCCACAGTTCAAAAGCATCAATTCTTCAGCACTCAGCCTTCTTTATGGTCCAACTCTCACATCCATACATGACTACTGAAAAAACCATATAGCTTTGACTAGACGGATATTTGTTGGCAAAGTAATGTCTCTGCTTTTTAATATGTTGTCTAGGTTGGTCATAGGAAAAGGAGTACGTCAAGGCTGTATATTGTCACCCTGCTTATTTAACTTATATGCAGAGTACATTATGAGAAACGCTGGGCTGGAGGAAGCACAAGCTGGAATCAAGATTGCCGGGAGAAATATCAATAACCTCAGATATGCAGATGACACCACCTTTACGGAAGGAAGTGGAGAAGAACTAAAGAGCCTTTTGATGAAAGTGAAAGACGAGAGTGAAAAAGTTGGCTTAAAGCTCAACATTCAGAAAACTAAGATCATGGCATCTGTTCCCATCACTTCATGGCAAATAGATGGGGAAACAGTGAAAACAGTGGCTGACTTTATTTTTCTGGGCTCCAAAATCACTGCAGATGGTGATTGCAGCCATGAAATTAAAAGACACTTACTCCTTTGAAGGAAAGTTATGATCAACCTAGACAGCATATTAAAAAGCAGAGACATTACTTTGCCAACAAAGGTCCGTCTAGTCAAGGCTATGGCTTTTCCAGTGTTCATGTATGGATGTGAGAGTTGGACTATGAAGAAAGTTGAGCACTGACTAATTGATGCTTTTGAAGTGTGGTGCTGGAGAAGACTCTTGAGAGTCCCTTGGACTGCAAGCAGATCCAACCAGTCCATCCTTAAGGAGATCAGTTCTGGGTGTTCATTGGAAGGACTGATGTTGAAGCTGAAACTCCAATACTTTGGTCGCCTGATGCGAAGAGTTGACTCATTTGAAAAGACCCTGATGCTGGGAGGGATTGGAGGCAGGAGGAGAAGGGGATGACAGAGGATGAGATGACTGGATGGCATTACCAACTCAATGGATATGGGTTTGGGTGGACTCTGGGAGTTGGTGATGGACAGGGAGGCCTGATGTGCTGCGGTTCATGGGGTCACCAAGAGTCAGACACGACTGAGCGACTGAACTGAACTGAGGTTGGTCATAGCTTTTCTTCAAGGGAACAAGCGTCTCTTAATTTCATGGCTGCAGTCACCATATACAGTGATTTTGGAGCCCAAGAAAATAAAGTCTGTCACTGTTTCCCCGTCTGTTTGCCATGAAGAGATGGGACTCAATGCCATGGTTTTAGTTTTTTGAACATTGAATTTTAAGCCAGTTTTTTCACTCTGCTATTTCACCTTCATCAAGAGGCTCTTTAGTTTCTCTTCACTTACTGCCATAATGGTGGTGTCATCTGCCTATCTGAGGTTATTGATATTTCTCCCAGCGATCTTGATTCCAGCTTGTACTTCATTTAGCCTAGCATTTCGCATCATGTACTCTGCATAGAAGTTAAATAAGCAGCGTGACAATATACAGCCTTGACGTATTCCTTTCCCAGTTTTGAACCAGTCCATTGTTGCACGTCTGGTTCTGACTGTTGTTTCTTGACCTACAAACAGGTTTCTCAGGAGGCAGATAAGGTGGGCTGGTATTCTCGTTTCTTTAACAATTTTCCAACATTTGTTGTGATCCACACAGTCAAAGGCTTTGGTATAGTCAGTGAAGCTGAAGTAGATGTGTTTCTGGAATTATCTTGCATTTTCTGTGGTCCAACGGATGTTGGCAATTTGATCTCTGGTTCATCTGCTGGATTTAGAAAATCCAGCTTGAATATCTAGAAGTTCTTGGTTTCTGTACTTTTGAAGCCTAACTTGGAGAATTTTGAGCATTACTTTGCTAGCGTGTGAAATGAGTGCGATTGTGTGGTAGTTTGAACATTCTTTGGCACTGCCTTTCTTTGGGATTGGAATGAACACTGACCTTTTCTACAGTACTGTGGCCACTGCTGAGTTTTCCAAATTTGCTGGCAGATTGAGTGCAACACTTTCACAGCATCATCTTTTAGGAGTTGAAATCACTCAGCTGGAATTCCATCACCTCCATTAACTTTGTTCATAATGATGCTTCTTAAGGCCCAGTTGACTTTGCACTCCAAGATGTCTGGCTCTAGGTGAGTGATCACACCATCGACTTGTCTACAGTGAGGCAAGAGAGACATCCAGAGTCAGGACCTACTGTTAGAGAGCAGTCTCTGGAGTCAGTGAAATGTTAGAGCAATTTAATATCAGATTTGTGTTGAATATTAGAACCGTGAGCTCTCTGAAGTCTTAATGTCTTCTAGTTGCCCAACTGGGGCAATTGGTCAAGGAGACTTTTGATTAACTGGAGTTTTGTGGGATGAAACATTTCCTATGGCTTTTTTTTTTCATGAAAGAGGAAATAAATGATTCTCAAAGGGGAAAAGGAATAGTTATAAAAGGAAGCATTTTTCTTGCCCCTCTTTAATAGATGTTCTTGTGTTGCTGTGCTGTGCTTAGTTGCTCAGTCTTTGTGACCCCATGGACTGTAGCCCACCAGGCTTCTCTGTCCATCGGGATTCTCCAGGCAAGAATATTAGAGTGGTTTGCCATGCCCTCCCCTGGGGGTCTTCCCAGCCCAGGGATTGAACCTAGGTCTCCTCCACTGCAGGTGAATTATTTACTGTCTGAGCCATCAGTTGGTACAGAGTCTGCCTGCAATGGGGGAGACCTGGGTTCAGTCCCTGGGTTGGGACGATCCCCCAAGAAGGAAATGGCAACCCATGTCAATATTCTTACTGGAGAATCCCCATGGACAGAGAAGGCTGGTGGGCTATAGTCCATGGAGTCACAAAGAGTCAGACATGACTGAGTGACTGACTAACACTTTTACTTTCTTTTCTTGTGTTAAATAATGTTGAATCTCAATACTATATATCAGTCTCATCACAACATGAAAGTTTTGTTTTGAGTGGAAGATCAGTATTTTTCTTAGTCTATATAATGACAGAAAGATTGAGAGCACAGACTCTGGCCTCAGACTGCTTGGGTTTGAATCTTGGCTGCAACACTTACTAGCTGTAAGATCTTGGGCAATATGCTTTGTCCTTCTGATCCTAAGATCTGTTCCTACCTTATAGGCTTATTTAAGTATAAACTGATATCAGTAGAAACACTTAACATTCTTAAACTTTTTAAAAGCCCTTTTATTTCATTCTTATAAAAACCATATGAAATAGGCAGGATGGGGATTGTTGTTGCTTTCTTGACAGAGGAGGAAATTGCAGTCCAAAGAGGTTAGGTGATTTGTGAAACTCCATAGTACTAATAAAGGACAAGTCTCCTGGATGCCAACTTAGGCTGCTTCTCTTTAGTCCATTTTTTATAATGATGGTGGAATTGGAAATTACTGCTGGGGAGTGAAAAAGTGGGTATGGTAGGGATTTTAGTCCTTCTCTCCTATTCTTCCTGGATTGGAGTTTGTCTTCACTGGGCTCTAGATTTTGAGTAAGGGTCTGAGCATCAACTGAGGCTCTACAAATTAGATTGTTATGTATCAAACCCTATTTACTGGTTCTATGTATGAAGCCTTTGTTATTTTTATTGATTTATTCTTCAAAGTGTTTTGTATACATTTTATTCTCAAGTTTTAACTGATTAGAGCTGGAGTTTATTCTGGTCTTTCAATAAATGTTTGTTGAGTATCTACTGTGTACCAGGACATGGGCTAAAGGATTTCACATTGGTTTCTCATTCAATTCTCAGAACACCACTGTACATTATGGTAAGTTGTCTCTATTTTACAAAGCTGTTAAGGTCCATTGCACGAAAGGAAAACTATAGGTAAATCACTCTTGGATAATGATACAAAAATTCTGACAAAATATTAGCAAACTGGTTCAACAACATAAAGAAAAGATAATACATCATGACCAAGTTGGATTTATGTAGGAAATCAAAGTTGGTTTGACATTAAAAAATTAGTCAATGCAATTTACCAAATTAACACAATAACAGAGAAAAGTCATATGATGAGTTCAGTAGATGAAGTACGTTTGATAAAATTCAACATTCATTCATGATAAAAAATCCCCCCAAACTCTTAGCTAATGAGGAGTGAAGGGAAACTTCCTTATTAAGAAGAATTTGCCAAAAAATAGTAAAGGCTATAGTAAACATAATGTGAAATTTTGAGAATTTTCCTGAAAGATCAGGCAGGAGACAGTGATGTCCCCAGTGCCACTTCTGTCTTACATTGTACTGAAAGTACTAGCCAGGGAAATAAGGAGAAAAGCAAAATGAATGGAAAGGAAGAAATAAAACTCTCATTATTTGTAGATGATATGATTGTGTACACAAAGTTCAGAAGATTCCACGGATGTGGAATTTGAATTACTAGATAAAATTGGCAAGGTCACTGGATACAAGGTCAGTGGTGAATAGCAACAAGTGATTAGAAAATGGAGACTAAAAAATACTGCTTTCAATACACTCTGTATTAGGAATAAGTTTAAGGAAAGACATGTAAAACTTCTATGTTGGGTCTCCCTCCTCCGTATATATAATTTCACTTAATGCTACTGTTTTCACTGAGGTACCTAATTTTTATTTTCTGATAAGTCTTATGTGCTCAAGAGAGAACTGGCAAAACCTCCAGTCTTCTACCAAAGTAGAGAATCGTAATCACTTGGGTACTTGAGAGTGGGCCTCTCTGCTGCTTTTAATCTTCTTGTTTTCAGCCCCATCTCTTGCCCCAGTCATGTGAGTTTTCTGTTTCCTGCAAATTCAGAGCTTTTGTGTGGTTCTGAGGTACAGATTGGTTTGCTTCTTAATGACTTCACTCTCTTCATGCTTAAATTCTCAGCTTTGCTTCATTTCAGCTTTCTCTGTATTATTAATTCACTATCACTTTCATTTTCCAGAGCCTTGCTGATATCTTTTGACTGCCATCGTCCTGTTTTCCCTCTTTGTCCTTACAGATTCACACTTAAATTCTTTCATTGTCATGTTATGAGAGTTGGAAGAGGAAGCAGAAATAAACGCATGGTTTCAATGTGTTATGTTTAACCAGAAGTTCTACACAAAGTTATAAAAAGCAAAATCACTTTGCAGTGTTTGTTGTGCTTGATTCCTGTACAGGCCACTTCACACCTGCTGTCCCATACCCTGCCTGCTTCCACAGTTCTCTTAGCTGCTCTCCTTCACAGGCCTTTGAATTTGTTGCTGCTGGATCAGGTGATCTCTGGGGCCCAATTCAGCCTTGAAAACCTGTCTTCACATTGCATCCCCAGCCATGTTTCACACCATGAGGATCTGGGGTTGACTGACAGAAAGGACTGCAGTCCTTGAGTCCTCAATCCCCTGGTTCATGAAGATGTCTTTTGGGGCTTGAAAGAACACAGACCAGCTTGAACAATGCCATTAATTAAAGCATATTCTAATTGATTGGATAATCCCAAGGTATCTTAAGTTTAAGGGAGTGAAGGGGTAGAAGAAATAGGAATAGATGTGGAAATTTAGAGAGAAACCTCTCCTTCTTCTCTTAGGCTTATTTCAGCTACAAGTACCTGATAAAAAAAGGTCTCCTTATCCTATTATTTGCTGAGTGAATGACTTTCTTTTCTACCCTCTCTTTGCCCTTCCTCTGCCCCCAGACGTCTATAGTGTCTCCTAACAGGCTGTAGGAGTACAGTGACCAGGTGTGGGAATGTCAGCAATTCTAGTTATGCTTCCACTGCTTACCAGCTCTGTGGCTTTGGCAAGTCACTTTACCTCCTTGTGCCTCAGTTTCTTCACCTTCAAACTGGATTAATAATAATGCTCACCTCATATAGTTTTTGTGAGAATTAAATATATTAATATGTAAAAATACTTAGAATTATGCCAGCCATGTATTAAGCACTCAGTGCACAGCTATTTATTATTATTATGTGCTTTTCTCTATACTCAAGAGATCATGGTCTACATGAATAGGCCAGACAGATTAGTATTTGCATGCAGAGAATTCTATGAGGGCAAAGAAGGATAGTAACAAGTCAGTGGGGATTGCTGACTGGTGGTTGTGGAAAGTTAATGCGTAGAGGACATTTGGGAAAGAATCCTAGAGCTAATGGTGATACTTGAATTGAGCCACAGAGAGGAGAGTAGGAGTTAGCCATCATCAGATGTAAGTTTCATGAGGGCAGCAACTTATCCTTGGTACCTGCCCCATAGTAGGTACTCAGTAAATATTTGTTGAATGAATGGATGAGTGATAAGCTGAAAGAGTGGGCCAGGAGAATAAAGAATTCCATACAGGAGAAGCAGTATATGGGAAGGCACAGGATTCAGAGAATGCATGACACACAGTTGAGGGAAGTGTAAGGGCACAGTAGAGCATGAGCTCAAGGTCTATGTCAGAGGGAGGAAGCCAGAGAGGAGGCAGGCCCAGGACCAGTGAGAATGTGGAAATGCTTTTCATAGGACACAAAACCAATGAACTCATTTAGTGGCATGTGGGCCCAGACCCTCATTTTCTTAGGCAGTGTCTCACACAGTTGTAAGAATAATTCCAAATAATATCAACCAAGTTTTTTTTTTTTTAAGTCACTCAGTCATGTCTGACTCTTTGTGACCACATGGACTATACAGTCCATAGAATTCTCTAGACCAGAATACTGGAGTGGGTAGCCTTTCCCTTTTCCAGGGAATCTTCCCAATCCAGGAATCGAACCGGGATCTCCTTCATTGCAGGTGGATTCTTTACCAACTGAGCCACAGGGGAAGCCCAAGAATACTGGAGTGGGTAGCCTATCCCTTCTCTAGTGGATCTTCCCAATCCAGGAATCAAACCGGGGTCTCCTTCATTGCAGGTAGATTCTTTACCAACTGAGCTTCAAGTTTACACTTTTATAATGCTATCTACTCTACAATGAACAAAGCATTTTCACTTGTATTATCTCAAGAATCATTGTACCTTGTGATATCTACATTTTAAATATTGGAAAACTGAGGGTTAGAGAGGTTATGGGATTTACTAAGGTTACTCCCACTCTGGTATTCTTGGGCTTCCCTTATGACTCAGCTGGTAAAGAATCCACCTGCAATGTGGGAGACCTGGGTTTGATCCCTAGGTTGGGAAGACTCCCTGGAGAAAGGAAAGGCTACCCACTCCAGTATTCTGGCCTGGAGAATTCCATGGACTATACAGTCCATGGGGTCGCAAAGAGTTGGACACGACTGAGCGACTTTAACTTTTCACTTTCACTTTCAAGGTTACTCAACTGATAGTTGCAAAACTGAGATTCAAATTAGGGCTTTGGACTTTAGGCCCAGTACTCTTTCTTCTTCTCCTGTAACAGTGGTTGCATTGATTTGCATTTCTTTGGAGAGCATAGTGCTTCACTGTTGTTGTTGCAGAAATGCAAATTTATAGTATATTGAATAGTATAAAACACCCATGTGTCATCTAGCAATAGAAACATTACCCACCATCCCAGAAGTTTTTTATGTCCTCCACTCTGGTCTCAGCCACCTTCCTTCCTCCCTCTAGAGGTAATCACTCTCCTGACTGGTACAGTAATAACTTTGTTGCTTTTCTTTCTAGTTATAGCATCTATGAATGCAGACTTTTTTAGATCAGTCAAATAAGCATTTATAATCTGGGCATGTTTTCATTAGCTTGTAGTAGAGGGACCATTTCTGTCCCTTAATGCATAATTATTCTTTTGTTAAATGTTTAGTGAGCATCTCCTAAGAGCCCAGAAGTTGGGTTCTGAAATAAAAGTAGGCCCTGTGTTCAGGTTGGAATAACTTTACTGTCACTGCTTTAATAATTGGTTTGGTTTTTAATTAGAGATAGATAATAACAGGAACAGTAACCCACAACTCTGGGATATGAACACTTGATGTTACTTGACTTTTCACAGGTGTGCCTTCACTCCGCTTGGCTAGGTTATCCTTCTCTGTTCTGTGATTGATGGCAGGGCAGTCAGAACACCAGCTCCTCATTTTGACCACTTGCTATCATGTTGGCAGTTGGAATCTTTAGAGATAAATTTATTTCACAGTGTTTCTCAAATATGAAAATTCACAGCCTCTTGAGAATACATCTGCATATTTCCAGTTTGAGAGATCCTTCACTAAAAGTTAAGCACCTGTAGTTCTGGATAATCACGTGGTATCAGTATGTCAACACCCAGTTATGACAACTAATGTTGAAATTTCATGATGGTATTCAGTTATCAGTAGCCATCCATGAGATACAGAATAAACTATGTAAAGGTTATCATAAAAAATGGAAATAGAAAAAAAATTCTTAGAGCTTTGAATTCCTGAGGCTGTCTCTACAAGCCCCAGTTTGAGAAACTCTGTTATACTTTGTTAATGAAAAGCCATGAACTCCTATGTTGATTGGAATTATAGATGAACCTATGACCAGTCTGCTTTTGCACCTTGATATCTTCAAAGTAGATCTACTATCTGGTTGTGTTTAAGTTTCGTTCTTGTAACTCTTTAAAAAAAATGTATTGGCATATAGTTGATTTACAATGCTGTGTTAGTTTCACGTGCATAGCAAAGTGATTCAGTTATACGTATATTCATTCTTTTTCAGATTCTTTAGCCATATAGATTATTACAGAATAGTGAGTAGAATTCCCTGTGCTATATAATAACATGTTGACTCCAGGGGAAACTGCTCAGTGCAGAGGGTGGATGACTCAGGATTGCAAATTGTTCCTGGATAATTTATGAGTAATCAGTAGCAAACTAAGTCAAGAGACCTGTTATTGGATCCCCAGCAGATTTTATTTTAAATTTCCATTGAAGAACTGGGAGATGATCTGTTTTTCCAATCTGGTTACTTGTTAAAGTAGATATTTCAGGTTTTACTCTGTTTGTTATTTCTCTGACCATCAGCCCCAATGGATTAAACAACTCACTGTGCCAGTTTGACCTATGTTTCTTCTAACATATGGAACAGAGTTAATGAGCTTGTTATGATTACCAGCAGGATCCGACCCAGAGGGTAATGGAATTTCTGAACAGAACAGAAAAGAACCAGCATTGATTAACTGGATCGTTGCAGCAGCCTCTTATCTTGTTTCCCTGTCATCACTCTTCATCTGCTCCAGTCCATTTTCCTCACAGCTCAACTATGTGTGTCAGATTCCCTAGAGGCAAAGCCTGAGCTGGGGTTTGGGGATGCTAGTGTATGAGCATTATTGAGGGAATGCTCTCTTGAGAAGGAGAATAAGGGAAGCAGGAGATAGGAGGAGGAAAAAATTTAAGGATGTGGTCTCAGCTAGAGCTCTGCTTCAGCTTGATCCTGTGGGATGTTCTGGAGTAGAAATGGCACCACAAAGGTGGTCCCATCTTGAGGCAAAGGGGCCAGTCCTTTGCACCCCATGTCAACCATTCTGTGGCTAGTGGAGATGGCCCAAGGACAGTTCTTCAAAGAGGAGGGGCAGCCGTGAGCATTAGCAGCCAGTACTCACAACAGTGGGACATGGGTGATGTGCTAGAAAAGAGGATCTGGCTGGGCAGGAGCTGGGCACATGACACTAGGTAATCTTAAAATGCAGATTTGATGCTGGTAGCTGGTAAATTGACTTGCTTAGGAGCACACATTTAGTGCTTTGCAGATACAGCCTGCATTCCTTAAAGTTTAGCCTAGCTTCTGTGGTATTTAGTGATTTTTCCCAAGGCCATATAGCTTGTAGTTAAAATGCTTCATTGGAGATTGTTTCTTGGGGTGGAGCTATAGAAATAACAACAGCAATCCCTCCACCCCCCAAACATTTCTTATAATTAGGACAGGCTCGGTGGTGAGGCACTCTAGGACTGGACTGGCCCTACTGGAACTGACTAGTTACAGCATAGTCTAGGGAGGAGAGTAGCCTATAACATCCAAAAGTCTCTAATCCAGTGAGTTGGACACAGCATTGGGGTCTCTATAAAATGGCATTCTTACAGTCAGGTGGGTAACAGAGAAATTCTGAAATGGGACATGAAGGACCCAAGCATCCCCCCAAACCTGTGTCAACATAGCTATCCTGTCCCCTGAGGGTGATGCCCTCGTCTTTGTCATGGTTAGCTTGGGGACTATGTGGGGCTGATCCTCAAAGACTTTGTTGAACAGGGCTTGGTAAGGCAGGGGCTAACAAGAACTATACTTTGATTCAAGTCTTTAGTAAAATAAAGAATCCTTAAATTTCCAATTTAAGAAGCTCAAATGAGGAGCTGCGTCCCAGAGGGAACTGTATTATTTTGTTACAAACTAGTTGTTGCTTCATTTTGGTGAGAATTAAGCTTTTCCCTGAAGTCACTGGATGGCTTGATGATCTTCATAGCAATTAAAGATGCAGTTTGGAAGCTGGTGCCATATGAAAGGAGCTTTCCCTGTGGTCTATATCCCCGTGTGCTCTATTGACTGGCAAATATGACACAGAGAATTTCAAGCATAATGGCAAATATGACACAGAGAATTTCAAGCATAATGATTGCTTATCCAACTAGATCAAATCATATTTCTAAAGCTTTTTTTTTTTTTTTTTTTTTTTTTTTTTAGCTAATACGTTTGTTCCTGACTCATTCTGATTAGTGGAGCATCAAATTGTAGGGAGAACAGATTGGAAATTATTTTATTGATTTTTAAATTTTTTTCATTTACCAAAGATGAGAGTGAATTTCTCTTGCCTCAGTGTTACTCAGCTGTGAGTAAAGCAAAGGATGTTAGGAGGTTTGGGTACAGTCAGTTTGGAACCGTTACAGCCTGACTTAGCTGCCCTGGCACATAAACACTCATGGAAGTGCATTGTGGAGCAAAAGAGAACTTCACTCTGCTGTCTAAAGGGCAAAGTCAACTTTTCTTAATGGCCTTGACTGCAGTAGCCATTGGGAGAACTCAATGGCCTGTGTAAGCAGTGCTCAGCAGAGGTCTCAGAGCTTTGCCAAGCCCTTGAGATCTTAACGTGGGACAGCAAAGGCCATTCTCTTGGCTCAGATTCTTTGGGAATTGTCTGATTCAGGTTCTTCCTTTCTGCCCTGGCCTCCAGTCTTTAATAGGAGGGAGAATGAGAAGAGTTTATTTCTGTTGGATCCAGGAGAAAGAGTTTTTTTCACTATTTACAAGAGGAGGCATTGGGTGAGGAACAGGAAAACATTATTTTCTTTCAATTTTTTCTTTCTCAAGAACTCTCCGCATTTCCACTTCTAAATTGTTTAAACAATTAACAATAAAAAATCATGTTTAGGATGTCTTTAGACTGTCCTCTGTTTTTTGTTCACCTAAATGATTTCTAAAGTTATGCAAAGTGAAAATTTTTATGTGCACTATTAGCAAACAGTAATGACTTAACTTACATCAGTTCAGTTCAGCTTAGTCATTCAGTTGTGTCCGACTCTTTGCGACCTCATGGACTGCAGCACGCCAGGGATCCCTGTCCATCACCAACTCCCAGAACCTGTTCAAACTCATGTCCGTTGAGTCGGTGATGCCCTCCAAACATCTCACCCTCTGTCATCCCCTTCTCCTCCTGCCTTCAATCTTGCCCAGAATTAGGATCTTTCAATGAGTCAGTTCTTCACATCAGGTGGTCAAAGTTTTGGAGTTTCAGCTTCAGCATCAGTCCTTCCAGTGAATATTCAGGACTGATTTACTTTAGGATGGGCTGGTTGGATCTCCTTGCAGTCCAAGGGACTCTGATGAATCTTCTCCAACACCACAGTTCAAAAACATCAGTTCTTAAGCACTCAGCTTTCCTTATGGTCCAGCTCTCACATCTGTACATCACTACTGGAAAAACCATAGCCTTAACTAGATGGACCTTTGTTGGCAAAGTAATGTCTCTGCTTTTCAATATGCTGTCTAGGTTGGTCATAGCTTTTCTTCCAAGGAGCAAGAGTCTTTTGATTTCATGGCTGCAGTCACCATCCACAGCAATTTTGGAGCCCAAGAAAATAAAGTTTGTTACTATTTCCATTGTTTCCCCATCTGTTTGCCTTGAAGTGATGGGACCAGATGCCATGATCTTAGTTTTTTGAATGTTGAGTTTTAAGCCAACTTTTTCACTCTCCTCTTTCACTTTCATCAAAGGCTCCTCAGTTCCTCTTCTCTTAAGGGTGGTGCCATCTGCATATCTGAGGTTATTGATATTTCTCAAGGCAATCTTGATTCCAGCTTGTGCTTCATCCAGCCCAGCATTTCACATTATGTACTCTGCATATAAGTTAAATAAGCAGGGTGATAATATACAGCCTTGACGTACTTATTTATGTAGCACTGTGCTACGTAGATGATGCTGTGAAAGTGCTGCACTCAATATGACAGCAAATTTGGAAAACTCAGCAGTGGCCACAGGACTGGAAAAGGTCAGTTTTCATTCCAGTCCCTAAGAAAGGCAATGCCAAAGAATGTTCAAGCTACCACACAGTTGTCCTCATCTCACACGCTAGTAAAGTAATGCTCAAAATTCTCCAAGCCAGGCTTCAACAATATGTGAACTGTGAAATTTCAGATATTCAGGCTGGTTTTAGAAAAGGTAGAGGAACCAGAGATCAAATTGCCAACGTCCGCTGTATCATTGAAAACACAAGAGTTCCAGAAAAACATCTATTTCTGCTTTATTGACTATGCCAAAACCTTTGACTGTGTGGATCACAATAAACTGTGGAAAATTCTGAAAGAGATGGGAATACCAGACCACCTGACCTGCCTCTTGAGAAATCTGTATGCAGGTCAGGAAGCAACAGTTAGAAATGGACATGGAACAACAGACTGGTTCCAAATAGGAAAAGGAGTACATCAAGGCTGTATACTGTCACCCTGCTTACTTAACTTATATGCAGAGTACATCATGAGAAATGCTGGGCTAGATGAAGCACAAGCTGGAATCAAGATTGCTGGGAGAAATATCAATAACCTCAGACATGCAGATTACACCACCCTTACGGAAGGAAGTGAAGAAGAACTAAAGAGCCTCTTGATGAAAGAGGAGAGTGAAAAAGTTGTCTTAAAACTCAACATTCAGAAAACTAAGATCATGGCATCTGGTCCCATCACTTCATGGCAAATAGATGGGGAAACAGTGGAAACAGTGGCAGACTGCAGATGGTGACTGCAGCCAAGAAATTAAAAAACGCTTGTTCCTTGGAAGAAAAGCTGTGACCAACCTAGACAGCATATTAAAAAGCACAGACATTACTTTGCCAACAAAGGTCTGTCTAGTTAAGGCTGTGGTTTTTCCAGTGGTCATGTATGGATGTGAGAGTTGGACTGTGAAGAAAGCTGAGTGCCGAAGAATTGATGCTTTTGAAGTGTGATGTTGGAGAAGACTCTTGAGAGTCCCTTGGACTGCAAGGAGATCCAACCAGTCCATTCTAAAGGAGATCAGTCCTGGGTGTTCATTGGAAGGATTGATGTTGAAGGTGAAACTCCAATACTTTGGCCACATGATGAGAAGAGCTGACTCCTTTGAAAAGACCCTGATGCTGGGAAAGATTGAAGGTGGGAGGAGAAGGGGGTGACAGAGGATAATATGGTTGGATGGCATCACCGACTCAATGGACATGAGTTTGGGTAAACTCCAGGAGTTGGTGATGGACAGGGAGGCCTGGCGTGCTGCAGTCCATGGGGACATGATTGAGTTACTGAACTGAACTGAAGTAGATGCATGCATTACATGCATTACTTCATTAATCCTCTAAAGAATTCTATGAACTAGGTTACTGTAACCACCTCTAGTTTACATAGGCAGAAAGTGTTGAAGCTGGAATTCTGACAGAGGCATATTACCTGAGAGTTCAGGGCCTATGCTTTTTACCATAAAATGGTACCACGTTCCATTTCACTGAAAGTGAAGACATAGCTAATCAGTGAGCCTGCTCTGGGGGCCTGGCTTCATGGTACAGTGACACCTCCATTCCAGCCAAGGTCTTATTGTGGGGCTACCACAGTGATCAGAGCCAGGCAACCCCACAGAGGTGCTGTGAGTTCATTTCTGACTGTTTATACTACCCCACATGACATGCCCCATTCATTGAGAACAGGTAGTAAAAGACCATTCTTAAATGTATATTGGCCTGCAAAGAGCACTTCATCATCATGATAGAAAGAAGACAATTCATTACGTTATTGAATGCATGGGTTACCTCTTGCTTCATGTTGACCCAGACTATGTGAACAGATTTTTAATTGTAGTTGCTAAGACCTCAAAGTTCTGGGAGTGATAGAGACTCTGGAACTAGTGTTGAAAGATGTACCCAGCTTTGCATCCCCTGGGCACTCAGACTGTGAGCACCATAAGAGCAGTTCTTCAATGTTATAAACATATTAAGATGTTACCGACATACTCCGTTAAGATGAATCAGTATCCTATTAACTTGTGTTTGATGTGGCCTGTTAAGTTGATAAGCGCCAACCATGCCTCTCATATAGCTAGAGACATAAAGGTAATAAAGAAGTAGTTCTCAACCCTGGCTGCACATTAGAGTCACTTGTAAAGCATAGCCATACATGGGCCCTACCTGAGACCAATTAAAGCCTCTCTGAGCATGAGGTCCAAGCATCAATATGTTTTCAAAGCTCTCCAAGTGATTCTAATGTATCCAGGGCTGAGAACCACTAGAGGAAAGTCAACAGTGAAACTGTGTTAATAAACCTTGTCCTGAGTAAACTATGATACATGTGGGAATCTGAGCATTAGTATGCAATCAATTGACTAGCCAGGAAAAGGTCTGGTGATGGCAGTGGAGTTGCCCGCAGTGATAGCTTTGTGGAAGTGAGGTAAGGGAAGAGTAGGGTGTGAGGGATAAAATGATT
This sequence comes from Muntiacus reevesi, assembly GCF_963930625.1. NCBI lineage: Eukaryota > Metazoa > Chordata > Mammalia > Artiodactyla > Cervidae > Muntiacus > Muntiacus reevesi. The sequence goes on along the minus strand of NC_089251.1, from coordinate 35,355,419 downwards.
GTCTGACAGACAGTGCCACAGCAGCTTTGAGCTCTGGTGGAGTAACTGGCTAAGACTATGCAGGAGATGGAGTCAGCTAGCTATAGTTCTAGCCAGGTGGTGCCTTTGGTGGTATTATTGAGTGAAGATTTGGGGTGTAAGGGTGCAGGTTCATAAGGGTGTAGCAGCTATTGGAATTATGGCAGCCTTATTGAACAAGATTGCAGGCCTTGGAGCCATATAGGGCAGTGGCAGCAGCCTCAGACCAGAAACAGTGGACAGGGATCTAGGAAGGATCAGAAGTCCAGGCCTCACAGGTTTCCAGGCTGGTCAGACAGCTTCAAAGGTTGCTGTCCTACTGGAATCCCTGTTGGATGCTGCCTTTTGACATTTAATGATATGACTTACTTTAGAAAAGAATCTCTTAGGAACATTTAAAATTGTGTGTGTACAAGTTTATACAGTGTTAGTTAAGTGAGGACATCGTAGAGAATGTTATATTAAATTGTTTGCTTACTCTTCATTATTTATGTGCAATGTGTTTGACCTCTCACCTCCCCATCCTCAACATGAATAACAGTACATTGTAATTAACCCAGAATTTAAGCCTACAAGGTGTCAGAGGTTTGGAGACTCCTAAAGGCAAAATAGGAGGAAAAAAAGCCTCCATTCCAGAACCTAGACCTGTGTCTTATGAAAGTGAAAGTGAAGTAGCTTAGTTGTGTTCAACTCTTTGCGACCCTGTGGACTGTAGCCTGCCAGACTCCTCCATCTGTGGGATTTTCCAGGCAAGAATACTGGAGTGGGTTGCCATTTCCTTCTCCATGGGATCTTCCCAACTGAGGGATCAAACCCGGGTCTGCCGCATTGCAGGCAGACTCTTCACTGTCTGAGCCACCAGGGGATCAAAAAAAAATTCTGATCTGAGCAGGAAGAGGAAGACTCCTGTGAGTGCAGACACTGGAAGAAAGAAGGTCTTCCCTAACCGGGAATTGAACCCAGGCTGCAGCAGTGAAATCCTAGCCACTAGACTGCCAGGGAGCTATACACAGAATGAAAAGGTTGACCCGTTTTGTTGGCTGCTACGTTTGTCTTGTGGAATCCTGCTTATTCAAGCAGTTGCAAAGGAGTTGGAACTGAGTGCCGAGCTGTGGCTCAGCCCGTTCTGCATTCTGCACGTGAGTGGAGACTGGCCATTCAAGTTGTTGCTGTGCTTGGAATCTTCCAGATCCGAGGCCCAAAGGGGTGAAGGCGGGGCCCATTGTCATTTCATAATGTGGTGTCAGCTCCCATCACCAGATCATTGCTCAATGGATGCCCCTTACTGGATTCCAGATCCTCCCTTCAAGGAGCCCACAATCAGGTTAAGTGGACAGATACTGCACACAGCCATCTATAGGACAATGCAAGTTTAAACAACTGGGTAATACATCTGCCTGCATCCTCATGGTGTTACGAGAATCCATTAGCTAACATAAGTATAATGTGCAATAACAGTTAAGGTATTAGTATTATCAAAATTCAGAAGATTAAGCTATATTTCAGCTGTACTGCCATATTATTCATGTCAGAACCTGATGTTTAGTGCAGAATCACTTACACTTTAGAAATGAGGTGATGGCTGCAGGAATAGGAAGTTCTTGAGCATTATGCCAAGAGGATGGCATTGCAATATTTATTTATGCTCTGGTTTAAACTATCTCCGTAACTATAGTCTTCTTCCCTGCCTCCTTCCTCCAACCAAAATGATGAGACCAACTTTGACATATGGAAGAATTTCTGCAGTACAAATTATTCTGGAGGAGAAAAACAAAACCTGACTTGCAAATGCTGTCAAGGAAATGTTTCTTTCCAAAGACTACAAGCAGAACAGAGTGTATTGGTGTGTGAGAGTTGTCTTGTGGCTATGAATGAGAGGACCGTGGTGATGAGTGTGCCAGGAATTTCACCCATGTTTTCCACCTAGATGTTTTCCTATAGTGCTTTTATGATGCCAGTATTGTCACCTTGAAATCCTGAAGAAATAAAATATTCCAGGGAGTGAAATTCCTACACTTCTGTTGTCATTGTACATAGGATGATTTACCTTGGTCATGCCCGATCCAAGAGTTCTCTATTCTTGAATGCTACACTGAATAGCCTTAAAAGCATCCTTAGAAGGAATGTTTAAATTATGAAGACTGTCTCATTTTTGCTGAAGGCTCTTTTTGAGTGAATGTCTTCACAGTATTACTGAGTGGGAAATGGCATTGGAGCAAAGGAGAAACAGTGATGCTTTTTATCTTAGAACACTTATGCATACAGATGGACGATATGTGGGGAAAGGAATTATTGCTCTGCTGACAATACCCCACCTAGTCTGGTGCAGAAGCACTGAAACAGGAAACATACACAGCAGAACAATTTTGCTATGAAACAGAAGCAGAATAATGTAGTGGATAGCACCATAAATTTTGAAGTTTGACGAAACTGACCTCCTCATTTACTAGTTGGATGATTTTGGATGCAGTATTTAACCTCTTAAGGCCTGAGTTTCCTTAGCCGTAAAATGGAGGATAACAGCATCTACCTCATAGAGTTTTTGTTAGGATTAAGTGTAATAATGCATAGGAAGAGGCTTTAGCTCAGGGTGTGGTGCATGGTGAGCACTTGACACAGGTGAGTCAGGTCCTACTGAAGATCTAAAAATAGTGAGCCTAGAGAATTTGCTTTTTGAACCGATAAAGTAAGTACCATTATGTCTATAGCTGGATGGGAGGTTATAATAAATATTTTTGTGTGACTGCAACACAGTATTCATCTGATTTAAATATTTCTTTATGATATGAAGTTGGGAATTCTCCAAGTGATATATAGGTGCACAAAGAGTGATACAAACATGTAAAACTACTAGTTAACCACTTGAAGCTGTCTTCCTAAAGTAAGAGCAAAAACATTGGGTAAAATAGAAATTAAAAGTTCTTTTAAACAAACAAATAACTTAGTAGCTTCTTAGAAACATTTTTGATTTTTGTCAAATTAATATATATAATTTAAAAAAATCTACTAATACTGCAAAGTTTATGTTGAAAAACTGTAGTTCTTTGTTTACCCCACTCACTTTAGAGTTTTCACTGTTGGTAAAAACTTTCAGTTCTTTAATTTGATTGTCTTCTATTTCTCTTCGGTTTCTATTAACATACAATTTATGGCTCTTAGTGTGTTTTCAGTTTTATATGTTATATATTGACTTTCATTTCCTCAGGTGACTGGAGATTTTTGTCCAATCATTTGTGTTGAATGAGGTCCTAGAATGCAAATTTTATATACCTCTCAATTAGGGAAAGTAGACAAATCTGAAATCCAGTTGAGGATTTAAAGACACTGGCCGACTTGCTTTTCATCTTCAGGGAACTTTGTTGATTTTGTTTTCTTTGTCTTTGTGGGCCAGTGTCCTTTTTATTCCTTTAGTCCAGTGTCTTTTTGTTTATTTTAGTGAGGTTTGAGATGAAATCAGAAATAAATGCTAGGACTCCATCTACCTGGAAAAATCATGCTCAAAATTCTCCAAGCGAAGCTTCAGCAGTATGTGAACCGAGAACTTCCAAATGTTCAAACTGGATTTAGAAAAGGCAGAGGAACCAAATATCAAATTGCCAACATCCATTGGATCATAGAAAAAGCAAGAGAGTTCCAGAAAAACACCTGATTTATTGACTGCACCAAAGCCTTTGACTGTGTGGATCACAACAAACTGTGGAAAATTCTTCAAGAGATGGGACTACCAGATCACCTTACCTGCCTCCTGAGAAACATGTATGCAGATCAAGAAGCAACAGTTAGAACCAGACATGGAACAATGGACTGGTTCAAAACTGGGGAAGGAGTATGTCAAGGCTGTATGTTGTCACCCTGCTTATTTAACTTCTATGCAGAGTACATCATGCGAAATGCTGGGCTGCATGAAGCACAGGCTGGAATCAAAATTGCCTTGAGAAATATCAGTAACCTCAGATATGCAGATGGCACCACCCTTATGGCAGAAAGTGAAGAGGAACTGACGAGTCTCTTGATGAAAGTGAAAGAGGAGAGTGAAAACTGGCTTAAAACTTAGCATTCAAAAAGTGAAGATCATGGTATCTGGTCCCATCACTTCATGGTAAATAGATGGGGAAATAGTGACAGACTTTATTTTTTTGGGCTCCAAAATCACTTCAGATGGTAACTGCAGCCATGAAATCAAAAGACACTTGCTCCTTGGAAGAAAAGCTCTGACAAATCTATACAGCATGTTGAAAAGCAGAGACATTACTTTGCCGACAAAGTCCATCTAATCAAAGCTGTGGTTTTTCCAGTAGTCATGTATGATTATGAGAGTTGCACCATAAAGAAAGCTGAGTGCCAAAGAATTGATGCTTTTGAACTGTGGTGTTGGAGAACGCTCTTGAGAGTCCCTTGGACTGCGAGGAGATCCAACCAGTCCATCCCAAAGGAAATTAGTCCTGAATATTCATTGGAAGGACTGATGCTGAAGCTGAAGCTCCAAAACTTTGGCCACCTGATGTGAAGAACTGACTCATTGGAAAAGATCCTGATTGTGGGCAAGATTGATGGCAGGAGGAGAAGGAGACGACAGAGGACGAAATGATTGTATGGCATCATCAACTCGATGCACATGAATGTGAGCGAGCTCCAGGAGTTGGTGATAGACAGGGAAGCCTGGCGTGCTGCAGTCCATGGGGTCACAAAGAGTTGGACACGACTGAGCAATTGAACTGAACTTGTTAGTAGACTTTAAGAGGCTACTAAATAACAACTTTCAAATATTACAATTAGCAATCAATTTTTTGTTTGTTTTGCCTGTGCTGAGTGTTGGTTGCTGCTTATGGCTTTCTCTAGTTCCAGTGAGCAGGGTCTTCTCTTTGGGTATGTGGGCTTCTTATTGAGGTGGCTTCTCTTGTTGTGGAGCACAGACTCTAGGACACGTGGGCTTCAGTAATTGTGGCATGAGGGCTCAGTAGTTACAGCTCGCTGCCTTTAGAGCTCTGATTCTAGAGCTCTGACTCAGTAGTTTTCCTGTGGCATGTGGAATCTTCTTGGACCAGGGATTGAATCTGTGTTTCCTACATTGGCAGTTGGATTCTTTACCACTGGACCACTAGGGAAGTCTGCAGTCAAATTTTAATCAGTAGTTTCCTCCGGGAAATAGCAATTTAGGTAATGTGAAGGGAGATGAGTTTACTTTTCATGCCACATGCTTTAAAATACATATTAATAGTATTATATGTGCATATATATACACAAACATACATATATATTAAATTTATTCATGATTAATACAAGGACATGTCAAACAAGTTAGTCATTTACAGAAGTTGTTGTTCAAAAATTAACACTATACCAGAGGATCAGATTGTGGTTAGGATTGAAATGTCCATTATTTCATTCCCATTTTGAGTTGTTTAAAGTTCTGAGGAGAAACTTTTTTAGGCCATTTTATGCCAGCTTAGAATAGCTTTTAGGATGTGAAAAAAGATTTTTACTCAATTTGAACAAAAATTTATCAGGCCTTACAATGAAAAATAGTATTTTGTATGATGATGTCTTTTGGACTCTAACCACATACTAGCTACAGAATGACTGAATAGGTATTCAAAAAGTACTGAAGAGAGTAAAGTTAAGGCATGAAAAGTAGTTTGCTTTTATCTGCTATAGTTGTCTTGGGTCCAAGAGTGAAAGGCATAAAGGCAGTTGTATCAGCTGTAGTAACACACTAAAAACCCAGAGCAGAGGAGAGTCAAGGCAAAATTTTCACCTCTATAGTTCCATCTTGGTTTTAACCACTACTCTTAACATAGGAACTAAGTTCTTTGGAACAAAGATGAAAAGTCAGAGGGTGTCATTTTGCCTGGGATGTTTGGGAGAAGCTTTATCAAGAAAAGGACTTTTTTTTTTTCATTTATTTTTATTAGTTGGAGACTAATTACTTTACAGTATTGTAGTGGTTTTTGTCATACATTGACATGAATCAGCCATGGATTTACATGTGTTCCCCATCCCGATCCCCCCTCCCACCTCCCTCTCCACCCGATCCCTCTGGGTCTTCCCAGTTCACCAGGCCCGAGCACTTGTCTCACGTATCCAACCTGGGCTGGTGATCTGTTTCACCATAGATAATATACATGTTTCGATGCTGTTCTCTCAGAACATCCCACCCTCGCCTTCTCCCACAGAGTCCAAAAGTCTGTTCTGTACATCTGTGTCTCTTTTTCTGTTTTGCATATAGGGTTATTGTTACCATCTTTCTAAATTCCATATATATGTGTTAGTATACTGTATTGATCTTTATCTTTCTGGCTTACTTCACTGTGTATAATGGGCTCCAGTTTCATCCATCTCATTAGAACTGATTCAAAGGAATTCTTTTTAATGGCTTCTAAACCAAGTAATACACTTCACTGCTTATATGGGCAGGGTGGTCTCAAGCCTTTGTGAGTTTTAGAGGAAATATATGATTGTAGGAAGCAAAGGACTTCCTTGTACTTGTCCTATTCCTTGTAAAGATATTCGTGTTTTCCATGTGAGAAATGACTCTAATTGGAAACTTAAGACTCACTGAATTGTAAAGTTACAGTGATAACATCAGTATGGAATTGGCATTAAGACAGACTTGCAGATCATTGGCATAGAATTGACAGTCCTGGAACAGATCATCCTTATATAATCAATTGTTGTTCAGTAAAAGTGTCAGGTAATTCAGTGGTAAAAGGAGAGCCTTTTCAATATGTGGTGTGGGAACAATTGGGTATTCTTGTTGGCACTCCTCCCTTTTCTCATTGCATATAATAAAGCTATTCTTGATTTCTTCCATAGGAGAAATGACTTTCTACTTAGAAACTTAAAATTACAGGACCACAATGGAATTAAATTAGAAATCAACACTTTGCATATTTGACAAACTCCCAAATATATGAACATTTAAACAATAGACTTCTAAATGATATGTAGATCAAAAAGAAACTACTTAGGAAATTAGGGAATATTTTGAGCTTAAATGAGAAATGAAAATACAATATATAAAAATTTGTAAAATGCATCTAAAGAAATGTTTAGAGGGAAATTGATAGTTTTAAATGCTTGCCTTAGAAAAGCAGAAAGGACTCAAATCAATAAACTGATCTTCTACCATAAGAAATAAAGGGCAACTATAAAACTCCTAGAGGAGAACATAGGCAAAACACTCTCTGACATAAATCTCAGCAGGATCCTCTATGACCCACCTCCCAGAATATTGGAAATAAAAGCAAAACTAAACAAATGGGACCTAATGAAACTTAAAAGCTTTTGCACTACAAAGGAAACTATAAGTAAGGTGAAAAGACAGCCCTCAGATTGGGAGAAAATAATAGCAAATGAAGAAACAGACAAAGGATTAATCTCAAAAATATACAAGCAACTCCTGAAGCTCAATTCCAGAAAAATAAATGACCCAATCAAAAAATGGGCCAAAGAACTAAACAGACATTTCTCCAAAGAAGACATACAGATGGCTAACAAACACACGAAAAGATGCTCAACATCACTCATTATTAGAGAAATGCAAATCAAAACCACAATGAGATACCATTACACGCCAGTCAGGATGGCTGCTATCCAAAAGTCTACAAGCAATAAATGCTGGAGAGGGTGTGGAGAAAAGGGAACCCTCTTACACTGTTGGTGGGAATGCAAACTAGTACAGCCACTATGGAAAACAGTGTGGAGATTTCTTAAAAAACTGGAAATAGAACTGCCATATGACCCAGCAATACCACTTCTGGGCATACACACTGAGGAAACCAGATCTGAAAGAGACACGTGCACCCCAATGTTCATCGCAGCACTGTTTATAATAGCCAGGTCATGGAAGCAACCTAGATGCCCATCAGCAGACGAATGGATAAGGAAGCTGTGGTACATATACACCATGGAATATTACTCAGCCGTTAAAAAGAATTCATTTGAATCAGTTCTAATGAGATGGACGAAACTGGAGCCCATTATACAGAGTGAAGTAAGCCAGAAAGATAAAGAACATTACAGCATACTAACACATATATACGGAATTTAGAAAGATGGTAACGATAACCCTATATGCAAAACAGAAAAAGAAACACAGAAGTACAGAACAGACTTTTGAACTCCGTGGGAGAAGGTGAGGGTGGGATGTTTCAAAAGAACAGCATGTATATTATCTATGGTGAATCAGATCACTAGCCCAGGTGGGATGCATGAGACGAGTGCTCGGGCCTGGTGCACTGGGAGGACCCAGAGGAGTCGGGTGGAGAGGGAGGTGGGAGGGGGGATCGGGATGGGGAATACGTGTAACTCAATGGCTGATTCGTGTCAATGTATGACAAAATCCACTGAAATGTTGTGAAGTAATTGGCCTCCAACTAATAAAATAAAATTAAAAAAAAAAAAAAAAAAGAAATAAAGGGCAAATTAAACCCAAAGAAAGTAGAAGGAAGAAAAGAACAAAGATCAGAGAAGGAATCAATGAATTTTTTAGCAGACAAGTATTTGTGAAAATCAATGAAATCAGAAGCTTATCTATGAAAAGATTAGTAAAGTTGGTAAAACTTTTGTTAGATTGATAGCACAGAGAGAGAGAAATAAAGAGAGAGGGAGAGGGAGATTAATGAGAGATTGCAAGGGAGAGAACAAAAAGTCCAGTTGTTAGTATCAGAAGTGAAATGGATGTCACAATAGATTTTACAAGCATTGAAGTGTAATGAAGTAATAGTATGAAAAATTTTATGCCAGTCAACTTGACAGCTTAGATAAAATGGATAAATTTCTTGGAAGACATAAATTACCAAAACTTGGTATTTGAATATATTGAATTCATAGTTAAAAACACAAACCTTCCAAGCCCAGATAACTTTATTGGTGAATTTGTTCAAGCATTTAATGAATAAGTTATCACAATCCTATGTAAACTCTTGCAGAAAATTGAGGAGAAAGGACTACTATGCAACTCATTTTAAGAGGCCAGTATTACCAACCCTAGATAAGATGTCAAGAAAGAAAACCACAGGTTAATATCCATCATGGACACATATTTAAAAATCTTTACAAAATAAACAGACTAAATCCAGCTATACGTAAAAATGTCTGTATATCATGACCAAGTGGAATTTTTTCTAGAATTGAAGGTTTGGTTTACCATTATCAAATCAATCAGTGCATACACCATGTTATTAAGATAACAGGTAAAAACCATTTAATCATCTAAATAAGTGGAGAAAATGCCTTTGAGAAAATTCAGCAAACCATGATAAAAACTCTCAGCAAGCTAGGGCTAAAAGGGAACATCCTTAATTTAAGAAAGGGCATCTGAAAAAAACCTGTAGCTAACCTTGCACTTAATGGTGAGTGTGTTTCACCAGAGATCAAGAATAAAGGAAGACTCTGCTGTCACGACTTCAATTCAACATTGTAATGGAGGTCTTAGTGCAATATGGCAAGGAAAAAAAAAGGCATAGAGATTTGAGAGGAAGAAATAAAATGTTATTTGATAATAAAGTTAGCATGTATATAGAATGTTCTAAGGAATTACAAAAAAGAAACTGAAAGTAAGTGAATTTAGTAAGATTGCATGATATAAAATCAATAAGACAATATTAGCTGTATTTTTGTATACTAGCAAATAACAAGGCAGAAATAAAATTTTAGAAATTTTGCACACATTACACAAAATACCCAGAAATAAGTCTAAGAAAAGCTTTGCAAGACCTCTACACTGAAAAAATATAAAAACATTGTTGAGAGAAACTAAAGAACAGCTAAATATGTAGAGAGCTATGTCAAGTTTATTGATTGGAGTACCCAATATTGTGAAGATGACTACTTCCCAAAATAGATCTATAATTTCAATGTATTCTAATTCAGTATTCCTGTAAGCTTTTTTTTTTTTAAATGAAGTTGACAAGTTGATTCTAAAATTTATGTGGAAATATGGAGAACCCAGAACAATCAAAATAGTTAAAAATAAGTTGAAGGATTTACATTTCTGATTTCAGGAATTACTCTCAAGTTACAGTGATCAAGCTAGTATGTTACTGGCATAAAGATAGACTTGCATATCATTGGCACAGAAATAAGAGTCCTGGGACATATCACTCTTATGTGATCAGTTGATTTTCAGTAAAGGTGTCAAGATAATTCAGTAGTGAAAGAATAATTTAATCAGTGGATGGTGCTAGAACAAATGGTTGTGTATATGGAAAAATGAACTTTGACCCTTCATGCCATACACAGGTATTAATTAAAAATGAATTAAGAAGTGTAAAAATCATAACAAATTTGTAAGCAAACATAAAATCTTTTTATTTATTTATTTTTTAACATAAAATCTTTTAAGTAACGTGGGTGCAGCTAGAGATTATCATACTAAGTGAATTGAGTCAGAAAGATACAGACAAAATACCATGTGATATCATTTTTATGTGTAATATAACATATGACACAAATGAAACTATCTGTGAAACAGAAACAAAATTGGAGACATAAAGAACACACTGGTGGTTGCCAAGGGGGAGGGGGATGGGAAAGTAGGAGTGGGAGTTTGGGATTAGCAGATGCAATCTATTATATATAGGATGGATAAACAACAAAGTTCTACTGTGTAGCACAGGAAGTGTATTCAATATCCTGTGATAAATCATAATGGAAAAGAGTCTGGAAAAGAATGTGTGTATGTGTAACTGAATCACTTTGCTGTACAGCAATAATTAACACAGAATTGTTCTTCAGCCATACTCCAATAAAAATAAAAAGCAAAACAACAAAAAAGGAAAATTTTTTAAAACTTGGGTTAGGCAAATATATCTTTAATAGGACAAAAAAGCTTAAATCATAAAAGAAAGAAGTTATAAATTAGATTTCATGAAAATGTAGAACTTTTGTTCATATGGAAACTAGTAAGAAAGGGAATGAAAAGTCATGCATGGGGAAAGATATTTGCAAAATATATATTTGATAAGGCACATGCAAAAGTGCAAGGAACTTTTATACAACTCAATAATAGAAGACAAACAATTTAAATAAAAGATTAAAACATATTTTACAAAAGAAAGTACAGAAATCGTTAGCAAGCACATGAAAAGATGCTCGACATCATTAGTTATTTGGGAACTGCAAATAAAACCTCCATGAGATAGATTTTGTATTCCCAAGAGTGGCTGAAAAGATTGACAATAGTGAAGTATTGAAAATAACATGGAACAACTGGAATTCTCATATTGCTAGTGGAAATGAAAAATGATACAGCCTTCTTCAAAACAAGTTAGGCAGTTTTTTTTTAATCAAGCTAAATATACACTTTCCATATGACCCAGAATTTCTGCTTGCTGTCTATCCAAGGAAAAAAGCAAAACACATGATCATATATGGAGGCATTATTCATAATAATCTAAAATTAGAAACAACCCGATGTCAACCAACTGGTGAATGGGAAAACAAAATATGGAATATCCAAAATATGGAATATCCATATAATGGAGTATAACTCAGCAATAGAAAGGAAAGAACTACTGATACACACAACATGGATGAATCTTAAAACTATCATGCTAAATTGAAGATATCAGACACAGAAGACTCCATATCACGTAATTCCACTCTGGCAGCCAAAGGCAAAACTATCATTGGAGAAAGTAGATAAGTGATTGCCTAGTGCCCCAGTGCCAGGGATTGGCTGCAGATAGGTAAAAGGGAACATTTTAAACCAAACCGTCTAAATGGATAAATTACAGGACTTCCCTGGCAGTCCAGTGGTTAAGACCCTGCACTCCCACTTCGGGGGCCAGGGTTCCATCCCTGGTCAGGGAACTAAGATTCTGTATTCACAGTAATTCACAGCCAAAAAAAAAAAAAATAAGTGAAAAGAAAAAAATTAGTTATAAGTAATTTATACTTCAATAAAATATAGAAAAATGCTGGTTTTCTGCAGAAAACACTTACACAAGTAGTTGGCTTTTATTTCAGGACTCTTAAAAAGTGTTTTGTTTTAGCTGTGATTGTTTTTCTTCCTTCATGGTGGCAGCAAGTGGTGGCATGAATTTTTGTGGCTAGTTTACAGGGCTTTCAGTAGTTCTGCATGTGAACTCTTAGATGTAGTTGAGCACACCTTTCCTGGAAGTATTGGAGGTAAAGTGGGATAAAAACCTAAATTCAGATCAGATATGATTATTTTGAAAAACATTTAAAAAACAACCTTAGTTTAGGTCACAAAAAATTTATCTGAAATTTTTGACTAGCATTCTTTTCAGCAAAAATTTGCATGCTTGTTTATTTGCATTTTTGAAGATGCTATAGTACCCCATTCTCCACGCCCCCTGCCACTCCCCACCTTGCCTTTGTTTAATATGTTGGTGAGGAAAATGATTTTTCCATCTGTTTCCACAAATAGCAACATCTTATGCTTCTGGAGAATATAAATGTTCCTTATTGAATGACAGTATTTTGCTTACTCTGTGGTTGATGATTATTTTTAGGGAATCTTCTAGAGGTCTAGGGCTCCACATTGAGAAGAAATAGCAAACTTTTCCTATGCTGGGCAAATAAAAGTTGGAAAGAATAGGAGATGAATTAATGCTTATGAGAAATAATATATTTCTTGATTTCTGTGTCTTTCTTTTTTTCTTTCTCTCACTATCTTACCTTCTATCTCTTTACACACAGACACATCCCTTTATAACAGCTGTGACATTTGGAGCTAGAAATGAAGATGACAAAATAAAAGTCAAAAACATAATATTAAATGAAATATTTCTACTTCCATGATTTTATCCTAAGGAAAAATTAAGTACATGAACAAAGTTTAAGTTATAAGTTTTTCATTTCATTTTGTATGTAATAGTGAAAAACTAATCTAATATTTTTTAGTGTTAATCACTCTAAATGTCATATAGGGATTTTATTAAATAAACTAATGTAATTTTATACAATGGAATAGCATGCAGCCATTAAAACCATGTTATAGAAGACTATTTATTCTACTACATGGGTAAATGTTATTTTGCTAATAAGCATAAGGTCAGTGACTGGTGGGTCATGGTCAGTGACTGTTGTGGGACCAGTAACTGTAGGAAACAGAAGAGAAAACATACCACTGTGGTGCAGCAGGAATTTCCTTCCATAGTTTTAGAATGAGCCTGTGAGTGCTGGCAGCCCCCGATGTCAGAAATCCTCTAACACTTCCTTCTTAAAGTAATATCTGTGGACTAACGGCATCTTCACATCTGAGTTTTGTTAGGCATACAAAAATCTCAGCCCCCACCCCCACCCCAACCCCCCGCCAGACCTAATGAATCAGAATCTGCATTTTAACAAAAGTCCTAGGTAATTCCCATGCACATTAAAGTTTGAGAAGCCTTGCACTAGCCTGATTCTGTAAGGGCTGCACAGGTCATCAGACTTTGGGTGTCCGTGGAGAGCTGCACTAACTTATTTGTGCCCTTAGTCTTGTGAGTAACTGCACTGCATGATTTGCTGGTTTGGAAGTCAGTCTCAGTGGAAACAACATCAGTGGAGTTCAAGACCCTGTCCTCTTCTATCTTTGAATGAAATCAGCCTTTGTCATCTGGACTTACTGGCTCACATATATGATTCTAGATCCTAAAATGATTCTAGTTCCTAAACTGTGTTCACTGAGACATTGGGTCATTCATTTTCTCATAACCATTTATTAAATCCAGCTCTGTTATAGGCACTGGGGTTACAGTAGGGAACCAAACAAAATCTGTGCTCTCACGGGGTTTATGTTATAGTTGATTTAGTATAAACAGGTTAAAAAATAAGAGATAAGAGAGATTTGTGGCCATATATGTTTAACTGAAGTTTCTCACATGCTTTTAATGTACTACTGTATATTTCTAAGTTAATAGGGGGTGGAGGCAGTAGGGTGGGCAGAGGTTGAAAATATTCTATGTAGCATTTTAAAAACTGATTTGACTGGAGCTTCTTTATTAAGGGGATCTTGGCAGGATTCATGTTTTGCAGAAAACACTTTGACAAATGTAATTCCTAAATCTTAAGAGTGAGAGTATTTCTCATAGTTGTTATTGTTATTCAGGAGCTCAGTAGGGTAGAAATCTATTTTTTCATAAAATTCGGAGATACTTATTTCTTTTCTCCTTCACCTTCAAGTAATGATACTTTACACTTATTTAACAACTAACTCCACTGATGCTTAAAACCTGCTGACATTATTCCATAATGATGTTAAGGGCAAATGAAGTGAGAGAGACTGGTATCCTTACCCACATGTAATAGATGAGAAATGGTGAAAGGAGAAAAAAATATTGGAATAATAACAACTGTAGTAGAGTGTGACAGCCAGAATTCTAAGATGGTTCCCATAACCTTCACTTCTCATGCTACTCCTGTGATAACGTATCTTACGAGGCAGAAGGGATTTTGCATATGTAATTAACAAAACTAGTCAGTTTACCTTAAGATAAAAGATTATCTGGTGGGTCTCACCTAATCACATGAGCCCTGATTTTAAAGGCAAGAACTTTCTCAGGCTGATACATTGATTTCAGCCTGTGATATCCTGAGCAGAGAATCCAGTCATAGTGGCCTGGATTTCTGACCTTCAGAACTGTGGGTCTTGTTTTAAACTGCTAAGTTTGTAGAAATTTGTTCCATGGCAGTACAAAAGCAAAGCACAGAGCTAGAAAGTGACCATGAACAATAAATGAAGGAACTGAATGAAACCTGTGGAATTGAAGTGGTTTACCTGATGTGAGTGTCTTAGAGGGTCTTTGTGGTTACCTCTGGCGGTCACTTCAAATTTAAGATGCAGTAGTTTTGTTTTCAATTTATTTTACTGAAGATAGTTAACTATAGTGTTTTGTTGCTGTACAGCAAATGATTCAGTTATACACACACACACATATACACATTCTTTTTCATATTCTTTTCCATTATGGTTGATCACAGGATATTGAACATAATTTCCTGTGCTATACAGTAGGACTTTGTTGTTTATCCATTCTGTGTAAAATAGTTTGCATCTGCTAATCCCAACCTCTCATTCCACTCCTCCCCACCCCTCCCCCTTGGCAGCCACAAGTCTCTTCTCTATGTCTGTGAGTCTGTTTCTGTTTTATAGTAGGTAAGTTCATTTATGTCATATTTTAGCTTGCACATATAAGTGATATGTGGTATTTATCTTTCTCTTTCTGACTTACTTCATTTATTTTCTAAAAAATTAAAAAAAAATTGGCTGTACCATGTGGCATGTTGGATCTTAGTTCTCCAACCAAGGATTGAACCCGGGCCCTAACAGTGGAAGTCTTAACCTCTAGACTGCCAGGAAATTCCTCGACTTACTTCACTTTGTGTGATAATCTCTAGTTCCATCTGTATTCGTGCAAATGTCATTATTTTGTTTGTTTTAATAGCTGAATAATATTACATGTGTATATGCACCACATCTTCTTTATCCATTCATCTGTTGGTGGACATTTAGGTAGTTTTCATGTCTTGACTATTGTGAATAGTGCTTCTGTGAACATGGGAGTGCGTGTTATCTTTTTGAATGATAGTTTTGTCTGGTATATGTCCAGGAGTAGGATTTCTGGATTCTATAGCAACTCTGAGTTTTCTGAGGAACCCCCATACTGTTTTCCATAGTGGCTACACCAGTTTACCTTCCTACCAACAAGATGTATACTCCATATCCTCTCCAGCATTTGTTATTTGTACTTTTTAATGATGGCCATTCTGACCTGTGTGAGGTGGTACCTCATGATAGTTCTGATTTGCATTTCGCTAATAATTAGCATTATTGAACATCTTTTCATGTGCTAATTAGCCATAGGTGTGATAACTTTTTAACATTCACCTCTCTCTCTCCTGGGAACATATCTAGCAGAGTGCTTTCCATTCTCTTATGGTATGCATTAAACACAGCCCCTCCCTTCAAAGAGCTCACAAGTCTGATGAGGGGAATAGTTAAGTGCGCTGAGCTGGTATATATAGAAAGCCACACAGAGCTATGCATAGGAAGGAGAGGGTGGCCTCTGCAGTCCTTTGGTGGAAAAATGTTTGCTTTTTACTAGGATTTTGGTGATTTATAACGAAACCCTTTTATTACCTGCAAAGACCTCTAGGATGAGTTCATAAATATCAGTCTGGGAACCATTGTTCCTTTTATTGATGAGGAAACTGATACCAGGAGAAGGGTTGTGACTTGCCCAACATCACACTGTGGAATAGTTCTGAACCTGTTTATGATCTCTGACCCCCTGACTCTAGGATAGCATTTCTTCTGCTGTACTTCCCTTCTTTTTCCTTAAAAGGAAGCCATTTCTTCCCCTTTATCTGCAAAGCTTTGCAAAGGACAGCAGAGGACTGTTAAAAATTTCCACAGACAGTGTACTGATTTAGTAGGCTTTTCTTCAGCAATTCATGAATTGGGCAGCATCCAATCTAGCAGATAGAAAGGAACTCTGAAAAGCTATACAAGGTGAGAGATTCTCACCAAAGTGAGACCAAAGTGAGCGGGAACAATGAAGTTACATTGGGCATTCGCTGAGTGGTTAAAGCTTGGTCACTTTCCTTTTATGGAGCAAAGGGAGTCTTGGAGCCTGGTCAAGTAACTTGTGCTGATCAGACAAACAATGATTGGTTGACTAGACCTGCCTTTTCTGAGAGAGCCAAGGGTAGAAACTTGGTTAAGTTTTGATTTGCTGACTTGGGGCTTAGCGTGAGGAACTCCATCTTGGGCCTAATCTGGCTAGTTTAACTGGACAAAACACTTTAGTCCAGAATTGGTCCATTTCAAAGAAGAGAAACTCATTCAAACAAACTAAAATTGTAGGGGGCGCTCCTGATAATAGAACTTGGCTTCTCAGTGGAGTCAGAGGAACCTAATGTTGTCAGCCTACTGTTTCTCTGCCCTCCTGAGCATCTGTTTCTACATTTGTTTGCTCAGAGTCCATCCTGACTTCTACAGAGTGGAGCCTCTGAACCTAAACACTGCCCAGCTTGACTCCTCATGGTTGACTGGCTCAGTTTCTGATTGTCCTTATTTGGTATTGCTGGTCATTTGGGGGCAGAAATTGAGGCATCTGGGATCAGGTGTCCACTTTTGCCCGTGGATGGGGCAATCTTGAAGAAGTCCATTATGGAGATTGCTAGTGTAAGTGCCAAATGAGGGTGGCTATCGCTCGGTTTTGTGCAGCTCTTTTAAGAAACTGCCTCTGTCCTGGCAAGACACACCATATTATAAAGATTCCATTTTCTTCCCTTCTATTCTCTATGAACCCTGTTATTCAGAGATCATTTACGTCATTTCCTTTATCACTTAATCTTTAATTCAGTTTTTTCTCATTGATGCTTTTGTCTCTCCTTTGATTAGACTATCTGGAGGGCCTTTAGGGGCATATGTTTTATGATCCCACATTGTTCTTGGAAGCTTCCCTTTCTGTATCTGTTTTAAGAGCAGCCCCAGCCTCAGTGTGTCCTGGCTTTGAGGGCAAGGACTGAACAGCCATGGCTGGAATGATGGTGACCAGATGGATTAACTCTGGTGATATATGTTCCATAGGCCCATCTTATTGGCTGATGTTAATGCCAGGTGATGTCCATGAACATGACGATTGTGTGGACTCCAGGGTCACATTCAGCCCTCTAGCTCTTCCTGTGATTCACCCTCACTGGGGGATGTTGAATCACCACAATCAGGAAAAGGTACTAATACTTGGCACTGAAATTTAGTAGCTCTGCCAGCCTAGGGACTTCATTAACTGGAGGGAAAATCAATGACAGGCTCTTTAAAACCCAGGGCTTCCTACTTAGTGCTCCCTAGGCCATTCCATCCAAGAACAGGAACTGTGTCATAGAATGGGTGTTTGAGAGATAAAAATTTCTTTCTTGTGGTTTTATATTGGAAGAGTAAAGAGCCTCTTGAGGAGGGTGAAGGAGGAGAGTGAAAAAGGCTGGATTAAAACTCAGTAAAAAAAACTAAGATCATGTCATCCAATCCCATCACTTCACAGCAAATAGAAGGGGAAAAGGTGGAAGCAGTGACAGGATTTCCTCTTCTGGGACTCTAAAATGAGATTAGAAAATGAAGCTTCTAATCCTGCTTCTTGGCAGGAAAGCTATGACAAATCTAGACAATGTGTTAAAAAGCAGAGACATAATTTTGCTGACAAAGGTCCATGAGTCAAGGTTATGGTCTTTCCAGTAGTCATGTACAGATGTGAAAGCTGGACCATAAAGAAGGTAGAGTGCTGAAGAATTGATGTTTTTGAACTGTGGTGCTGGCGAAGACTCTTGAGAGTCGCTTGAAGAGCAAGGAGATCAAACCAGTCAATCCTAAAGGAAATCAACCCTGAATACTCATTGGGTGGACTGATGCTGAAGCTGAAGCTCCAATCCTTGGCCACTTAACTCAAACACCAGACTCATTGGAAAAGACCCTGATGCTGGGAAAGATTGAAGGCAGAAAGAGAAGAGGGCGACAGAGGATGAGGTGGTTGGATGGCATCACTGATTCAGTGGACATAAGCTTGGGCAAACTCAAGAGATGGTGAGGGACAGAGAAGCCTGACATGTTGCAATTCATAGGTTAGAGAACAGCCAGACACGACTTGGTGACTGAACAACAACAACGATATCCAAAATATTTATTCCTATTCTTTTCAACCCAAACATACATCCTATATATCAAACTGATTATCATCTGGCCTTTGGAAAATGGGAAAGCAATTGATTATAGATGTTTGGGAATGTCTAACCTTGGCAGGCTAGTAGCTATGATGTTGTTTGACTCCTCATTCTGTCTTTGGGTAAGTATGTGTTTCGTAGCATTGTCATTCTATGTTTGCTTGCTTAATTGCATCTCTTTGCAACCCAGTTTTGGGGCTTCCCAGGTGGCACTTGTGGTAAAGAACCTGCCTGCCAATGCAGGAAACATGAGAGACACCAGTTCGATCACTAAGTCTGGATGATCCCCTGGAGGAGAGCATGGAAACCCAATTTAGTATTCTTGCCTAGAGTGCGACACAACTGAAGTGACTTAGCACACATGCAACCCCATTTATGGTGTTAAAACTGCTCTTTTGCTTCCTTTGAGTCTGTTCCACACTCATTTTTAACTTTTCTCAATTCCCATCAACTCCTCGAAACATTTTTTGCTAAGAATTCTGTTGGATTGCTGTAGATTAAATGTCTGTGTTTGGCTTCAGAAGATATGGATTCTAAGTCTTGCTTGTCTGGTAACTCAGAGTGAGCTTGGGCTAGTCCCCCTGAAGAGGTTAAAGATAAATAGCTTTGGCTCTCTTGGCATTAAAAGAGAAAACTTATTGGAAGTCACTTTATTTTTCTGAACCAGTGTGCTCATTTCCGGGAGTTGTTATACAAACAAGAGCTTTGGAGCAGCCAGATGTGGGTTCAAATCCCAAGAAAAGCATCGATTAGCCATGTCCTCTTGGGTCAGCTTGTGAGTCTCATTTTTCTTTTCATCTTGGAAGTGTTGCTGTTGTTTAGTCACTAAGTCCTGTCTGACTCTTTATGACTCCATGGTTTACAGCAGACCAGGCCTCTGTCCTTCACTATATCCTGGAGTTTGCTCAAATTCATGTCCAGAGAGTCGGTGATGCTATCTAGCCATCTCATCTTCTGCTGCCCCTTACTCCTTTTACGTTTAGTCTTTCCCAGAATCAGGGTATTTTCTAGTGAAGGAGCTCTTCACATAAGGTGGCCAATGTACTGGAACTTCAGCTTCAGCATAAGTCCTTCCAATGAATATTCAGGGTTGATTTCCTTTAGGATTGACTGGTTTGATCTCCTTACAGTCAAGGGACTCTCATGAGTCTTCTTGAGCACCACAGTTCGAAAGCATCAATTCTTTGGCACTCAACCTTTTTAATGGTCCAACTCTCATATCCATACATGGCTATTGGAAAAATCATGGCTTTAACTATATGGATCTTTGTTGGCAAAGTGATGTCTCTGTTTAATATGCTGTCTAAGTTTGTCACAGCTTTCCTTCCAAGGAGCAAGTGTCTTTTAATTTCATGGCTACAGTCACCAGCCAAAGTGATTTTGGAGTCTAAGAAAATAAAATCTGTCACTGCTTCCACTTTTCCCCTATCTATTTGCCATGAAGTGATGGGACCGGATACCATGATTTTAGCTTTCTGAATGTTAAGTTTTAAGCCAGATTTTTTCACTCTCCTCTTTCACCCTCATCAAGGGGCTCTGTAGTTTCTCTTTACTTTCTGCCATTAGAGTGGTATTATCTGCATATCTGAGGTTGTTGATATTTTTTCTAACAATCTTGATTCCAAGTTGTGATTCATCTGGCCTGGCATTTTGCATGATATACTCTTCATACAAGTTTAGCAAGCAGGGTGACAATATATAGTCTTGTCTACTCCTTTCCCAATTTTGAACTGTCTGTTGTTCCATGTACAGTTCTAGCTGTTTCTTTTTGACCCACATAATGGTTTCTCAGGAGACAAGTAAGGTGGTCTGGTATTCCATCTCTTTAAGAATTTTCCAGTTTGTTGTGATCCACACAGTCAAAGACTTTAGCATAGTCAATGAAACAGAAGTAGATGTTTTTCTGGAATTCCCTTGCTTTCTCTATGATTCAGTGAATGTTGGCAATTTGATCTCTGATTCTGCTGCCTTTTCTAAATTCAGCTTATACATCTGGAAATTCTCAGTTCATGTACTACTGAGGCCTAGCTTGAAGGACATTGAGCATTACCTTACTAATAATGAAATGAGCACAATTGTATGGTAGTTTGGACATTCTTTGGCGTTGCCCTTCTTTGAGATTGGAATGAAAACTGACTTTTTCCAGTCCTGTGGCCACTGCTGAGTTTTCCAAATTTGCTGGCATATTGAGTGCAGCACTTTCTCAGCATCATCTTTTAGGATTTGAAGTAGCTCAGCTGGAATTCCATCACCTCCACTAGCTTTGTTCATAGTAATGCTTCCTAAGGCCCCCTTGACTTTGCACTCTGGGATACCTGACTCTAGGTGTGTGACAACACCATCGTGGTTATTCGGGTTGTTAAGACCTTTCTTGTATAACTCTTCTGTGCAGTCTTGCTAACTCTTCTTAATCTTTTCTGCTGCTTTTAGGTTTTTATTGTTTCTGTCCTTTATCGTGTCCATCCTTGGGTGCAATGTTGCTTTGATATCTCCAATTTTCTTGAAGAGATCTCTAGTTTTTTCCACTTTATTGTTTTCCTCTATTTCTTTTTTTAAAAATTTATTTATTTTAATTGGAGGCTAATTACTTTACACTATTGTAGTGGTTTTTGCCATACATTGACATGAATCAGTCATGGGTGTACATGTGTTCCCCATCTTGAACCCCCCCTCCCACCTCCCTCCTCATCCTACCCTTCATTGTTCATTTAAGAAGGCCTTCTTATCTTTCCTTTGTGTTCTCTGAAACTCTGCATTCAGTTGGTTATATCTTTCCTTTTATCCCTTGCCTTTTGCTTCTCTTCTTTGCTCAGCTATTTGTAAAGCCTCCTCAGACAACCACTTTACCTTCTTGCATTTTTCTTTGAGATAATTTTGGTCACTGACTCCTGTACAGTGTTACAAACCTCTGTCCATAGTTCTTCAGGCACTCTGTCTACAAGGTCTAATCCCTTGAATCTATTCATTACCTCTACTTTATAATCATAAGAAATTTGATTTACATCATACCTGAATGACCTTGTGGTTTTGCTTACCTTCTTCAATGTAAGCCTGAATTTTGAATTAAGATGCTCATGATCTGAGCCACTGTCAGTTCTAGGTCTTGTTTTTGCTGACTGCATAGAGCTTCTTCATCTGCTGCTGCAAAGAATATAATCAATCTGATTTCAATATTGACCATCTGCCCTTATGGCAGATAGTGAAGAAGAACTGAAGAGCCTCTTGATGAAAGTGAAAGAGGAGAGTGAAAAAGTTGGCTTAAAGCTCAACATTCAGAAAAGCTAAGGTAATGGCATCTGGTCCCATCACTTCATGGCAAATAGATGGGGAAACAGTGGAAGCAGTGTCAGACTATTTTTTTGGGGTCCAAAATCACTGCAGATGGTGCTTGCAGCCATGAAATTAAAAGATGCTTACTCCTTGGAAGGAAAGTTGTGACCAGCCTAGATAGCATATTAAAAAGCAGAGACGTTATTTTGTCAACAAAGGTTCATCTAGTCAAGGCTGTGGTTTTTCCAGTGGTCATGTATGGATGTGAGAGTTGGACTGTGAAGAAAGCTGAGCGCCGAAAAATTGATGCTTTTGAACTGTGGTGTTGGAGAAGACTCTTGAGAGTCCCTTGGACAACAAGGAGATCCAACCAGTCCACCCTAAAGGAGATCAGTCCTGGGTGTTCATTGGAAGGACTGATGCTGAAGCTGAAACTCCAATACTTTGGCCACCTCATATGAAGAGTTGACTCATTGGAAAAGACCCTGATGCTGGGAGGGATTGAGGGCAGGAGGAGAAGGTGATGACAGAGGATGAGATGGTTGGATGGCATCACCGACTCGATGGACATGGGTTTGGGTGGACTCTGGGAGTTGATGATGGACAGGGAGGCCTGGTGTACTGTGGTTCATGGGATCACAAAGAGTTGGACATGACTGAGTGACTGAACTGAACTGAACTGATGTGTAGAGTCCTCTCTTGTGTTGTTGGAAGAGGGTGTTTGCTATGATCAGTGCATTCTCTTAGCAAAACTCTGTTAGCCTTTGCCCTGCTTCATTTTGTACTCCAAGGCCAAACTTGCCTGTTACTCCAGGTATCTCTTGAGTTTCTACTTTGCATTCCAATCCCCTATGATGAAAAGGACATCTTTTTGTGGTGTTAGTTCTAGAAGATTTTGTAGGTCTTCATAGAACTGGTCAATTTCAGCTTCTTTGGCATGAGTGGTTGGGATATAGACTTGGTTTACTGTGATGTTACGTGGTTTGCCTTGGAAACGAACCAAAATCATTCTGTTGTTTTTGAGATTGTACTCAAGTACTGCATTTTGGACTCTTGTTGGCTATGGGAGTACTCCATTTCTTCTAAGAGATTCTTGTCGATAGTAGTTGATATAATGGTCATCTGAATTAAATTTGCCCATGCCTATCCTTTTTAATTCACTGATTCCTGAGATACCAATATTCACTCTTGCTGTTTCCTGCTTGACTACCTCCCATTTATCTTGATTCATGGACCTAGCATTCCAGGTTCCTATGCAATATTGTTCTTTATAACATCAGACTTGACTTTTATCACCAGATACACCCACAGCTGAGCATTATTTCTGCTTTGGCCCAGCTGCTTCATTATTTCTGAAGCTATTAGTAGTTGCCCTCTGCTCTTCCACAGTATCATATTGGGCACCTTCTGACCTGGAGGTGGGTGTCATCTTCCAGTGTCATAACTTTTTTCCTTTTTGCACTATTCATGGTGTTCTTGCGGCAAGAATATTGGAGTGGTTTGCCATTCCCTCCTCCTGTGGACCACCTTTTATCAGAACTCTTCACTATCTTGGGTGGCCTCATGTAGCATGGCTCATAGCTTCATTGAATTAGGAAGTAGGGAGAAGATTACCTCACTGAATAAATAGTGTGATTCAGTGGAGTGATTTAGATAAAGCATGATATGCATTTTACGGTGACCTCTACCCAGCTCCCTAGTACATCCTGCCCTTTGTTCACCTCTATTTTTTGCATAGCATTCATCAATTTTTAGATTCTACATCATTTACTTAGTTTGTTTAGTATATACCTCCTCCCTCTAACTCCACAAGGATAGAGTTTTTTGTTTGTTTTGTTCACTGCTATATCCCCCAAACCAAAAAAATAAGCATTCCATAAATACTTGTAGAATGAATGTTAAATGAATGTGATTCTTGTAGAAAAGAAAAAGAAAATCAGACTTTTTCTGCAAAGGACCAGATAGTAACTATTTTAAACTCTGCAGGCAGTACAGTCTCTGAGACTTAACTTGGTTATGTAGCCTGAAAGCAGCCCCATAGACAATATATAAACAAGTGAGTGTGGCTATGTTCCTATAAAATTTTATTTGCAAAAAAAATAGGACTTGAACTGGATTTAGTCTATAGGCTATAGTTTGCCTATCCCTGCTATAGACTCATTGAGTGGTTCTGAATTCTGGTGTCTTTCCTGTGAGTCATTAACTCGGGAACAGCCACATTTGGCCTCCTGTGGTAGGAAAGCCCATCTTGGATATTTTCTGCTTGCCCTCCAGATGCACTCTCCTCACTTCTCCCTACTGCCCCTGTCCTAGCAGGCTAACCCTCAGTAGCTTTATCAACTCTCTTTGCCCTCTTGCCTCTGGTTGATTTCAGTATCTTAGAAGCACTTGCAGGTATTCAGAGCATGAGAAGGGAGGGGGTGGGGGGTTCAGGGTGCTTATTTCTCAGTTCCTTCTCTGCTACAGTGGACTGGGGAAACAGTTCCTTACCTATAGTCCCAAATCTTTGCAGCTTCCAATCCCACTATTTCTTGACTCAGAACTGTCGTTTTTCTTTGGTGTGCTCTTGCTCTTTTCACACTTTTGTGTAACCTGTGCCTTTATTAAACTTGCTTTTTTTACCCACTTTAGAAGGAGCTGCCTGTTTTCTGCCAGCCCCAACTCATATACCATCCAAAGGAAGAAACACATAGTGGGAGCCAACTACAACCTCCATAATTCCCCATCCATAACTGCAGGTGATCCCAACTCTCTTGCGGCAGCTTCAGAACTTTTTTTTATAGAGACTTTGTGTTTTCTCTTCTTTTCCTGTCAGCAAAGGTAGATAAAAGAGGAAATGACTTGCCTGAGGTGGTAGATTGACAAGTGAGAGATTCTACTTAGTTCTCAAATTCGTCAAAAACTAGAACAGAGTATCTGAATTTTTTAGTTCTAGACCCAGACTTTTCACTTAGTAGCCCTGTCTCTTTGGACCAATTATTTAACTCCTTTGAGCCTCAGATTACTTATCTTCAAAATGGGTTTAATAATTCCTGATATACGTATTTGTGTATTTACTATGATTAAAGGTTAATGAAAAACTCAACACAATTAACTCTTTGAATGTGGTATACTATTAAAAAATTTTAAGCATGAAAATCTATGGGTAGTTTTTTCCTTTCCTATATTTTCCCAATTTCATGAATATGTATTTATTATTTTTGTTTAGAAAAAGAGAAAAAAGCATAGTCTCTATCAACTATACAGAATTGCTCAGTAAATGAAACAAAATGTATTTAGATGTACTTTGAAAACTGTAAAGTGTCATGAGGGTTATGCTTGTGGGTTTGAAGCACTATGATTCAGTGGGTCTCCCTTTGCTTTGAGGGGGTGCTCCTTTTGCTAGGCCCTTTACCCTTTGGTCCTCAAAACTCAAGGAGATGTTACAGGCACATCTTGGCAATATTATGGGTTTGGTTTCAGATCATTTCAATAAAGCAAATATTATAATAAAGTGGATTTTGCCATAAAGCAAGTCATATGAATTTTTTGTTTTTTTCAGCATGTATAAAAGCTATGTTTATACCATATTGTAACCTATTAAGTATGAAGTAGCATTATGTTTAAAAAAACTATATCTTAATCAAAAAGTACTTTATTGATAAAAATTGCTGACCATCATCTGAGACTTCAGCAGATAGTGATATTTTTGCTGGTGAAGGGTCTTGACTTGCTGTCGATGGCTGCTAATTGACTGACTGATCCAGGTGATGGTTACTGAAGGTTGGGATGGCCTATTGCTCAAAATAAGACATTAAAGTTTGCCACATCAGTTGATTCTTTCACAAATGACTTCTGTAGCGTGCAATGCCGTTTGATAGCATTTTATTCACAGAACTTCTTTTAAAATTGGAGTCAATCCTCTTACATCCTACCCAGCTTCCTCAGCTAAGTTTATGTAATATCCTTAAATCCTTTATTGACATTTCCAGTCTTCACAACTTATTCACCAGAAGTAGATTTCATCTCAAGAAGCCACTTTCTTTGTTCATCCATAATAAGCAACTCCTCATCTGTGAAACTTTGGTCATGAGATTGTAGCAATTCAGCTATATCTTCAGGCTCCACTTCTAATTTTAGTTATTTTGCTGTTTCCACCCCATCTGCAGTTACTTCCTCCACTGAAGTCTAGAATCACTCAAAGTCATCCATGAGTGTTGGAATCAACTTCTTCCACTTTCATTAATGTTGGTATTTTGACCTCTTCCCATAAATCACAGATGTTCTTAATGGCATTCTAGAAAGTTTAAAAGTTGACTTTGACCATATTCATCAGGGGAATCACTGTGTATGGCATCTATAACTTTACAAAATATATTTCTTAAATTAAGACCTGGAAGTCAAAATTACTCCATGATCCATGGGCTGCAGAATGGATGTTTGTTTTAGCAGGCATGAAAACAACATTAATCTTTTGTACATCTCCATCAGGGTCAAGTGCATTGCCAGTGAGGAGTAATATTTTGAAAGGAATCTATTTCCTGATCACTAGGTCTCAACAATGGGCTTAAAATATTTGGTAAACCATATCGTCAGATGTGCTGTCATTCAGTCTTTGTTGTGCCACTTACAGAGCACAGGTAAAGTAGATTTAGTATAATTCATATGGGCCCTAGAATTTTCAGAATGGTAAATTATCATTAGTTTCAACTTAAAGTCACCAGCTGCCCTAGTCACTAACAGGGAAGTCCCTGCCTCTGCTTAAAGCCTGGCATTGACTTCTCTCTAGCTGTGACAGTCCTAGATGGTATCTTCTCCAATATAAGGCTGTTTTGTCTACATTGAAAGTCTATTGTTTAGTGCAGCCATCTTCATTTAATGACCTTGATTAGATCTTCTGGATAAGTTGTTGTAGCTTCTACCTCAGCACTTGCTGCTTTACCTTGTATATTTATGTTATGGAAATAGCTTTTTTCCTTAAACCTCATGAACCAACCTCTGCTAGCTTCTAACTTCTTCTGCAGCTTCCTTACCTTTCTTCAGTTCAGTTGAGTTGCTCAGTTGTTTCCGACTCTTTGCAATCCCATGAATCGCAGCCCGCCAGGCCTCCCTGTCCATCACCAACTCCTGGAGTTTACCCAAACTCATGTCCATCAAGTCAGTGATGTCATCCAGCCATCTCATTCTGTCACCCCCTTCTCCTCTTGCCCGCAATCCCTCCCAGCATCAGGGTCTTTTCCAATGAGTCAGCTCTTCGCATGAGGTGGCCAAAGTATTGGAGTTTCAGCTTCAGCATCAGTCCTTCCAATGAACACCCAGGACTGATCTCCTTTAGGATGAACTGGTTGAATCTCCTTGTTGTCCAAGGGACTCTCAAGAGTCTTCTCCAACACCACAGTTCAAAAGCTTCAATTCTCCAACACCACATTCAAAAGCATCAATTACCTCTCTTAGCCTTCATGTAATTGGAGAGTTAGGGCCTTGTTCTGGATTAGGGAATGTTATGGCTGGTTTGATCTACTCAGACTACTAAAACTTTCTCTGTAGCATCAAGAAAGTTGTTTCTTATCATTGTGTGTTAACTGAAGAACTTTTCCTTTACATTCTTTCTATGGCTAACTGTTTGGTGTAAGAGGCCTAGCTTTCGGCTTAGCTTTTGACCTGTCTCAGCTTTTGGTATTCCTTCCTCACTAAATTTAACCATTTTTAACTTTTGATTCAAAATAAGAAATATATGACTCTTCTTTTCACTTGAACACCTATTAGAGGCCATTATAGGGGGTATTGACTGGCCTATTTTCATATTGTTTTATCTCAAGAAATAGGGAGACCTGAAGAGGGAAGTGGGCAGCCAGTCCATGACATAGTCAGAACACACACATTTATCATTAAGTTCATCACCTTAAATGGGCATGGTTTATGGTACCCAAAAACAATTACAGTAGTAACATCAAAGATCCTTGATCACAGATCAACATAATAAATACAGTAATAACGAAAAAGTTTGAAAGATTGTGAGAATTACCAAAATGTGACACAGACACAAAGTGAGCAAATGCTGTTGAAAATAGAACATTAATAGACTTGCTTGACACAGAGTTGCCATAAACCTTAAATTTATAAAAACAAACAAACAAACAAACAAAAAACCCCACTATTTTTATAGTGCAAAAAAGCAGAGTGCAGTAAAATGAGGGATGCTTGTATTAGAGGTTGGCAGAGACCCTGATGCTCTGTTTCACTTTTGCTGTGATACCTGCCACCTACCCCTCAGGTTGCCCGTTCCCTTGGGGTGTCCTAAGGGATTTCCAGAAGCACCTTCCACAGCTTTAGGCCCTAAGGTCTTTTGGCCTCCTGCATGAGTTCAGACCCTGCCAGATAGGGGCAGCAGACACCAGCCCCTCCTCTTTATCACATTCCTTTCCCTGAGCTCATCCCTCTGCATGTGCCCTGGTCCTCAGGATTGAGGGAGAATGAAAGAATGGGGCACCATGGGCATTTTTCATTGATGCTATTTTCTTGTATGTTTTTGGATGAATCCTTTCCTTTGGGCCAGTACTGCATGATTGATGGTGTTTGCCTTCACTTATCCATCCCAAAGAAATGACTTTAGTGTAGATGTCCCTTTGATCCGAATTTTTTTTTTTTTTGTTATACACAAACACCTACAGATAAAATCGAAGTTCCATTATTTTCCCTTCTTAAAGCCAACCACTGTCATGAATTTGGATTTATATTTTATATTAATGTTTTCTGATTTAGAAGTGATAGATTATGTTTATGTCCTTTTAATCGTTGCCTTTAAAATTTTAAATAAAAATTTCTTGAAATGTATTATAGAAGTTGTGCAAATTCTAAGTGTACAGCTTGATCAATAGTAGTGTAGGGGGGTGGTGGGAGCAGTTCATTGCCGCTTTAGGTGATAAAGAGGGGTTCATGTCCACAGAAAATTTGAAAACAAGAGAAAAGCAATCAGTCTGCTCTTTATTATCACTGTATGTTTGTCGTTCTAAACAATGTCAGTGATAAAATACTCATCTTTGCTGTGATAGACCACCCTCATGGTCCCCCTTCCTTGGGATACCTCTTTAGGTTGATAAATATCACACAGTGAGCACACTCATGAACCACCACCCGTCAGCACCCTGGAAGCCTCACCTGTAATACTACAGATTTGTTTTGCCTATATTTAAATCTTATATAAATGGAATAATGCAGTATCTACTCTTTCAAGTTTGGCTTCTTTTGCCCAGTATCATGTTTGTGAGACTCATCCATATTGTGTGTTGCAGTAGTTTGTTCATTTCTGTTGTTGTTAATATTTCATTGTGCAAGTGTACTGTATTTATCCATTCTTCAGCTGATTAACATTTGGGTTGATTCTGTTTTGAACTATTCTGGATGCTGCTGCTCAGAATGTTACTGTGCATGTGTTTTGCTGCACATATGTAGGCATTTTTATCAAGCATATACAGAGAAGTGGAATTGCTTATAGAGTCTGCAAATGTTCAACTTTAGTAGATATTATCACTTTCTTAAAATGATTAGACCTATTTTTAGCCCTACTGGCAATGTCTGAGAAGCTCAGGTATTCCACATGTTCATCAACACTTCTTGTAGTCAACTCCCCAAATTTTAACCATTCTGAAAGAAGTGTAGTGGTATTGTATTGTGTTTTTAATGTGCACTTTTTGATCCCTAATGAGTTTAAGAAACCTTTATGGTTATTGGCCATTTGGATACTTGCTTTGTAAAATGTCTGTTCAAGTCTTTTGTTTCAGTTTTAATTGAGTTGTCTGTGTAATTGATTTGCAGAAGCTATTTATATAGTTTGGATAAGTTTTTTTTTTTTTCAGTTATATGTAATGTGTTTTCCTCTGTCAATGTTGTGATTTGCAGCACAGCAGTTCTTAATTTTAATGTATATCAACTTATCAATTTTTAAATTATGTTTTGTGCTATTGTATCTTGTTTAAGAAATCTTTGCCTACCACTAAGGTTTATGTTATTGTCTAGAAGCTTAATTGTTTTGCTTTTTATATTTCCATCTGTAATCCACCTGGAATTGATTTTTCTGTGTAATGCGAGAGGGGGTCAGTTTTTTCCCTAGGTGAATATCCAGTTTACCCAGTAATTATAAAGTGATAAGAGTAATCATCTTGGTTTTGCTCCTAGTCTCAGAGGAAAAACTTTCAATGGTTCACAGTTAAATGCAGTGTTTGCTGTAGGATTTCTGGTAGCCATTCTTTTGTAGTAGGAAATGGCAACTAACTCTAGTGTTCTTGCCTGGGAAATTCCATGGACAGAGGAGCCTGGCTGGCTATTGTTCATGGGGCCGCAAAGAATCAGACATGACTGAGCAACATCCTTTATTGGATGAAGAAAGTTCCCTTCTAATCCTTGTTGGCTAAGTTAGTTTTTTCTTTTAAATCATGTGTTGGTTTTCATCATATGATTTTTTCTCTTGTTAAACTGATTTTTTTAAATTATTTTTCTATTAAATTGGAAAATTACATTGATACATTTTCAAAATGTTAAATCAGTTTTACTTTTTGGAATAAAACTGCCTTTGTCTTGATGTCTTATATTCTTCTTATATATTGTATTTTAATTGTTGCATAAATGTGGGTCTTGCCCCTGTTGCTTTGAGAACAGGGGTTTGCCTTGCACAGATTTAATAGCCCTCTCCCAATAATGCTGGATGTCCAGTGAGCTGTTGTGGAGGTAAAGGGCCATTAATCCAAGTAGAGTCAGTCATTTTTCCTTCCTGCAGACTGGTGGATTTGACAGTTTGGATGGTGTGATTCTCCTAGTGGCTAATGAGCAGCTCAGGAATGCTAATGAAGGGTTTCCTTTGGTAGTCTCTTGTGAGTAAGCAAATGAGCTCTGTAACTTGGAGAGCCAGAAGTTAATTAGTGACCCAGTATAGATAGACCCTGATGAAAATAAGGGAATTTTTGGTCTGTTAGAGCGGAGCACTAAGAAGCTTTGAAGATGAGGCCGGGATTAGGGACGTGAGGCGAAAAGTGAATGGAAGCCAGAGCTAGGGTTATGAATAAATGTCGGTAAGGAACCAGGAGAGGCCAGAACATGAGACCTACACAGGAAGGGGGAGGGTCCAGCATCTGGCTATCACTGACATCAGAGTTGCTATTGATTCACATCTCTCCCTGGTAACAGAATAGAAGAGAGATGCAGGAGTTGTGTGCAGTATGAATAACTGAAGCAGATCACCTGCCAGTGGGCAATGATGGATGAGGGATTGTAGGTGTTTTGCGTTCCTTGTCCATTTTTCTTTGAGACAGGATGGAAAATCTAAAACCCCTCTGCTTACAAGTTTACTACCATAACCCAAAGGATGAATAATTTGGCAGGTAATACCATGGATAATGTTCTTCAAATGAAGTCCAATAGACTATAGACGTCAGGTGAAGATGAAAGATCAGGGGCCTTCCTAGTCAAGCTGCATAAACAGTGTCCACTGTAAGTGTTGAACTTGGATGTGCTGGGCATGCTCATGATCCTGGAAAGAACTCCAGCCAGAGAAAGTGTCACTTCCTAGGCAGTTCCCTAATTAGGTTGGGAGAAATGCCCAAAAGCAACCTATTAAAAACTAAACTATTGCAAGGCACTGTCTGTAAAATATGCAAAATTCCATGGAGGCAAAAGGAAGAAGGCCTGTAGAACAGGTGCAACAGAAAACTAACCTGCCAACGAAGTTTTAGTTCTGTTTCCTCTTGAAATGAATTTAATCTTTTTTTTTTTTTTTTTCCTCCTGTTTGGAAGCTCCGTCCTCTTTACCATTTAAGACCCAGGAACAGATAGTCCCCATTCTCTCCCTACTCAAATTTTAATAGTAAGTTGAAAATGGAAAGGAGGCTCCTGATTGTTCCATGTCCAGGTCAGGTGTTGCAGCCATTCTGTGTCCCCTAGGAAATGTGCAGAGTGGAATGGCAAGGTATTAAAATTCTGCCTGGTTTAAGCTGGTTTAAGCCCATTCTTTGGAAGTTTAATTATTTGAATGAAATGTTCCTGATGTGCTATCCTCCTTTCTTACTGAAACAACAGTAATACACCAGTGATGTCACCTGGGGCCTCTGGAGCCCAAGGAAGGCCTAAGCCTCTCTTCTCGGTTTATGCAGATTCATGGTCTTAAATTGCACTGGATTGGCCAAATGTAAAATGTAGTCTCGTGACACACCCCTCACTTGTACCAGGGTTTTTTATTAGTAATTTTCATACAGATTTGAGGCACGATGGAGTGGGGTAGGAAGAGGGGGCAGGAGGTTGTGTTCTGCCTGTTAAAGCCACTAGCCATCTTCCTAGCTTTCCTGTGTCACTCCCTCATGCTTTTCTGTGCCTTTTCTTTTAGAAATCCTTTTTCTTGTCACATGCAGAGAAGTTTCACTCCCTTCTCTGAGCTCTTGGTACCAGCGATATACATGCTTTACAGGCTATGTATAACCCAGGTGATCTTCTCAGGGAAGCTTTCCTACAAAGGAGTCTCTCCCTAAGAGATTTGGAATCAGCACCTTTTAAACCCTTTGAAGTGGGCATCATTATCCACTTTTACGCTTGAGGAGACTGAGGCTTGGAATGAGTTCATGAATTGCTTAACACCACACGGCCATGATCCTAAATAAGGTTGCTTGATCCCAAATCCTATGCTCTTTTCACTATTTCATGCTGCTTTTAAGGTCCTCATAAGGATTTCAAAGCCCTTTACCTACATGACCTCTCCCATCATCAGGTAGGAAGAAGGTGCACTTAGGCTTCATACCATATTGTTGTACCTTAAGTTACTTTGTTTTATTAAAGCCTGTGAGTAATCCCTTTTTAAAGAGGTGAGCTCCTTTTTAAAAGAGGAAGCTGAAGTTGCAGAGGAAAATGACTTAGCTAAAGTCCCACTACTGGTAAAGAGCATATTTAAGTCCAAATCCTGGTCCTTTAACTTCAAGTCCACTGCTTCCTATACTCCCACTTGGCAGAAACCAATGGGTTAGAAGTTTGTAGAATACTGCTGATTTCCGCTTGGTTTTTCAAGATAATGTTTAGGCTAGGACAGAAGGGATAATTGGCTAAGTCACACATGTGGGTTTATCCTACATCTGACCCCAGGACCCAGCTCAGGTCTGAAGCTGTGTCATCTCCAGGAGTATCAGTGTGTATTGAACCTTGGGAAGGCCAGAGGAGACCTGAAATGGCTGGACTTTCACACTAATTTTCTTCCCTTTCCTTGGCTTTTTGTGAAGCTGAGTCTGTCATTCATCAGGCTGTGAAGCATAGGAAATTTTTAAAAAATGCCATTGAAAAAAGCTCTTATTTATTTAAATTGGGGAAAAAAACCAACTCAAAGACTGAACTGTGTTTCCAATATATGGATTTGATTATCTGGCTGTGAACAAGGGGACCTAGTCATTTAAAATTAAAGTTTAGATATTTGGTGAGTTTGTGTGATCAGTCAGCTGGTCTGGGTGGGGCCCCAGGATGGTCAGGCTTCCTTCATCTTCTCTCTGTACATTCTGAGATGCTTAATTGTTTTAGTTGTTTGATGTCACTTTTTCACAAGGGCCAGGGTAGGGATGAGTCAGAGAAGCCCTCCATGTCTTTCCTACAGGTTTGAACATGTCTAACCTCATAATTTTAGAGCACTGGTGAAATGATATCATCCCACCAAGGGAGTCCTGGGTGTCTCTCTGCAGGAGTAACCATCAGACCACCTTTCTCCCAGCACCCAAATGCGCCAGCACATTAGCTTTTGCCTTTTGATGGTGAGTATCCCTCAGAAACAGGCCTTATCCAGCTGGTAGCAAAGATTAATGCTTCGTTGAGACAGTGGAACAGGATGGAGGCCATAGGAAGCTGTGGATATTATTATTGTTCTCTAGGGCAGCTCATAGAAGAGAAAGCCTGGCAATGAATGCATAGGAAGCAGTAACTGGCGGATATAATTCTGGCAATATGAACTCTGGGACATATTGTTCAGCACTTGCAGTTGAATTGCAAAATGAAATCCGGGTGGATGGAAGACCCCTCTTCCCATGAACTCATGCCCTCTCCTTCCTCAAGCTTCTGTGTTTACAAGATTCTTTATTTCTCTGCTGCTGATTAATTTTCCTCAGGTACAGTTCTGGTCACATCCTTCTCTTGTTTAAGAACCTGGAGAGGTTCTCTATAGAATAGAGTGAATTTGGCACTCAAGTTTACCTTCCTCTCCTTGATTTTTCCACTTCTGCCTTTCCACATGTCACCCATGCTTCCCTTTTTGCACCCTGCATTTTAGCCATTGTTTTCCCCATAACTTCTTTCCCTGCTTTTTTAGTTCATGTCTTTTTTTTCTTCCCCAAATGCCCCAGGTCTCATCTTTGCATACTGCCATTCTCCTCATGATTTTAGAACACTGGTGAAATGATATTTCCTTCTTTAATTCCTCTCCTCAAACTAGACACCCCTTCTTCCTCCTCTGGGCTCCCACAGTACTGTGTTTTTCTTATCATTATACTCATCACCTTCCAATTTGTATTATAGTTGCTTGGTAGGTTTTCTTTCCTGCATGTCTTTACCTCATATATTTTTTGAAGGCAGGAGTACAATGATCCCTCATTGTGTCTACTCTAAGGTCAGGCAGGATGTCTTGGACTGAGTGGTCCTCCTAAAATGTTTGATAAATGAATGAGAGGTTTATTGAGGCAAGGGTTATCAGTCTTTGGTCCATATTGGCACCCAGTGGTTGCTTCTGTCTGTCTTTCCCTACCTTCTCTATTTCCCTCTCTTACTTTTCCCTCTTCTTTCTTTACCTTCTCTTTTTCCTCTTTTTTTTCTTTGTGTCACTTGCTCCTAAGCCTTGGTCTCTAAATAGTTCTGCTAGGCATACCTGATTTCTCCAAGTGGTGATTCCTTCTATATGGGGATTTTTTGATGGTTCTAACAATACATTTTTGGAGTTTTAAATATTGAAGTATAACTGACCTGTATCACTGTGTTAATTCCTGGGACATATGTAGTGATTCAATATTTCTATACATTGCAAAATGATCACTGTGATAAGTCTAGTTACCATCTGTCATCATATGAAGTTACTGAAATATTATTGGGTATATTCCCCATGTATATTTCATTCATACGACTCATATTTGTACCTGGAAATTTGTACTTCTTAATCTCTCTCATTTATTTTACTCATTTCTCCACTATACTCCCCTCTGACAACCACTTGTTTGTTTTCTGTATCTATGAGTCTGTTTCTGTTTGTTATGTATGTTCATCTGTTTTTTTTTAGATTCTATATCTAAATGAAATCATATGATATTTATCTTTTTCTTTCTGACCTGTGAAATTTAGCATAGTATCCTCTAGGTCCGTCCATGTTGTTGCAAATGGCAAAGTTTTCATTCTTTTTTATGACTTAGTAATATTCCTGGAGCCAGACATCCTGGAGTGCGAAGTCAAGTGGGTCTTAGAAAGCATCACTATGAACAAAGCTAGTGTAGATGATGGAATTCCAGCTGAGCTATTTCAGATCCTAAAAGGTGATGCTGTTAAAGCGCTGCACTCAATATGCCAGCAAATCTGGAAAACTCAGCAGTGGCCACAGGACTGGAAAAGGTCAATTTTCATTTCAACTCCAAAGAAAGGCAATGCCAAAGAACGTTCAAACTACCACACAATTGCACTCATCTCACATGCTAGCAAAGTAATGCTCAAAGCGAGGCTTCAACAGTACATGAACTGAGAACTTCCAGATGTTCAAATTGAATTTACAAAAGACAGAGGAACCAGAGATCAAATTGCCAACATCTGTTGGATCATATAAAAAGCAAGAGAATTCCAGAAAAACATCTGTTTTTGCTTCATTGACTATGCAAAAACCTTCGACTGTGTGGATCACAACAAACTGTGGAAAGTTCTGAAAGAGATGGGAATACCAGATCACCTTACCTGCCTCTTTTGAAACCTGTATGTATCTCCGGGGGATGGTGAAGAACAGCGAAGCCTGGTGTGCTGCAGTCCATGGGGTCTCAAAAAGTCAGACACAACTGAGTGACTGAACAACAGCCACAGTACTCCACTGTACATACATATATGTGTGTGTATACACACACAAAATTTTCTTTATCCATTCATTTGCTGATGGATACCTAGGCTGCTTCCTTATCTTGACTATTGTAGATAATGTTGCAGTGAACATAGGAGTGCGTGTATCTTTCAGAATTAGTGTTTACATTTTTTTCAGAAAAATACTTACAAGTGGAATTGCTGGATTATATGGTAGTTATATCATTAATTTTTTGAGGAACCTACATCTGTTTTCCACAGTGGCTGTACCAATTTATATTCTACCAACAATGCATAAATGTTTACTTTTCTCCATATCCTCACCAGCACTTATTGTTTGTGGTCCTTTTTTTAAACGGAATTTTAAAATTCATTACTTTTGGTCTAAGGGTTTTAAAAAAATATTTATTTATTTATTTGGTTGCCTTAGGACACCAGATCTTTTGTTGTGTGTGGACGCTCTAGTTGTCCATGCGCAGGCTCTGGAGTACCTGGGCTCAGTAGCTGCCCTGCAGCTTGTGTGTGTGTTAGTCACTTAGTCATGTCCAATTGTTTGTGACCCCATGGACGGTAGCCTGCCAGGCTCCTCTGTCCATGGGCTTCTCCAGGCAAGAATGCTGGAGTGGATTGTCATTTCCTTCTTCAGGGGATCTTCCTGACCCAGGGATCAAACCCGGGTCTCCTGCATTCCTGGCCCTGCAGCATGTGGTATCTTAATTCTCTGACTAGGAATCAAACCTGAGTTTGAGTTTTTTTCAAATTCAGTTTTGTTACTGGCAATCTGTCCATTCATATTTTCTTTTTCTTCCTTAATCAGTCTTGGAATATTGTATGTTTCTAAGAATTTATCTATTTCCTCTTGGTTGTCCATTTTATTGATGTACAGTGTTTGTTATTTTCTTTTTGTAGTAATCTCTTTAATGTTTTGCATTTCTGTGGTATCAGTTGTAATATCTCCTCTTTCATTTCTGATTTTTGTTATATGGTCCCTGTCTCTTTTTACATTTTTCTGGCCAAAGGTTTATCAATCTTATCTTTTCAAAGAACGAGCTCTTAGTTTCATTTTTCTATTTTTTTAGAGTCTGTACTTCTGCTGTGATCTTCATTACTTCCTTCCTTCTACTAACTTTTGATTTTATTCCTTTTTTCTAGTTTTTTAGGTGTAAGATTAGATGGTTTATTTGAGATTTTTCTCGTTTCTTGAGATAGGCTGTATTGCTATAAGCTTTCCTTTCAACACTGCTTTTCTTGTGTCCCAGAGAGTTTTGGTTTGTTATGTTTCCATTTCCATTTGTCTCTAGATTTTTAAAATATTTCTGTGATTTTTTTCAGTGACCTATTACTTTTTTCAGTGACGTATTTTTTAGTTTCCATATATTTGTGGATTTTTGCAGTTTTTTCTTGTAGTTGATTTCTAGTTTCATGCTGTTGTGGTCAGAAAAGATACTTGGTGTGATATGCTTGGTATGATTTCAGTCTTCTTAAATTTATTGAGACTTATTTTGTGGCATACTTGTGATCTATTTTGTACACTTTTTCTGTACATGAAAGGAATGAATATTCCGCTGTTTTTGAATAGAATGTTCTCTAACTATCTATCTTAACTCCATTTGGTATAATGTGCTTCTTTTTAAGGTCTGTATTTCCTATTAATATGTGTGGATTTGATGTAAAGGGGTATTTAAGTCCCTTCCTGTTATTTTGTTATGTTAGTTTCTCCCTTTATGTTTGTGCTTGCTTTATATATTTAAGTGCTCCTTTGTTGAGTGTGCATATATATTTACTACAGTAGGTTTCCTACACATGAAAAAGTTCTATTCCAAGAGTGCATTTGTAAGTCCAGTTTGTTCATAAGTCCAACAGATTTGGCTTAGGTACCCAACTAACACAATCGGCTATGTAGTACTGTACAATAATAGGTTTATAATACTTTTCACACATATAATATGTAAAAAACAAACACAAAAAATAAAACATCTTTAATTTTACAGTTTTGTACCTGCAAAGTACAGTACTGTACAACAGTTGGCCTACAGGGGCTGACATCAAGTGAACAGTCAAGAAGAGTTTACTGACTGTAGGATGGAGAGGAGGTGGGAGATGGTAGAGCTGAAGGATCATCAGCAATTAGGAGATGGAGGCAAGCCACAATCTCACCCACACCTGACACTGATGGCACAGTTTCTGGTTCCTTGATGGATTTGATTCTATCTACCCTCTTCAAAAATCAGTTCAGTGGTATCTGGATAGTGTCTCTTTTTTTCTCATCATAAATGACAGGATCATACTGGATTGCATTCTGAATGGCTGCTTTAACCTTCATGTACCATTTTACCTTTAGGTCTTGTGCCTCAAAAACTAACAGTGTCTCCTAAAATAAAAAACATCTTCTTGTCATTTCCTGTGTTGTGAATCTCTTTGGTTCTTCAGTTCCTTCTTCTTTTTGTTTCTTTTCGTCCTTTCT
Source organism: Muntiacus reevesi (assembly GCF_963930625.1). Taxonomy (NCBI): domain Eukaryota; kingdom Metazoa; phylum Chordata; class Mammalia; order Artiodactyla; family Cervidae; genus Muntiacus; species Muntiacus reevesi. The sequence goes on along the minus strand of NC_089251.1, from coordinate 35,316,964 downwards.
CTGGGCCTCCAATTCCATCAGGTCTGTATTAGTAATCATCCTGTGTTTTACAGCAGGGAGTTCAATTAAGTTGTCCTCTTGCAGATCTAGCTCCAGCTTCTTGCTGAAGGTCACTAAGTTGCTGAAGGTCACTAAGTTGCTGAAGGCCTCTTTAGACTTCTCATTGACCTTCTCAGATCCACAAAAATCATGAACACACTGCAACAAAGATCCTTCCAAGCCCTATTCATGGTCACAGCTGTAACCTCACACCAAGCAATGTCAGTGTTCTTTTTTATGGCCTTGTGGATGTTATAGTCCTTCCAGAATTGTCACAAGATGGTTTGTTCTTGATTCATCACTGCCCTTACTACCTGATGAAAAGTGTGATATAAGTAATATTTCTTGAAAGTTGCTATAGGTTGGATGAGTGATATTGTTATTTGGTAGCAGATGCACTATTTTGACAATGAGATGAAAGCTGTCCATGAATAGGGGTGGCCCAGAAAAGAATGTTGAATGGGATGTCCTTCTCCAAACAATATATCTCTACCTGCAGGATAAAGTTTTTCCTCCAGGAAAAACCAATCTTAGAAAGTAACCTGTGTTACCCAGGCTTTGGGGCTACTCTTCCACAAAACATGAAGGGAGCCCTTGGCTGTTTTTAAGGGCTCTTAGGTTCTCTGAATGATAAACTAAAAGATACTCAGCTTCATTTCACAAGAAATATTGCCACCAAACAGCTGAGTTAGACTATCCTTTGCTGCTTTATGGTCTGGCATCAATTTTTCCTCCTTAGTGATATAATTTCAGTCTGGTATCCTCTTCTAGTACAGTCATATCTCATCCACATTAAAATCCTGCTTGGGTAAATTTGCGCCTTCATCAATAATTTCCTGAAGCATTTTAGGAAATTCCTAGGTAGCTACTGTATCTGCACTCACTGCCTCACCACTTGCTTTTACATCGTGAAAGCTGGCTCTAACCTTGAACTGATGAAACTAGCCATGGCTGCCTTTAAAACAAATGCCCTCTGATTCCTCCCTGTATTTTTTTTTTAAGTCATCATAAAGGTTTTTAGCTTTGTCTTGAATCAACATTAAGCTGAGTAGAACTTGACACTAATGCTGATCCTGTATCCACACATTGATAAATTTCTCCATTTTCTCTATCACTTTTCCATGCTTTTTTGATATTATTGTTGACATGATCAGCGCAGCAGACTTTACATGTTGCATGATATTATCCTTATTCTTCAGAATTAGTGCCCATGGTTGTAACAATTCATGTTGTAAGAATGAACGATATCTACCATCTTTTTTGCCTTGCTCCACTCTCTCAGTTATTTTCACTTTTGTTTCCATCATTATTGTTTGGTGCTTCTTAGCAGAACCAGCTGCATCACCACTGCTTTTACACTTGTTTCCGGACATCCTGGACTTGAAGTAATGATATTATACTATTGTACTCTATATAGTACTGTACAGTAAAGTACACAAAAGCGCAACCACTTCTAGAAGATGCATGCACATGATAATGAATGCCCATACAAGTGAACTCACTTATGTAATTGGACATGTGAATGCACCTTTGCATGTTTGAAAGTTTGCAACTTGAAGATTTGTATGTAAGGGACTTACTGTATTGTTATATATTCTTGCAGGATTGACCTAGTTATCATTATTATAATGTCCTCTTTGTTTCTTTATATAGTCTTTGTTGTAAAGTCTATTTTGTCTGTCTGTCTATCTATATGGTTATTTTAAGTTAATCTCTTAAATATGAATACCTTCTAACAACTCTGCATTTTTACTCCTCCTGAGTGATGGTTAATGTTTTTTATGTTATACTTTACATATTTTTGTTTTGTGTATCCTTTAACTACTTAACTATATCCCTTAACTATATTATAGATATAGATAATTTTATTACTTTTGTCTTTTAACCTCTCTGTTAGCTTTATAAGTGGTTGATCTTCTGTATGTGTGTTTTACTGTATGTTTGTATTAGCCAGTGGGGTTTTTCCTTTCATAAGTTTCGTATTTGTATTTATGGTCTTTTCTTTTCCACTTAGAGAAATCCCTTTAACATTTCTTTTAAAGCCACTTAGTGCTTCTGAGCTGTTTTAGCTTTTTCTTGTCTTAAAACTTTATATTTCTCCTTCAAATCTGAATGATAGTCTGGTTCAACAGAGTATTCTTGGTTTTAGGTTCTTTCCCTTTCATCTCTTTAAATATATTGTATAAGAGTTGCCTTATACATAATTAACTAGTTGCATTTGACTTTTGTTTTTAAGATTTTTCTCTTTAAGTTTTGCCACTGTAACCGCAGTGTTTCTTTGCATGGATCTCTGGGTTCATCTTATTTGGGAGACTCTCTGTGCTTCCTAGATCTGCAAGTCTAGTCCTTTCCAGTTTAGGAACGTTTTCACCTATTATGTCTTCTAATAAGTTCTCTTCCCTTTTGTCTTTCTGGAATATCTATAGTGTGAATGTTAGTATGCTTGATATTGTCCCAAAGGTCTCATCCTCATTTAAAAATTTTTTTCTTTTTCTTTTCAGACTAGGTGATTTCTACTATACCTTCTTACAGTTTGCTGATTCATTCTTCTGTATCCTCAAATCTACTCTTGATTTCTTATAAATTAAAAAAAAAGTATATTTATTTGCTTCAGTTATTATATTCTTTAGTTTCATTTGGTTCCTTTATATATTTTCTAACTCTTCATTAAACTTCTCACTGTGTTCATCCATTCTTTTGAGTTTGTTGAATATCTTTATGATTATTACCACGAACTCTTTTTTTTTTTTTTTTTAATTTTTATATTTCAGTGGGTTTTGTCATGCATTGATATGAATCAGCCATAGAGTTACACGTATTCCCAATCCCGATCCCCCCTCCCACCTCCCTCTCCACCCGATTCCTCTGGGTCTTCCCAGCCCACCAGGCCCAAGCACTTGACTCATGCATCCCACCTGGGCTGGTGATCTGTTTCACCACAAATAACATACATGCTGTTCTTTCGAAACATCCCACCCTCACCTTCTCCCACAGAGTTCAAAAGTCTGTTCTGTACTTCTGCGTCTCTTCTTCTGCCCTGCATATAGGGCCATCATAACCATCATTCTAAATTCCGTATATATGTGTTAGTATACTGTAATGTTCTTTATCTTTCTGGCTTACTTCACTCTGTATAATGGGCTCCAGTTTCATCCATCTCATTAGAACTGATTCAAATGAATTCTTTTTAACGGCTGAGTAATATTCCATGGTGTATATGTACCACAGCTTCCTTATCCATTCATCTGCTGATGGGCATCTAGGTTGCTTCCATGACCTGGCTATTATAAACAGTGCTGCGATGAACATTGGGGTGCACGTGTCTCTTTCAGATCTGGATTCCTCAGTGTGTATGCCCAGAAGTGGTATTGCTGGGTCATATGGCAGTTCTATTTCCAGTTTTTTAAGAAATCTCCACACTGTTTTCCATAGTGGCTGTACTAGTTTGCATTCCCACCAACAGTGTAAGAGGGTTCCCTTTTCTCCACACCCTCTCCAGCATTTATTGCTTGTAGACTTTTGGATAGCAGCCATCCTGACTGGCGTGTAATGGTACCTCATTGTACCACAAACTCTTTATTAGGTAGATTATCTCCCCTTTGCTTAATTCTTTTGGGGTTTTATCTTGTTCTTTTGTTTGAAATATACTCCTCTGTTTCCTCATTTTGCCCAATTTGCTGTTTTTATTTCTATGTGGTAGGTAGATCAGTTATGTTTCCCTATTGTGGAGAAATGGCCTTATGTAGGAGATGTCCTTTGGGGCCCAACAGTATATTCCTCTCTGGTGAGAGCTATATGCTCTAGGGGCACCCTATATGTGGCCTGCATGGGCCCTTTTGTCCTGGTGGGGACTACTGTGGGTGCACTGCTAGGTGGGACTGGTTCCTGGCCCAGTTAGCTGCCAGGCCTGCCTCATGTGGAGGTTGCTGGGCTGCTGCTAAGCAAGTCCAGGTTCTTGTGTGGCTGGATATGGAGCTTTGGGAAAGGGCTAGGACAGGTGAAGGCCCACTGGTGGGTGGGTCGGGCCCTAGGCATGCTGGTGGGAGGGGCCCTGTCCTAAGGTATCCAGCTATAGGGCCCATTGTGGGGTCCTTGGGCTGGTGTATCCCTGCTGGTAGGGGCTGGGTCCGCAAGTGGCTGGCTTATCAACCTGGGGCATCTTGGGACTGATGCTTACTTACAGGTAGGCAGGTAATCCTTGGTACTTTTAGGCTACAGGTAGGACTCCAAAATAGTGTGTGTGAGCAGTAGTACACTTGTGTTAGGATGGTCTTCCTCTAGTGACTGGCCCCTGGTTTATGCCTCCTGGAGAAGGCCTAGTTGCTTCCCGCTTCTCTGGGAGCCTCTGCAAGATCAACAAGTGAGTTTGATCTAGGCTTCTTTCAAGTCACTGCCTCTGTGCTGGGTTTTAGAGTATGCGAGGTTTTGTGTGCACCCTTTAAGAGTGGAGTCTGTGTTTCCTACAGCCCTTTGACTGTCCTATATTTAAGCCCTGTTCCCTTCAAAGTCACATGTTTTGAGGGGGTTATCTTCCAGCTCAGGACTACCAGGCTAGGGAGGACCTCTGTAGTTGTGATTGTTTTCCTTTTTGTGGGTTGCTTACCTGGGAGTGTGGGTCTTGACTATACTATCTCTGCCCTTCCAACCCATGTCATTATGGTTCCTTCTTTATATCATTAGTTGTGGAATTTTTTTTGCTTGTCTCCAGGTCTATTCTCATTAATACTTGCTTTGTAAATAGTTGTAATTTTGGTATGACTTTGGGAGGAGATGAGCTCAGTGTCTTCCTACTCTGCCATCTTGTCCACACTCCAAACAGATTTTAAAGCAGAAGAATAAAGAAACTGTCAAGTCAACAAGGTTTGGTATCAGGAAGATAGGACCTTTTTCTATAGGGTGCTTGTTTGCTTTGGAGAGTAGAATGCGCATTTGTGGAGTGTTCTCTACTCTCCTCTGGAAAGCAGCAAGCACTCTTTGTTGGCCAGTGTTTGTTTCCCTCCAGTAGAATGTTAAGCATGGAGGAGGCAGATGGTTACAGCACTGAATAGCAGCCAAGCCGCTTTTCTTACAAAGATCATTCTACAAACCTCACCTCCCTCAGCAGTCAGGGTTACTGGATATAGTGGTTTGGCTTAAAGAAGTAGGAAACCAGCAAGGTGCTTAGGGAAAGCATTAGGTTGGACTTGACTGTGGCTTTGCCTCACATAAGTATGTGTGGGAGCCTGGCAGCATCTAAGGGGCTTAGTTCCCCCTTCTGCACAGTGGGAGAAGGGATTGGATATTCTCTGGGGTCTCCTTTAGATCAAATTCTTCAGAATTCATGATTTGAGATTCCAGATCCAAGAAAAGACTGCCATGACTGGCTCAGACTGAGCCAGGGCCAGGAGGTGGCAGCATCTGCCCTGTTCAGAGCCCATAGCCTCCAGCTGCAGCCTTGGGTTCTGGGCTGTTACTGCTGTAGAGCTGGGGTGGACATCATGCTGCACTTCTGATTGGACTCTTCACACGTCCCACCGCAGGTTGCTTGTAGTTTCCTGGGTCATGACTGCCAGCAGGCTGCCAGGCCCTGAGTACAGGAAGCACCAATTGCTCTCTCTCTGTTTGTGTCTGACTTCACCTGGCATGACACACACACACCAGGGCACATTCATCCCCAGTGAGGCCCTGGTGACGGGCTCATATCCGGGCAGCTCTCTGGAGCTCCTTGACGCAGACTGGGATCTCCCCAGGGCAAGTGAGAGCAGCATCCATGAGTAAGCGCCTGTGTTCACCCACACTGAATTTATGCTCCTATCTCCCAGGGACCCCTGTGCTGTTCCTAACAGATAGATGTATTTGCTCAAGGCAGAAATGGAAATGCCTGATGCCTGGCATGACTGATCCAAGCACAGAGAAAGTGACTTGGTGAGCTCTCTCAACTCATAGGGGAGCTTTTACTAAATGGGGATGGATATAGACAGTGAAAATACAGTGGAATGTTTATATTGCAAGGGTCTTGTGAGATGTTCTAGTTCAGTCTGCTGGGCATCACTCAGGAAGCTTTTTAAAGATAAGTAGCTCCAGCCCCACTGAATAAGGATCTCTGGTGTTGGAAGCCTGGAATCTATATGTTTTAATAAGCTCCTCATGTCTGTCTAATGTAGCTGGTCTATAGAAAGGCATTTAAAAGCCTCCATACCATCTAGTCTGTAACAGTGCATTCAGAAAGCTAATTAGAAACACAAATCTAAGGGTGAGGCCTAGCACTGTTTTAACAAGCTCTCCAGGTGTAGAGGTGACCAGGTCATCCTGGTTTGCCTAGAACTTTTCCTGGTTTTAGCACTAAAACTCCGATGTCCCAGGATCTCCGTCAGTCATGGCAACACCAGATGGTTGGTTTCTTCATGAGGTAACTTTTGTGCATGCTGAAGTTTGAGCAGCACTGGAAGCAAAATTTATTTCCCAGTTGAGGAGATGGTGGTCAGAATGGAAGCAGTCTGCTCATGGACATGCAATGAGCTAGTGGAAGAGATGGGACAAGGCCTCCAGGCCAGCATCCTTGCTATTCTTAGAAACACTTTGCTGTAAGTTTCTGTCTCACTATTTCCTACTTTCTACTAGGAGCTAACCCTGGAGGGGCTCATTATGGAGTGGCCATATTCAGGGTGAATAATCTCTATTCTGTGGCCTAACTAGAGTGAGGTGTGCAACTGTGACAGGTTCAGGTGCCATCAGACTTTAATGAATTCTTCCAGGGTTTCTCTTGGCTCAGGTGGAGAAGGTGATTTACAGTTTAATGCATTTTCATTTGACCATAATCCCTGGCATATCAGCGTTACTGAGATGGAGAATCCTTGAGAAGGGATTATTAACCCAGGGGCTTTGGTCCAACCGAGTCAGGGTCCTTGACTGCTCTGCTACCTGTAGGGTCCCCCCAGAGGCCCTGGGATAAATCCTAGATTACTCTGTTTGTCTTGTCATGACAGGCTGTGCCTGATTATCAACACCAGTTTTGATTTGTTTATTCCAGAGTGCCCACTACATTGCCAATTAGCTGGGAATGGAGTAACAGTCCAGCAGGCTCTCGTGATACAGTGGTTTTCAAACTGGAGCATGTGGCAGACTCACCTGGATGGCTTGTTAAAGCCCTGCTGCCAGACCCCACCTCCAGAGCGACTGGGGATTGGTGCATTATTAGTATTTCTAAGTGACTTTATCATGTGATATTTTATTATTGATATCACCAGCTTGATCTTAACTATATAAGGTAGGGCAATAGATGATTTCTAAGGAGTCCCCTGTTAGCAGAAATTTTTACTTATGGACAAAGAATATATGTCTTGATATGTGACGTGCTTTCATTATCACTATTGCCTCTTCCCCTCAGCACCTGGTATGTAGGCTATTATTTAAATCTCACAAATAGAGAACAGTTCTTTTGATGTAAAGGTTTAGCATGTAAGTCTCAGGAAAGAAAGAAAACTAATATCTATTCAGAACCTCTTGTTTCAGCTATCACAAGAACAGAAATATTAAGCCTTTTGTACTTGAAGCCTCTTAATCTTGGTGTGTTATGCCAGAGTCTCCTGATATCCTTATTACCCCCCTGGCCACCCTTCTCAACCCCCTTTACTAGCTCCTGCTCTTCCTGACTTCTTAGGATTGGTATGCTCAACGCTTGGGCTTAGGCTCTCTCTCCCTGGGGAATAGGAGAAGGCGGTGGCACCCCACTCCAGTACTCTTGCCTGGACAATCCCATGGACGGAGGAGCCTGGTAGGCTGCAGTCCATGGGGTCACTAAGAGTCGGACACGACTGAGCGACTTCACTTTCACTTTTCACTTTCATGCATTGGAGAAGGAAATGGCAACCCACTCCAGTATTCTTGCTTGGAGAATCCCAGGGAAAGGGGAGCCTGGTGGGCTGCTGTCTATGGGGTCGCACAGAGTTGGACATGACTAAAGTGACTTAGCAGCAGCAGCAGCCCCGGGGAATATCATCAGTCTCCTCAGTTTAAAATCCCGTTAGTATGCTAGTGACTCCAAATTATACCTTCAGTGTGGACCTCTCTTCTAAGCTCCATCTGCTTACCTGACAGCTTTACTTAGATGTCTGCAGACAGCACATATGAAACATGCCTAAAACCATATTATATATAAAATCTACTTCTCTATCTCCATGGTCTGTTCTCCAGTCTGTGCTCCCACCATCATCTGTCTTCTAAGAAATACACTGATCTCCTTCTACTTTATTCCACTGCAACCAGATGATGCTCTTTTTTTTTTTCCCCCCCAGATGATGCTCTTAAAATGAAAAGCAGACAGTCTTTCCCATACTGAAACCCTTTTAGAGACTCCCTATTCCGGGAGTGCCTCTTCCCAGGTGGCACTAGTAGTAAAGAAACCTCCTGCCAGTGCAGGAGATGTAAGAGTTTGATCCCAGGTTTGAGAAGAGCCCCTGGAGGAGGGCATGGCAACCCATTCCAGTATTCTTGCCTGGAGAATCCCATGGACAGAGATGCCTGGCAGGTTATGGTTGGTAGGGTCACAAAGAGTCGGACACGACTGAAGCAACTTAGCATGCACGCGTTCATATTCCTTACAGTGGCCCACAAGGCCCTGCAGGAGCAGGCTGTGCCAACCTTCTAGCCCCATCTCATGCTGTTTCCCTGAAGACCACATGCTCCAGCTGTATACTTTCTTTTGGTTTCTGGAACACAACAAACTTTGTTATACCTTTGGATGTGTTGTTGGATGTATTGTTCTCTCTATTTGAATGTATGTTCTTCCACTGTCTTGGTGTGACTGTCTCTTCATCTTGCAGGTTTCAGCTTAAAACATCATGATCTTCAAACATCCTTCTCTGACCATACCTTTGTAATCAGGTGTTCCATGACTTATCATTTTCTGTTTCAGCTTCTTGTTTACATCTGTCTTTGACCTTACAATCTGTACTTATTGTATGCTTCCAGTCTGATTACATGTGTCTTATCTTGCTTCCTAATTGGGCTCTGGACTGTATAAGGGCAGGGAGTTGACAGTGGGAAAGAAGCTGGCTTTACTGCCTGATGCTCAGAGCAGGCCCTTAAGAGAGTGAATGAATGTATCAGATTCCATCTGGAGAGTATATTAGCTCTGTTCAGGGGTACCAACCAAGGGAAAGAAGGAAAGAAGAATGGAGGAAGAGATAGAAGCTTTCAGACTTGAGGAGTCATGAGCATTGCCAGCAAATAACGGGGCCTCTGAATTTTGCTTTAGACTGGCATGGCTTCAGGTTTCTCAACTTGCCTGGAGCACCGGGTCTAGTCATGAGCCTGCTTGGGAACATTTCACAGACCTTCTTACTGGGGGTCTTATTCTTATTCTTATTCCTGAGCATCTCAGTGGTTTCTCTTGTGGTCCTACATGTGATGGCAGTGTTTTAGTCCATCACAGATCTGTGCCTTCTGGAATGAGTTTAAAGAAAGGAGGACCTTGCTTGTGCTGGAGAAGTGCTCATGCAGGGTGGGCAGACAGTTTCTGTCTCTCCTTGACTGTCTGCCTATCTTGTGCCTGGAATACTCAGCCAATAAAAAGTCCCATATCTCAACAACTAGTGGGGTTGCACAGAGTCAGACATGACTGAAGCGACTTAGCAGCATCAGCAGCAGCAGCAGAGACGGCAAGAGATATGAAAGTTAGCATTGTGCATTTGAGGAGCAATAGGAGGAAGCAGTGGGCTTCCCTGGTGGTTCACATGGTAAAGAATCCACCTGCAAGGTTGGAGACTTGGGTTTGATCCCTGGGTTGGGAAGATCTAGAATCTTCTAGAATGGGAACCCACTCCAGTATTCTTGCCTGGAAAATTCTGTTGGCAGAGGAGCCTGATGGGCTACAGTCCATGGGGTTGCAAAGAGTTGGACATGACTGAGCGACTCAGCACAGCATACAGCACAGGAGGAAGCAGTAGGTTCTGACTGTGAGGGAGTAAGAGAAGATTGAAGATGCAGAGTTCTGCTTTGAACATGACATGTCAGCTTCTTAGCTAGGTCTGAGCCTGGGTATGAGCACCACAAGGTGTCTTGGTGTCTGCTTATCATTTATTCATTCCTGTATTCCTGTAGTCATTCATTCCTTCATCAAATATTTATCGAGCACTTGTGATTGGCACTTTACTAGGCACTGTGGAGACAAAGATAAATTGGATACAATTCTTGCTCTTGAGAGTCACAAAACTCATTACAGTCATTATGGTAAGAACAAGCATAGCTGTATGCATAAGTCCTGTGTGAACACAGAAGAGGAGTCCTAACTTAGCCTATATGGTCAGAGGAAGCTTCTGGAAGGAATTAACACTGAAATTGAAACTTTGAGGAGAAGTTAGCTAAATGGAGAATAGGGAAAGGAAGTGCAGAAGTATATTTATTCACTCTATAATTATTGATTGAGCCCTACTCTTTGCCAGGCACTGTGATAGTATCTCCTTCTTTCGGAAGCTACCCAGGAAACAATTAAATGTCTAATTACTAAGCTTGAGGGGTGGGGAACAAGGAACTTTGGGAGAAGCATAGTGTAGTGACTTAAAGCATGGATTCTGGTCAGACAGAAGTGAAATTGGTTTTAAATCTAGGCTTTTACTACTCACTATGTGACATGAGCAAGTTACCTAAAGTTCCTTCACTTCAGGTTTCTTATCTATACAATGGGGGCAGTGATAAACACCTACTGTCGTTGTGAGGCTACAGTGAAAATTTTATATTAATGCATTTAACATGAAGCCAGCACACAGTAAACAATAAATGATAACTGTCACTGTCATTATTATCATTGTAGTAAATTATATAATTAACTTCAATGTTTTTTCCTCACTTCCAAGTGAGAGAATTCAGTGTCATTTCCCATTTCCTTGTTGCTTACAGTGTCTCTTCATGGGAAAAGTATACATCTCAGTCCAATGGCGGTGAACTTGTCTGTGTGACATAGTTTGGTCAACAGGTATTAGCAGAATGTCATGTGTACCATGTCTGAGGAGAAGTTTATTAGAAGTATTGTATATTTCCAAAGAATGTCTTGTTATACATTGGGACTGCTCCAACAGTCTGGGTCTTGAAATGAGAAGACTCAGGGAAGAACATGAAGCCACTGTCATGTAACATGGGAAAAAGTTAAGAGCTAGGCATAAGTCATTAGATTTTGCGGTTGTTATTGTAGCAAAGATGACTGATAATATTATCATCCTTTCATAGGAGAGGAGAATTAAGGAAGATTTTTTGGAGCAAAGTATTTCTAGGCTGAGCCCTGAAGATATTCTTAATACTCTTTTCACGTAGAGAATCTGGATGGGGAGTATTCCAGGTGGAGGGCAAAAACCTGTGATGATCTTGAATTCAGGAGGAGTGTTGCTCATTAGAGAAATGGAAAAGAAGTTGAGAATGACTGAAGAATGAGAAAGGGAGAGTGGAAATAAGTACATTGGAGAGAGAGTTGGGGCCACATTAAGCTCCTTGTAAGCCCTGATAAGAAATTGGCACTTTTCTCCTAAAGATAATGAAAGATCATTTCATGATCTGATTTTGCATTTTAGAAAAATCATGCTGACTAATTGCAAAGACAAGGTTAGTGAGGCAAGGAGACTTAAGTCTGGCAGAAGTACAGGAAAAGAATTGTGGGCATGAGGGCACAGAGGGAAGTGGATAAATGTGAAGTGTGTTTAGAATGACGTGACAAGTTCTTATGTGAAATTTGAGGATAAGGAGTCAATGATAAAGCCCAGAGTTAGGTGGCTGGTGTTGATGGAGAACATAGATAGGAAATGAGTGTTGTAAGGGAGGCACATGAGGAATATGTTTTGACCGTTTGGGTTTCCAGGTACCTGAGAAACATTGATATTCCTTCTAACAACAGCAGTGTGCCCAGCTAAAAGCTACACTCTACCACTTTTCTTATAGCTCAGGAAAGGGGAAATGTCAAGAGGAAGTGATGGTGCCAGTGATATATGAAAATGCAAACTTGTTCTGAATTCTCCAGCAGATTTCAGCTTTTCACTCACTGGCTTGAACAGTGTTGTATGTCATCTTAGGTTTGGTTTGTATTCTCCACAAACATTTTTCTTGTGTGATATGTTACTTTTGTTATGCTGTAACTTGCTCTATTTTTTTTTACACTCAACAGTATGTCTTAGAATCTATCCATGTTGTCACATACAGACCTTGATCATTCTTTTTAAGAGGTGCATGGTATTCCAGTATGAATGTATTATTGGTCATCTGATCATTCTCCCATTGATAGATGTATGTAGAGTTGGATTTGTTTGTTTCCAGGTTTTGCTTATACAGCCAGTATCATGAGGGCATCTTTGTACTTGCCTCTGTTTTCTAAGAGCTTTGTAAATGTTTCTTACAAAAACAATCTAACAACTTGAGACAAATGGAATTTTGTTAGATTGTTTTTGTAAGAAATATTTACAAATAATGCCTGAGACAAATGGAATAAGAAGGGTCAGCAGATAGGCATGTTTTCAGTTTTAATAGATGCTGTCAATTGACCTTCAGTGTTGTATTGATTTTTGTCTCCTACTAGTGATGCAGCAGAGTACCTGTTTTCCTATATTCTTCTCCCACATGATATTGTACTACTTAACATTTAGATCATCTGTAAGTTTATATTTTCATGTCTATTAGCAAGATTGTGCATTTTCTATTTATTTATTTCTCATTTGTAAATCATCTGTGAACTGTTTGCTCATATCCCCAGACAGTACTTTTTAACTAGGCTGCATTTTTCTTGTTGATTCTCCAGGGTATTTGAATACTCTGGATACTCGTCCTTTTCTATATTTACAAATGCTTTATTGAAGTTTTTAAATAATTATTTAGTGCTGTATTTTAGTATATAACATTTGAAAAAGTAAGATTTATTTATCTCTATGATTTTTACTTTTGGCATCCTTATTTCCAAGGACATCAAAATATTATCTTATATTCTACTTGTTTTATGGCTTTCTGTTTTACATTTTATTCCATTCAGAAGTTACTTTTATTACCATATGACATAGGTATATAACTGTTCTCCCTCCTCAAAGAGAGAGCCTCCTGCTATAATACCACTTTTTCAGTAATCCATCTTTCCTCTACTTATTAGAAATGCTATATAATTTATCAAATTTCCATACCTACGAAGGTCTGTTTCTGATTCTCTGTGTGTTCCATTGATCTATTCCTTACAGTGATAGATGGGTTATGTTTACCTCTTCAAATCCATTCTCTACCCTTTTTCACCCTGCCAATTGCCCTGCTTCCCAGGTGGTGCTCATGGTAGAGAACCCATCTGCCAGTGCAGGAGATGTAAGAGACGCTGATTCTATCCCTGGGTCCGGAAGATCCTCTGGAGAAGGAAATGGCAACCCATTTCAGTATTCTTTCCTGGAGAATCCCATGGACAGAGGGGCCTTGCAGGCTACAGTCCATGGGGTTGCAGAGAGTCGGACATGACTGAAGTGACTTAGCATGCACGTGCATAACTGCCCTGGGAAGCTGTATGGAGTACATGGACTATATTAAGAGACACTGCTACACTTGGACTTCTAGGTGGGTTTGGCCAATAAGGGGCCTCCAGTAACAGATGGAGGGAGTGGGCAAGATGAGGTTGGGGTAGTTATTCTCCTGGCTGTCTTCGTGCAGGGTTGCTCTTTGGCCTGACTGTGTCCCCTGCTATGAAAGGGCGCACATCCTCATGACTCCTTTCTTCTAGATTTTGGATTAGGGATTATCTTCCTATGGGGTAATGGCCCCATTGTTTCATGTTCTGGCATAGGGATGGCATTCTTCTTTGTGATTTCCCTAGACCCTATCTATATTGTGTGAATAGCAGGTGTGTAAGTAGTACCTTTATCAACATCCCCCTTCTGTCCCCAGAATCATCCTAAGCTGAGTGTGCTCTTAATCTCTTACTGGGACCCTGTATAATACAGTTACTTTGAGATTCTGATTGGGATTGAATTGAATACATAGATTGTTTTGGGGAGAGGTGAAATATAATATTAAATCTCTACATAAACATGATTGGTCTCTGTTCATGCCTTTAAAAACTTTTCTAAGGTTTTATGTATTTTTTAAAATAAAAAATGCTTTGCATTATTTTTGTTAGGTTTATTTTTAGGTAGCTTTTTCTGTCATGAGTAAGATTTTTATTCTAAAATATTTTAAATTGATAAATCCTAGTTTATAGAAAAATCATTGATTTTTGTGTAGTGATCTAAGTACTTGGCTAAACTCCCTCATGAATTCCAATTATTTTCCAGTTGATTTTCTTCAATTTTCTAGGTATACAGTCTAATCTGTGAATAATAGCAGTTTTATTTTCTTTACAATTTTTAAATAACTTTAATTTCTTTCTTTGACAGTTTTTATTCTTTGGCACTGTGTTGAATAATATCAGTGACAATAAGCATTCTTTTCTTACATGATATTGATAAGTGTCTTCACCTAATTAAGAACTTTGCCATCTATTTCTCATTTGCTACAAGTTTTCAGAATAATAAACAGCTGTTGACTTGTATTAGCTGCTATGTTTTAAATCAGTGTGCTTTTTATTAGTCCACAAATTCACTTTATATACTTTTGAAAAGTTTAGTACATAACAGTAGAAGAGATATTCTATTTAAAGACAGTATTTGAAGTGGATTTTCAGAAAATAGGTTAGGAACCATGTAGTTGGAAATGCTCTCAAATGTGACTTCCAAGAAAAACCCATAATAGCAACAACCATATAGTGAGTGCTTACTCTGTGTTAGGAACTGTTCTAAGTGATTAAAGAAAAACTTTTAATGTTGATATAATTTTCAGTGTGTAGAAAAGTTGCAAAAAATAATACATAGAATATAGAATATTAATATACTCTTCATCAAGCTTTTTGTAAATGTTGACATCTTATTGTAACCATAGCACAGTTCTCAAAACCAGAAAACTGACACTGATGCAAGACTAATAACTAATCTATCGACCTCATTTGAATTTCATCAGTTTTCCCACTAATGTTGTTTTTCTGGTCCAGGATCTAATCCAGGATTTCACACTGAATTGGCACATGTCTCTGACTCCTTCAGTCTGATGGTTTCTTGGATTTTCTTTGCCTTTCATGACCTTGGCACTTTTAAAACATCCATGCCAATTATTTTGTAAAATATATTTCATTTTAGGTTTGTCTGATGTTTTCTTTTGAGTAGATTGATGTTAATCATCTTTGTCAAGAATACCACAGAGGTAATGTGCCCTTTTTAGTGCATCATATCTGGGGACATGTTATTGGTTTTTCTTATTACTGGTAATGTTAACTTCAACCATATAATTAGGATGCTGCCTGCCAGAATTGTCCAACATAGAAGTCATTCTTTTCCTCTCATAATTAATAAGAATTAACTAATTTATTAATTTGTAATTAATTACAGTCTCATGGGGGAGATACTGTCCTGTTTCTCATCACACTTTTTAATCTACCATACTCTTTTATATTTTCTGCTCTTTGTCTTTCATTGAATTCTGGATATTGTTATAGATTTATCTTCAAGTTCTCTAATTTTCTCTTCAGTTATGTCTACTTTACTACTAAACACTGTATTTTTAATTTTAAAATCTCTTATTTGCTCTTTGAAGATATTACTCATTTGAAAACCTTTTATTCCTATTTTATTGAAAAAATGTATATTTAATTTTTATGAGGATTTTAGCTGCATCTTTGAAAAGTCCTTTAAATTTTTTCTATTAATATTTCCCCTACATGGAACTTCTTTGCATTATTGGAGAGTTACCTTTTTTGTTCACCTTCATCTGATATTTAGTAGTTCTTGGTTCTCATTCATTTTTAGTGACAGCATTCTTTCCTGTGACCCTGGGACATGCTGATTTCTTTCCAAGTATCTAGATGCCCTCTCAGCTGGTGTCATCAGGCATTTCTTGGCGTGGCAAATAAGACAGCCTCCTGTGCTTCCTGTTGTGGTGACCCACCAGTTTCCCATGTTAGTCTTGCATTATCTTCCCAAGGAGTATTAGGATACCCTGTGGAATATTAGCTTATAACATGCCTTCCTTTCTACTTTTTCCCCCCTGTATGCCTCTCAACTTCAGAAATACCAAATTTCCTCTTTTTGCATGTATTTTTAAAAATAAACTTTTAGGGATTTAAGGTAGAATGATAGGAAAGTTAACACTTACATAACACTTACTTTGCCGACAAAGGTCTGTCTAGTCAAAGCTATGGTTTTTCCAGTAGTCATGTATGAATGTGAGAGTTGGACCATAAAGAAAGCTGAGTGCCAAAAAATTGATGCTTTTGAACTGTGGTGTTGGAGAAGACTCTTGAGAGTCCCTTGGGCTGCGAGGAGATCAAACCAGTTACTCCTCAAGGAAATCAGTCGTGAATATTCATTGGAAGGACTTATGCTGAAGCTGAAGCTCCAATACTTGGCCACCTGATGCTAAGAACTGACTCATTTGAAAAGATCCTGATACTGGGAAAGATTGAAGGCAGGAGGAGAAAGGGACGACAGAGGATGAGACGGTTGGATGGCATCACCAACTCTTTGGACATGAGTTTGAATAGGCTCTGGGAGTTGGTAATGGGCAGGGAAACCTGGCATACTGCAGTCCATGAGGTCACCAAGAGTTGGATATGACTGAGTGACTGAACTGAACTGAATGTATGCTATGTACTTACTTAACACGCACTAGCTTATTTATTCCTTGCAACATTTCTGTGAAGTGGGTATTCTTTATCTACATTTTATAGATCAGGAGAATGAGGCACAGAGATACTAAGTGGCTTCCCCAAGATCACAGAACCAGAATACTGTCAAACTCAGGTCTTTAAATCAGATAGAAAGCTTCCTCTTGCACTTCTCTCCTTATCAGCCAGTGGGTCCAGCAGCTTCTATAGCCTGAATGTCCCAAGGCATCATCCTACCACTCACTTAAATCCTATAACCACAGAGAGTGGAATTTTAAGAGCTGCAATTAGTTCTGCTAATATAACCCACATGACCCTCAGGAATGACATATTGGATTTTGGACCTTTTTCTTCCTGGCTCTGCTTCCCTGCTTCAACTACTGCTCTAGAACTGTGTTGTTGAAATAAGATTATTGTAGGAGTCAATTCCTTTGAGATCTTAGGGAAGTAATTTTTCCTCCTCTAAGCCTGTTTCTCTCATCTTTTGTAAATAAGTAGAGGATTGAGGGTGAAATGCATAGTGTGTGCTCAGTTGTGTCCGACTCTTTGAGACCCCCTGAACTGTAGCCTGCCAGATTACTGGAGTGGGGTTGCCATTTCCTACTCCAGGGCATCTTCCTGATCCAGTGATGGAACCCATGTCTCTTGCGTCTCCTGCATTGGCAGGCAGATTCTTTACCAGTTGCGCCACCTGGGATGGAAGAGGGAATTTTAAGATTTATTTTTCTTCTCTAGCTCTAAGAATTCTCTGACTCTATAATTCATAAATACTCCTTTTTTACATTGTGTTTTGATTTTTTTTAAATTAATTTATTTTTGGCTAGGCTGGGTCTTCATTGCTTTGCATGGGCTTTCTCTTGTTGAGGCAAGCAGGGGCTACTCTCTCGTTGGGGTGAGCAGGCTTCTCATTGTGGTGGCTTCACTTGTTGCCAAGCACAGGCTCTAGGTGCGTGGGCTTAAGTAACTGTGGCATGTGACTTCAGTAGTTGCGGCTCCTGGGCTCTAGAGCACAGACTCAGTAATTGTGGCACACAGGCTTAGTTGCTCCGCAGCATGTGGGATCTTTGCAGACCAAGGATCAAACCCATGTCCCCTGCATTGACAGGCAGATTGTTATCTACTGTGCCACTAGGGAAGTCTGTGTTTTGATGTGTTCTAATCTCCCTTTATTTACTTATCTTTTTGTATGAATCAGTCTAAAAATTCAATTAATACATTAAATTTTTGAATAATATAGAAGTGCTTACAATGAAAAAAGCGTCTGGCTTTCCACCTTTCATCCTCCCAAATATTACTCCCTGAAGATAACCATGTCTGACTGTCTCTGGTTTTAAGAGTTCCTGGAGGTTATTTCCGTATCTCTAAATAATGTACATATTCCCATTACTTGATTTATGAGCTCCAGAGGTAATCTATTGGGCCCTACTTTGAAAGATAAGGATGTACCTCCCCTATGAGGTGAGAACCAGCTGTATGATCTCAGCTAAATCCCAGAGGAGGTGCCTCTGCAAGATGGGAAATTCCCCACGTTTGGCTGCTGAGGCAATGTGGGTACCTTACTCAGGTTTGCAAAGATGAAAATGTTACCACAGCGAGGCACTGGAGGCAACTTATGACTGAGGAGGTGCTTTCTACCCTGGGGAATACTGGCTTGATTTTTAAAGAAGTTAATCAAGAGGAAGTATAGTGATTGTCTCAGAGCAGTATACAGTTTATTGCTCTCAAGAGGGCCTTGTGGCACTGGGGAGCCAAGGAATAGGAGCTTCTTTACTACATTCATGCTCTTGTTCCAAGCAGTGGGAAACAGCAAGGTTATCTGAGACAGCAGTAGCTGAGTGTCAGGAAGTTCTCTGACTATGCCCAGTGACTGGCACGGGAAAATTTTTGACCTATGCCATCACAGTAGGTCGAGTTTCCTCCTTCCTGCTGGGGACCAGGAGAGCATATTTTGGAACATTTGGACCCAGGGACTGTGGATGGCAACTGGGAGAGGTGGCTGCTCTCTGACAATTAGATTGTGCCACAGGAGACCTGGGGAGGGGTAGGACAGAGAGGACAGTCTTACAGCTCTGATAATCTTTCTTACCGGGGTGGTCTTAGTAGTTCAGACTGTTGTCACATGCCTGCCACCTGTCAAGCTCTATGCATTTAAGGGTCATAGCTACCACTGAATTTTACATTGGTATTCACTTCTCTGTGAGGCAAGGGCCTTCATCCCTCAGAGTTACATCACTAGTCCCTTCACCTCACTGCTGTCATCACCTATAACTCAAGGACTGCTATCACACACAGTGTGATGCTGGGACAGTCCTATGGACTTTAGCAGAAGGGAGATTGGGGGAAGGCCACACACTTGCCTGCATCTTCCATCCTCCATCCCACCTCCATACAAAGTTGAATGGCTGGTAGCAATAAATTAAGGTAATTACCGAGTTAGAGGTAAAATGGTGATGAACCAATGCTTGCTTTGACTTTTTCCATAGTCCAAGGGGGAAAAGCTCAACCAGGTAATTCAACTTTTCACTGGAACCCCCCTGATACCTAGCCTTGCCTCCTGTGCTTCAGTATTCTTCTTCACCTCCTTTCTGAAAGACTTTTTCCATTATCCAACATAAAACTTCCACCTTTTGAAAACATAAAACTCATACCCTGTATCACAGAAATTGATCTCATCCCAGAATCTACTTCTTTCAGTATACCTCAAATCAGGGACTTGATCTGTAACAGCGTAAATAGGATGGGAAAGAGATACTTGGATGGGAATAGTCCAGGGTGGAGTTTGGCACTCCAAGGTCTGATGCCCACTGGAGAGCCATCATTTTGACTGTAGGTCCCTTCTTTATTCCTTGTCTTCATACCTGCACATGAGCATGCATGTACACACACACACAGACATCTCACAGAGACACACAGTATTTCTCTGAAGCAGTGGTATAAAGGAAAAATAAACATTATCTTTTCTGCAATATCATCTGCATAAATTATGCTATCAGGAGCAGAGAGTGTTGTATCAGTTGCTCTTTCTTCATCCTTCCATGTGTCCCAGGTCCATTTCTCTAAAGAGAAAGGTGGTCAAAGACCTTGGATGTTTTCTTTTTTAATAATAATATCAAATTATAGTATTAGTGATTTGATAATGATGTAATAATCATTTAATAATCTTTAAAAATAATCATTTAACCTGAATGAATTCTTAAATATGGTGTCTTCCTCCCTCCATCTGTAGCAGCCACCTGGAAGTGATGGTGGTGGTGGTAGCAGTAGTGTTTCACCTACACGTATGAGCTGCTCTCATGCCACAACACTCCCTGATGACTGGTGTATTACCTTGTTTTGTATATCAGGAAGAGGAAACTCAAAGAGGCTTTCTGGTACCCCCAGGTAGAGCTAGGACTAGCACTCAGATCTAGTGAGTTGAGGCCTAGAATTCTTTCTACCACATTAACATGGAAGACAACATCACTGAACATATATCTTTTTAAAATAGATTATGACTCCAGTAAAGAAGAAATTAGTGTGAGAATGTACAAGACAGGGGAATCTAGAGTTTAAAATAGATCAAGATATCATTAAATTTTATTTTCTAAGAGAACCTAAGGAAGAAGGATCCTGTCTGTTAGCTTGGTATAGGAGGAATTGTCCATACTCTTCAGCCAAATTTTATATCAGGTACTTTGAGGATTTTAGTTTATCTAAAGACAGGAAAGGTTGGATTATGATCGCAGCATTCTGTGATATAAAAAGTTAACAAAACACATAATATGAAGTATGGAAAGTGCCTTCCTTGTTACTTGGTGACTCAGGAATGATAGAGTCACGTAGCAACACAGCTGATCTTATTGCTGTAGTATATCCAAGGTCATTGAGTTAGCCTGGCCTTGGAGCCACAGTGAAAAGAGGTACTTCATTTCATGATTGTAGGAGATGATTGGCCATTATCAGGAACAGAGAACTCATCAAATTCTCTGTGAGGTTAAACAAATGTAAAAGGAAGCTTAAGTGGGTCAAGAAAAGAGCTGTTGGCTGACACTGAAGAGTCCAGAAAGGTCAGATACACCTGGGAAGTGAGGGCTCATCATCTGCAAGACTGATAAAAATTTTAAAAGGTCGGAAGTTTGGTTTGTACAAACAGACAATTATCTGTAAGAATGATGGTTGTGGACTTAAACGAAGATGATATAACAGATTCATTTTGAGAGAATGCTCAAGGAGGAAAGTTTCTATGACGATTGTGCTGTGCATTTGATTAATGATCAGAAATAGCCAGGACTTGGCATTCATCTGGATCTCTCAAGGGAAGCCAGATACAGTAAAGGATTTTGAGGAAAATAGTGTCTGGTCAAGTAGTACCTTCTATCTCTGACTCACCTCTCTAGTCTAGTCGTAGTCACAATTCTTGATCTGGAAGCCCTTATCAAAAACTATGGTAGTATCCATCTCACAGGTTGTTGTAAAAATAAAATGTATATAAAATATGTATGTGTATGAAAGGGCGTGGCAACCTGAAAAACCCTCAACTAATACCATTGCTGTGCTTTGTGGGGACTCTCAAGGAAAGGAGGTGAGAAGGCAGTGTGGTATTTTGGTGAGAGCTGTGACTTTGGTATCAGGCAGTGTGGGTTCTGATCCTTGACCTATAGGTAAATCACTCAACACCTAGAGTCTCATATTTCTCGTCAGTAAAATGGGAATAACAGATCTTACTTGCACAGTTATATGACTTAAAGCCAAAATGAATAACTGACAGGAAGGCTGCAAGTGCTAAAGCACTGTATGAGTGCAAGGAATTACAAATACGATTATTACCACTTGGGTCCCTGGTTTATGGGCTTAAAATTCAATGACAGAGGAGAGGAAATACATGAATGATTACCCTCAAATTATACTGTTTCTTCTTGCCATCTATCACCAGTAAATATTTGGTTTACATTTGAAATCTTGCCACCCTGAAAGCCATTAATCCAAATAAATACTCAACACTCTGTAAGGCAAAGGGTTTCCCAACCAGAGCCTCTACCTGTTCTATGACACTTGCCTGGCACATGTGGACAGACTCATTTGCTGCTAGTGCTGTCTATAATGACCCACCCCTCAGACAGTCAACAGCCTGGCGTTGGTGGCCATTGTGCATGCAGCAGCTTGCAGCAATCTGTAGGTAACTACAGAGGAAGGACAAGCATTGTCTTTTGTTGTTGTTCACTCAGTCATGTCCAACTCTTTGCGACCCCATGAATGGCAGCATGCCAGGCTTCCCTGTCCTTCACTGTCTCCCAGAGTTTGCTCAAACTCATGTCCATTGAGTTGAGGATGCCATCCAGCCATCTCATCCTCTGTTGCCCGATTCTCCTCCTGCCCTTAATCTTTCCCAGCATCAGGGTCTTTTCCAATGAGTTGGTTCTTCACATTAAGGTATTGGAGCTTTGTTTTTGACATGCTCAATTTAAGGTACATGAGGGATGACTGGATAGATAAACCCATCGGGCAAATGGATATATGAATTTGTGGCTTGATAGGGAGGTCTGGGTTGGACAGAGACATTCAGCAATCATCATCATATAATTAAAATGATTATCTAAAGAGAAAAGTGGGGTACAAAGAGTATCATGTTCGAGAAAAACCCTGAGTACACCGATACTGAAGCATTGTGCTGGAGTTAAAAGAGCTGTCAAAAGAGGCCCTGAAAGAATGGTTCGAAAGATAGGAGATAAGCCAGGAGTGTGTGGTCTCCTAGAAATCGAGGAATAGCACTTCAAGATGGAGAGGGTGATCATCAGTATCACATGCAATAAAATACAGGGGAAAAAAAATATTCTGAACTGCCTATGGTGTGTGAGTCATCTAGTGGTCATAGGGTTGGTTCAGTAGAGGAAGGATGGGAGTGGGAAACAGAGTGGAGTAAGTTGAAATTCGTAGAATAACTGTGACCAATCTTTGAGAAGTTTACCTAAAAAGAGAGGGAAAAGATGAGATCGTAAGTGGAAATGGATCCGGTAGCAAGGAAGACTTCCTCTTAAGGACCTGAGCCATCTGAGCATATTTTCAGTATAACAAGAAAAAGAGATATACCGGGAAGGGAAGTTGGAGATATAAACTGAGAAGGTTTAGGGATATAGCAAGACTTTAGAGCCTGAAGAGGGTATGGCCACTGGCACCATGGATAGCTTGGCTTTGGAAAGGAGGACATATTATGTATTATAATGGGAAGAAAATTTTTAAGAGGGGTATGAGTTTTAATAATTGAATTGGGAAATCTTTGGGAAAAATACTCATTATAGCTTGGTTTCACAGAAGTAGGAAAGGGCAGGGGCAAGATTGGAAAGTTGAGGACATAATACTAGATAACTATTTTTTCTCATGTGGCCAGTTATTTCTAGTTGGCCAGGAATAGACTATGACAAAAAGGATGAGTTGCTGAATGGCACATGGCCCAAAGGCCTTACGTTTTCCTATTTTTGAGATATAATTTACTTGACATAAAATTTACCTTTTAAAAGTGCTTTTAGTCCATTCACAGTTGTGCAGCTATCACCACCACTGTCAAATTCCAGAACATTTTAATGACCCCCACAATAAACCTATGCCAGCTAGCAGTCACTATCTATTCCCCCATCCCCTGATTCCCTGGCAACTGCTGGTCTGTTCTCTTTCATTAGATTTGCTTTTTGTGGACATTTCATGTAAATGGAATCATGCAATATGTGGTCCTCTTTGTTACCAACTTCTTTCACTTAGCGTAAAGTTTTCAAAGCTCATCCCTATTGTAGCATGCTTTATTCCTCTTTATTGCTAAATAATCATTCATTGATAGATTCTCCACATTTTGTTTATCCATTCATCAGTGATAGATGTCTGATTTGTTTCATTCCTGGGGTACTGTGATAATACTCTTATGAACATTTGTATATAAGTTTTGTGTTACACAAATATCTAGGAATGGAATTGCTTTGTCATATGATGTTGAACTCTTTGAGGAAAGGCCAAACTGTTTTCCAGAGTAGCTGTGTACCATTTTATTTTCCCACTGGCAGTATAGGGTTCCAGTTTCTCTGTATCTTCACCAACACTTGCTACTATTAATTTTTCAAATAATAATCTTTAAAATTGTGTATTTAGATGACATTATATTTCTATGAAAAGCACTACACAGGGTCCCTCCCATTCCCAGGGTAAATTGGGGAAAGATGGTTACTATTCTCATTATCATGGGGACAACCACTGTAAAACTCATAGGAGATGATGGGACTGTTGTGAGGGAAATAGCCAGGACAATAAATGTCATATCACTTCAGACAGTTATGCCTTTAAGATAGGCAAATACATGCCTGTGGAGTGGCCACTGTACCATTAAAGGAAAGTCAGTCTCAGGGATAGATTCAGGCTGACCGCATTTCACAGATCCATTGTTATTTCCTTTTATTTGACCTCTGACCGTGGGTTCTACCTCTCATTACTTTCTCAGGATTTGGGACATATTTGGACTTGAGGACTTGAGGAACATTTTGAATGACAGCCTTTTTTTTTTTTTTTCCCTACAGTCGACACAGAACTGAGCCAAACATTGAGTATGGACGAACAGGTTCAGGAATGAGAGGATCCTTCTATCACTTTATGGCCAGAGCACCAGCACTGGTTTCTACTTTCCTGGCTGGTGTTGGAGGCTGGCTAGTGGCCCCCATGCACTCTGCCTCTGGTTGAGAGATTTATATTCCCTTGGATCCCTGACAGAAGTTAAGAGTCTGTTCACTGGACCTCATGGGCCAAGCAGTATTGGGAGGATATCAAGAGAGGCAAGAAAAACCTAGCACTGAAGTGTTTTCTGTCCTCTGGGAGTATGTGCTCAACATGAGTGTAGAACCCTGAGTATGACAGCAGGAATTTTAACCAGCAGAGGAATTAAACTAGTAGGGATTAGGGTGCAAGTGTGGATTAAAAACAGTAGAAATCACTTTTGAAAATACTGTGCTGCATACTACCACCAGCATAACCATAGAAACCCATTCTTCCTTCCTTCTTTTTGCTCTCTTCCTTCTTCTCTTCCTGTTTCCTTCCCTCCCTCCCTTCCTCCATCCTTTCTCTCCTCTCTTTTCCTTTCTTTGTTCTGGGACATGAACCTGCCAACGTATCTTTGCAATCTATCAGAGCCTAGATTTACGCCACTCAGAAGTTTTGCATGGCTGTCACCTCATTAAGGTATTTATGTCCTGGCAGAGGCTGAACTTGAATCTACCTTGAAGGTGTAATTGTGTGTTGCTAATGTAATGGCTGAAGTTGCCCATGCAAAGAGTAACATGGAAAAGGTCATGGGAGGAATGCAAGGTCACAGAGCCACCTGAAGTGTGCTCAGGGTTGATTTGCTCATTTCCTCCAATCCCTGGGAGAAGTCTCATGATGTCAGGTAGGACTTGCAGAGGGAAAGGATTGTAGTTTGGCCTGTGCAGATGGGAATAGAGAGGAGTTTATTGTACTTTCCAACTGACTGAAACCTCACTGAGAATCTGAGCACACGCAGCAATAGCCCCAATGCAGAGGCCCATAAATATGGATGAATCTACGGAAGAGTTGCCTCCTCCCTAAAGATGACATATTGTTTCCCCAGCATTAGCAGATTTATCTGCAAAACAATATAAGATTTTTTTTTTTCAGAATAGATACAAAATCCAAGCTTGCTCTCCAGTGTTCAGTCTACTTCCCAGATTCCTTGGGGGTGTGTGTCATGAGAGATGTGGCTATATCCAGCACTGTGATGCTTTCCTTCTCCTTTCACCCACGAGAAGGTGGCTGACAGGAATCACCCTGTCACAGGGACACTCTGCCCCCTTAGATTGTATCACATTTATGGATTCAGTGAATATTTATCTCACCTGCCGTGAGATGTATCACGGGGCTCCCCAGGCAATGTAAGAGATGTAGGTTCAATCCCTGGGTTGAGAAGATTCCCCTGGAGAAGGACAAGGCAACCCATTCCAGTATTTTTGACTGGAGAATCCTATGGACAGAGGAGCCTGGCAGGCTGCTGTCCACAGGATTGCAAAGAACCAGACATGACTGAAGTGACTAAGCAGTAGCAGCATAGATGTATCAAGTGCTGGGCTGCTGCAGGGAACAAGGCAGTCCTGAAGCCTGCCTGGTGCTCATCCGCTCGCCCAGGATACAGGCAGTTGCAGGGTAGTAAGCGCTGCCATGAAGGACGGAACAGGGTTCCCGGACTGCACAGAGAAGGGGCATCTCACCCAGAGCAGGTAGCACCGGGAAACCTTCCCAGAGGCAGGAGACCCTGCAAATCCTACATTATTAGAATCATGAAAGAAACTTTAGAATTCATCTTGTCCAATTCTTGCAACAATGAAGAAATTGAGTCCCAGAGAAGTAAAGTAAAACCTCAAGTTTATAAAAGCTGGTAAGGGGAAGACCAACCAAACTCAGGCTTCTTTTTTTCACCCCGTTATTCTGTTCCAGATGTAGATGTTCTTCTGGAATTCTCTTGTTTTTTTCTATGATCCAAATGATGTTGGCAATTTGACTCTTGATTACGCCAAAGCCTTTGACTATGTAGGTCACAACAAACTGTGGAAAATTCTCAAAGAGATGGGAATACCAGACCACCTTACCTGCCCCCTGAGAAATCTGTATGCAGATCAAGAAGGAACAGTTAGAACCAGACATGGAACAACAGACTGGTTCCAAATTGGGAAAGGAATATGTCAAGGCTGTATATTGTCACCCTGCTTATTTAACTTATATGCAGAGTACATCATGCAAAGTGCCAGTCTGGATAAAGCACAAGTTGGAATCAAGATTGCTGGGAGAAATATCAATAACCTCAGATACACAGATAACACCACTTTATGGCAGAAAGTGAAGAGAAACTGAAGAGCCTCTTGATGAAAGTGAAAGAGGAGAATGAAAAAGCTGGTGTAAAGCTCAACGTTCAAAAAACTAAGATCATGGCATCCAGGCCCATCATTTCATGGCGAATTGATGGGAAACAATGGAAACAGTAAGAGACTGTACTTTCTTGTGCTCCCAAATTACTAAAGATGGTGACTGCAGCCATGAAACTAAAAGATGCTTGTTACTTAGAAGAAAAGCTATGACCAACCTAGACAGCATATTAAAAAGCAGAGATATTACTTTGCTGACAAAGCCCTGTCTAGTCAAAGCTATGGTTTTTCTGGTAGTCATGTATGGATGTGAGAGTTGGATTATAAAGAAATCTGAGCACCAAAGAATTAATGCTTTTGAACTGTGGTGTTGGAGAAGACTCTTTAAGAGTCCCTTGGACTACAAGGAGATCAACCTGTCAATCCTAAAAGGAATCAGTCCTGAATATTCATTGGAAGGACTGATGCTGAAGCTGAAGCTCCAATAATTTGGCCATGTGATTCGAAAAACTGACTCATTGGAAAAGACCTCAATGCTGGGAAAGAGTGAAGACAGGAGGAGAAGGGGACGACAGAGGATGAGATGGTTGGATGGCATCACTGACTCAATGGACATGAGTTTGAATAAACTCTGGGAGTTGGTGATGGACAGGGAAGCCTGGCATGCTGCAGTTCATGGGGTCGCAAAGAGTCGGACATGACTGAATGACTGAGCTGAACTGCTTTTGTTCCATTAAAGTTGTGTGATTCTCTTTCCGTAATGTTGGGTGTTGAGCCAACTGAATTTTAAGACATCAGATGAAAGAGTTGATGGAGACACAGTATTGCTATTAATCACATAATTGACATTAGAAATGATAATTGTCCTTTAGGTGGAGGCTGAACTCCATTACTAGGCAGAGTTGTCCACCCTGTCCTAGAGGTACTGGAGCTGAGAGAATGCATGCATCCGTGGATGCCTCACTTTGAAGAGAAGGAGGAGAGAAAAGGGCTAGGCTACCCTCCCCAGGTTTGTCTTCCAAATGCAGCAATTGGATGGCCCACCCAGTATACCTCCCAGGGCACAGTGAGTGATAGGACAGGAGAAACCAGGAGTGCTATGTTAATGGGAAGAAGGAAGAAACACAGAAAAAAGGAAGAAATACTCTCCTGAAACTCACCTTCCATACTCAATTAATTTGTCCATCAAATATTTTTAAGCATCTTCTCTTTCTCCATGCTATATGACAAGGATTTAATGATGTTATCTTGGCTACTAGAGAAATCATGACCTTAGTAATAACTAGTATTTTCTTTGAAATCTAACATTGGGAGAGGAGGGGTTATTAAACATAAGTTCTAAGCAACTCAATCAGTGGTTCACACAGTGCCTTCTTCTGTCGTTTGAGTTTGGAAAAGAAATTCACATGGGGCATCACTTGCTATTATAATGCCCTCATCTCAGCTTTGTGTAATCCAAGTCACCATGAGGTGGTGAAAAAGGAACTGAGTTCTGTCTTTCTGTGATGAGAGTGAAACAATTGTTTCCGTCGTCCCTGTGGCTGCCAGCTGCTCCTGTTATGCAGTCATGACATCATTCCCTGTTCCATCCATCTCCCCTCGTACTCCTCTTCCAGTACAGAGCTTCTCTTCTCATCACTCTCCACCCTGTAAAGAAGGACCACCAGCCTTTGACTCACCTCTCTTCCAAAATTTCAGTGACTTGTCTCTTTCTTAGAGTATATACAACTAATGTCACAGACACCTCATTTTGGAGTTGTCTCACTGTTATGTGTGTTGACCTTAATATAAGTGAGTTTTCTTTGGTCTTACTTTTGCCTCCCCTAAAAGGAAACTCTGAGATAAAAATATAAATTCAAGTTATTTATTTGCGGGGGGTGGGGGAGCTTAAGGAAGTACCAGTAGGGGAGTGAGAAAGCAATATTGGGAAGGGATCCGAGCCAACCAAGTGTGGGATAATGAGTAAAAGTCACTGCTGTGGAACCTGGGGCTCTGTTCCCAGACCCTGAGAAAGCCTGTGTGCAGTGTGCCTCAGAGTTATCTCCGAAGGCTGAGGAAGTCAGCATATTTATCCACAGCTCTCAGCCCTTGCTTGGTAAAGATTGCCCCTGGGCACCAACTGACAGAGCAGGCTGGAGGCCAGAAAATGCTTTAAAGCAGAGAAACGGTGCAGAAAGCCATCCACATGGGAAGAACTGTATGGTGACATCTGGGGTAAGCAGGGA
This sequence comes from Muntiacus reevesi, assembly GCF_963930625.1. Classification (NCBI taxonomy): domain Eukaryota; kingdom Metazoa; phylum Chordata; class Mammalia; order Artiodactyla; family Cervidae; genus Muntiacus; species Muntiacus reevesi. Next base: position 35,288,144 of record NC_089251.1, on the reverse strand, counting down.
ATGCGGGCAAGGCCCTGACCACCGAGGCCTTGTCTTTGCTAATCTCTTAATCCATCCTTTCTTTCACTTAAAAATATTTAGTGCACTTATTGCACTTTTCAATTTTATATTAATCGGTTAGTTCATGTCTAATACTTGTCTTATTTGCTATGGTATACCCAAACTTAGCTCAGTGTGTGGAACCTGGTAGATCCTCAGTAGCTATTTGTTAATTCAAAGACTAAATTAATGAATGAGTCCATGCCTCTGTCTTAGCTTTTTGTCCTTGGGGCATGTCTGGGACTACCTCTGGGTTTTTAATTACTGGAGCAAGGGAAGAGGGAGGTTTGAAGCTATACCTACCTCCTCTTAGGTAGTTTTTTCCTGAAAATCTCTATGGGAGTTGGGCATGGCTGTCATTAAAAAGATGTGCCTTCCCCAGTCTTGTACAGTAAATCTGTACTTAGTCACTCAGTCATGTCTGATCTTTGTGACCCCATGGACTTTAGCCTACCAGGCTCCTCTGGCCACGGGGATTCTCCAGCCGAGAATATTGGAGTGGGTTGCCATGCCTGCCTCCAGTTAAAATCTGTAGAGAGATTCTAAGATCCCTTCAATAGCTCACTCATTTAACAAGTATCAAGCACCCACTAAGGATAATATACCATATTCAGAGCTATAACATTTACAAGAAAGGTACAGGATACAAGTCTTGTCCTTACAGAAGAGCTTACAGTCGAGTTAGGGGTAATAATATAACCAATGTGAATTACAGAACACCTTATAATCAAGAGATGGATTGCATATCTCAGACTAAGAATTAAGTAGTTGTAGGGTTCAGAATCTTCTGGGGAATTCACTACATACAGGGGAGTGGAACAAGCTCTAAACTTGTGATGAAGAGACCTGGGATTGGGTTCTTTCTCTATTACTAGGGTCTAAGACTCTTGAGGGCACAGACTAAAGCTGATTCTGGGAGAAGAACTACTAAGATTTGGAGCCCACAGAAACCACCTCATTCTCTGCCCCAAGGCTGAGGTGTATGGATTCCATTAATGATGCTGATGCTCTCTGGTTTATAGTTGGCTTTGACCAATGGAGAACCCTGTTGGTGGGAGGAGAGAGAGGCTAGGGTATTGGCATACCATGGCTCCTTTTCTGTAGTTATCTTGGCTCAGCTACTGACTCTTTCTCACTCTTTCTTTCTGGGATCCATTTACCTGATCTTCTCTCTTTCCTCTGGCTTTCTGCTAGCTCTGGATTTCCACACTATCCTTTAGGTTTCCTGTATCTTTCCTGCATCATAGTAAATAAACCCTCTTTGAATTATCCAGTTTCAACATGCCATCTGTTTTCTTTTGGGACTTGTTACAAAAATTCAGACCCTGCTCTTAAGAACTCTCAGTTTAGTAGGAGAGAGAGTTCCAGACAAAACCATTCTTAATCAAAGACAAACTGAAGGCAACATGCTAATGGCTGAAGAAGATGTGATGATTCAGATTATAGGTAGCTGGAGGACCTTTTCAAATTTACTATGGAATGTACAGGTGATTAAAAAAACTGTTGGAAAAGATATTATTTCTTATAATTGCACTTATTTAATTGTGACAACATGATTTTTGGTACCATTAGTACCAGCAGTGGTAATTGGGGCTTTATTGTTAAAGCTATACAGTGGACATTTTCTGTAACCCACTAAGGTCTCTGTTTCCTCATTCCAGGAGCTTCCTACTCCCCTCAGAAGACAGTGAATCTCCTGGCTTTTGTTTTGCCAAAAGCTGTGCTTCAGAGGGGAATGTGTTGAGCTTCAAGCAAAGGGAAGACCGTAGAAGCAAGTGCTTGGCATTCAAGAGGCTCTCGATGTTGAAACTGCCAGAGGAGAGAGAAGATTTTAAAATACCCTCTAAGGCCAGGAGAGAAAGAAAAGTTCTTGGGTTTATAGGATAGTAGGCCGCAGCATGTGGCCCTGGAAGGTACTTCAGGGAGGAGGGAGGATCTTAGAAGAGTGACTCATTGGGGCACCAAAACAGGCATGATGTGGCACTCTGGACACTCAGCCTTGGCCATGAGCCCAGGAAAGAGAAGATGCTCACCTTTGTGAGATATCATGGGCTTGGAAATTGACTATGGACCATAGAACATTTCTCAATGATGCATACTGTGTCAGGTCCCCAGGAACTCTGCCAACCCTGAGTGAGGAAACTGTGCTACAGTTGAATTTGAAACTGTGCCACAGTTGAAACTATGTTGAATTTCGTACTAACTCAATGGGATGGGGGCTCAGAAAAGATTGATTTTATTTCAGGAGATAAAAATAATGTGAAATTTCTTTGTTCTGTTTTGTGGAATAAATTTATACCTGGTACACATGGGATCCTCATCTAGGACTACTAAGAATCCCAGTGTAAAACATATCTATACCACAGATTGTTTACTGCCATAGCAGTGAAACTGGTTGGTTTTGAGGAAATTGTCATTTCTCTATTGGAAAACTAGTAGGCAGAGATGTTCACATTTCTGAGTGTGAACTCTTAGAAGTCACTGTTGATTTGGGGAACACCATTCACTAGTGATGAAACTGTGTTTTAAAGGGTGCCATAGAATGCTTTAAACCTTCAGGTTGATATAAGGTAGCTTATTCAGTGTTTGGAAGGAAGATAATACAAGTGTAGCTTTGTTAAATTACACTGACAATATTAATTTTTCTGAAATTCCCTGGAGGATACAGAGACATTTGAAACCCATAGAAAAAGAAATTTTAGGCCCTATCTCTGATTTTAGTTTTGAAAACAAAATTTAATCTCTTTCTGGGATAAAAAGACGTCAGAGACTGGTATCACCAGAGTCCTTAATAAGAAAACTATCTCCCAAGGGTTATAATGGGCAGGGAACAGATGTCTGGGGATGATTTTACTGGTAGTCTTTCCAGCCAGGGCACACGGGGTCTTAAAACAGAAGGTAGACTGCCAGAGAGAGGAAGAGGCCTGCACCTTATTTGATGAGGCTGCTAACAAGAGGTGGGCTGAGTATGTATATGATAGGCTACCCCATGCTGTACTCCTTAATGGAAGAGGTTATAGCCTCAGGCTCCAAGTTCCATCAGATGAGTCCAGAGAAGTCCAAATGAGTAAAGGGACCACCACACCCAGGTTTGGCCCAGAGCCTAGAGCAGGGTAATGACTTAAAAGAAGTAGAATGAATGGTTGGACATTCTATTGGGATGTGCCTGGTGGTTCACTGGCTAAGATTCCATGCTCTAAACACAGGGGTCCTGAGTTCAGTCCCTGGTCAGGAAACTAGATCCCACATGCTATAAATCCCACATGCTGCAACAAAGATAGATTCTAGGTGCTTCAGCTAAGACCTGGCACAGCCAAATAAAAATAAATAAATATTTTAAAAAGGAAAGTCTTATTAATGAATAAAAATATCTGTTGAGCACTTATTTCTTATTAAATGCTTGTCTAGATTTTGGGAATATATTACAAAAGAGGCAAAATGTCCCTGCCTTCATGAAGTGTGGCAAATTGTATTTTCCAAAAGTGACTCAGTGTTGTTAAGATAGCATTTCTTCCCAACTTGATCTGTATATGGCAAATATGTGAAAAATGCTTAACCTCAGATATCATTGGGGGTTACAAATGAAAACTATAATGCGATATCACTACACACCTATTAGAATGGATAAAATCCAAAAGCCTGACAACACTGAATACTGATGAGAATGTGGGACAATAGGAACTCTCAGTTATTGCTAATGAAAAGGCAAAATGGTACAGTACAGCTACATTGGAAGGCAGTTTGGCAGTTTCTTACAAAGCTAAGCATAGTCTTACCATGTGATTCAACACTTGTTCTCCTAGATATTGACCCAAATGAGTTGAAATCTTATGTTCACATGAAAACCTACAAGTGATTATTTATAGCAGCTTTATTCATAATTATTCCAAACTGGAAGCAGCCAAGGTATCCTTCAGCAGGTGAATGGATAAATAAATCATAGTATATTTGTACAATGAAATATTGTTTGGTGATAAAATGATATGAGCTATCAGGAAGGCCAAGAAAAGACATGGAAGAAATTTAAATGTATTTCTTAGTGAAAGAAACCAGTCTGAAATTGCTACATATGATTCCTACTGTATGACATTCTGGAAAAGTCACCATGTTGGAAGGCAATCCCAAGTCCATGGAGATGTTATATAATGGTGTCCTAGAGAGTAGTGCCAGCTAATGACCCAGGTGAGCATCAACTACTCGACACATGAGTAATTCTTCAGGTAATTTTAACCCCTTGATGTCAAGGCATTCTCAGCTTTCTTATAACTGAGGACCCACATACTGTGAGCAGAGGCAAAACCATCCCCGCATTGCCTTGTCTGAAATGCTGACCCACAGAATCCATAAGCATAATAAATGCCTGTTTTGTACCACTAAATGATAGACTAATCTGTAATGAATGACTGGAACATCATATCTCTTGTATTCTGGCTACCATTTCATTAATTCTTAGATGGTGGCTATGAAGGAAGACTCAGAATAAAAATATTTAGAAAAGAAATTTACTGGCAGAGAAGTACAAGATGATAAGAAGGACTGTCTCTCCAAATTATAAGAAACTAACAAACTAAAATTTCTGTTTGTTTCCTATGGCTGCCATAACAAATTATCAAGAACTTAGTAACTTAAAACAACATCAATGTATTATCTTGAGTTCTGTAGAGCAGAAGTTCAAAATGGGTCTCAGTCTCAATAGGCTAACATTAAGGTCCAAGCAAGGCTGCATGCCTTCTGAAGGCTCTGGAGGAGAATCTATTTTCCTGTCTTTTGCTTGTTTCCCAAGAGAGCTCACATTCCTTGGCATGGATACATTTTCCATCTTCAAAGGCAGCAGCAATATTGGGCCAAGTCTTTCACACGCTGCTGTCTCTTTGGGTCTCCTTTTTATGCTTCCCACTTCCATTGTTATAAGGGCTCTTGTGATTTAACTGGAACCACTCATGAAATCAGGGTTTCCCTCGTACCTCAGTCGGTAAAGAATCTGCCTGCAATGCAGGAGACCCGGGTTAGATTCCTGAGTTGGGAAGATCCCCTGGAGAAGGAAATGGCAACCCACTCCAGTATTCTTGCCAGGAGAATCTCATGGTCAGGGAAGCCTGGTGGGCTACAGTCTAAGGGGTCGCAAGAGTTGGACACGACTTAGAGACTACACCACCACCTGTAAAATCCAGGAAGATCTTCCCATTTCAAGGTCAACTAATTAGCAAACAGTTCCATCTGCAACCTTAATTCTCTTTTGCTCTATATCTTTACATATCACAGTTTCTGGAGATCAAAACAGACATTATTGGGGGCCATTATTCTGCCTTTGGGCAGACTTGGCCCAGAGTTTCAAAATAGCTTTATAATTAGTGGATGGGTAGGTATTTCCATTCCCTAAGGTGGTTGAGAGTGTTTTCACACACTTTTGTATCCATCTACAGACTCTCCCTGTGATAGGTTCCCAATAAATGTTGATTGCCTCCCCCTCCAAAAAAAGTAAAAAAGCAAGCATATTCACGTATAAATTATATTGTTCTGTGGAGAAGGAATAATTAAAATGATATGCAGTGCAATCTGAAACCCATGTGGGATGCAGAAACCTGCGCTTCTTGTTCTTGTTTTTCTCAGTGAACTCTAGAGTAACTTTGTGAAGTAGGTGGGATGGATCTGTTATCCATATTTTACAAGAGGGAAAGGAAGTTGTAGGGAAGGTGAATGACCTCTCTGCAGTCACCCAGGGGTCACTATAGAGCTGTCTTTGAATTCTGTCTCATGTTTCCAAATCTAATGCTTTTCTTCTATACACTCTGATGCCCATGGATCCCCTTGGTCTCTTCCTATGAAGATGGATTCCCTGCATGTGTCAAAATCTTATATTTGCTTTTGTTTTCCCCTTTTCATCCTTTTGTGGCCTAAGGGATTTCTATTTCCCCACTCTGTTCTTTGATTTAATTTCCAGCCTGTTCTTCATATGAAGCTTGTAAGTTTGGGGTGTTGTCAGGAACCTGCCAAGAAAAGTCAGCATGGAGCGGCTGTGTGTTTCTTATCTTTCCACTATTACTAGCAGATGCTTTAAATTTTATGCTTTTATTCCATTGTGTTTGGACTGGCTTAGATGATGAAGTCTGAACTTATTCTTAAGTCATGATCAAACTTCCAGTTGTCTTTTAGGATTGTCAAGGGGCAGAGAAAAACAAAGTTATCAACAACACCCTCATTTGAGTATTTACTAGTATATCCATCCATCTAACTATTTAAAAATATTTATTGGACATATTTGGAGAAGTAGAATTGCTTACAGTTATTCAGCCAGTTAGCAGCAGAGATGGAATTAAGACCAAAAAAGAGATGGAATTAGAACACAGTCATCTTCCCTAGTTGTACTCAGCACCATCACCAGACCATTAACAGAACATTGTTCCAGGATGGTGTGGTCAGGCTATGAGAGCTGCTCATCTCCATCAGTCTTCAGAAGCCATTTTCTAAACACTTTCAAATTCAGGCATTTGTTTACTTTGGGAGACCCTAAGGTACAGAGCAAAAGACAAAGGTTGGGGTGGTATTGGGGTTTGAATCCCAGCTCTACCAGATATTAGCTGTGTGCAAGTAAATTAAATAATTCTGAATCTTACTCTCTTTGTCTAATGAGAATAAGATAACTGTCTTTCTAACACAGTTGTGAGGAATAATGATATGGTTCACATGTAAATATGAAAAGTATGTGATACATACTAAGAACTCAGTAAATACCCGCTTCTTCCCTTCTTGCTGTCTGCAGTGTGTTCAGCTACTCCTCAGCCCTGTCTCTGAGGAGGAAAACCCTGAGGGTAGGTCAGGCATAACTGGTAACTGAAATTGTAGTCTTGGTTCTGCTGTTGGCCTGGATAAGATGCAGCCTTACTCTGTATATATATATATATATGTTTTATATCCTTAAAAATGTGAGTAGTCAAGCCTATTCCTCCTAACCTCATGAGGTTTGGTAAATGTGTTGAGCTCCTTGGACTGAAAAATATGTAGAATGATTGAAAAAAAAAAAAAGCAACAGGAGGCTCGGCTTCTAGTATCTCTATTGCAGTGTGTAAAAAATAAGCAATCAGAGCAGTTTGCCAGTGACTAAAAACTGAATATTTTGACTAAAACAAATTTACAATTGGTCAAAAAGCATTTGCTGACTAGCTCCAGGAACTGAAATCTCTTATCAAGTTAGTTACTATCATTAAAAGACAAGTACTGAACCACAGCCATGCTCTAGACAGGCTACAAATAGGAGTATTTAAATATAGCCCCTTCCCAGATCTACCATTAAAGGAGATTAAAAAACAGGACAAGCATGCATAAATGAGAAATGTACTAAGGGGAGAAGGGGTGTGGGACTAGACTCAGTGCGAATCAGAGTTTCCTCTGAACATTGCATATGCCATGGGACTCAATGTCTCAGAAAAGAGAGGGGGGCACTGATCCAAAAGAAAGCAGTGAAAATGATAAAATGAGCTTTGAAGGAAGGTTAAATACCTTGGGTTGATTCCGATGCAGAAGAAAAGGTTAACGAGACTCTGGCTGTCTATTGTACACATATACATTCATCCAACTCTCAAATATTTCCTTCTCTACCCCTCTGCCCCTGTTGTGGTCAGTTTCCAGTTTTACCAGACTGCAAGTCCTCTGAGGACAAAAATCGTGTTTGTCTTTGAATGTCAATCCTCTGGCGCTTGTACAGAGTAAGGTTTCTATTGCATGTTATTGGACTAGTGAGTTATAAGGGAGGGTGAATATAGAGTGGTGAGGCCCACAGCTTGCTCAGAGGAATGAGAAAGAACTTTGATTGCTCATGTAACACATGCTACTGCCTTCCCCACCTTTCTGACAGCACACAGTTTATTTCTGTGCTGAGGTGGGGATTACCTCACCTTTAGCCAGTTAGTTTAATCCCATCTTCCTTGCCTGGGTGTTGATCTAAGTGAAAGTCGCTCAGTTGTGTCAGACTCTTTGTGACCCCATGGACCATAGAGTCTGTGGAATTCTCCAGGCCAGAATACTGAAGTGGATAGCTGTTCCCTTCTCCAGGGGATCTTACCAACCCAGAGATCAAACCCAGGTCTCCGCACAACAGGTGGATTCTTTACCAGCTGAGCCACAAGGGAAGTCCAAGAATACTGGCGTGGGTAGCCTATCCCTTCTCCAGGGGATCTCCCAAACCCAGCAATTGAACTGCGGTCTCCTGCATTGCAGGCAGATTGTTTACCAGCTGAGCTACCAGGGAAGACCAGGTGATAACACAGGCCTAAGCTAATAATCAGTGCATGATGTATCTTGGCTACTTTGATTCTTTCAGGTTTGTCTAAATCAGAGTGAAGATTATGTGTCTGCTCCAGGTTTTGGAGAAAAATGTTTCAAGTCTGTCTTTTCCCTCTGGATGATGTAGAACATGAATATTGTATTGGAATCACCATAATCACTTTGCTTCAGTCAGAGATGAAGCAAGTACATGAATAAGGGTGAAACCTAAGAAATGGAACACAATTCTGAATCAGACGACCCTGAAGACAGCTCTACATTGTGATTCTCTGTACGAATCAATACATTTCCTTCATGCTTAAGTCAATTCGATTTGAATTTTTATTAATATTCATAACATAGTGCATGCTCAGTGATGCAGCTGTAATCCTGCCATCAAATTTGGAAGCTGAGTGGCAGTGGCATGGTGGTTAGGAATTTGGGTCTGGCTCCACCACTCCATCACCAGCTGTGATACTGGAGAAGTTATTTGCATTTTCTGAGACTCAGTATTTCTCATACGTAGAATAGGGTAAGGATAATAAGCTTGCGAGGAGTAAATGAGATAATGCATATCACTGCTAAGCATATAGTTCAGAGTAAAGTAGCATAATAATACAGATATAAACTACACCACTTTGAAGGATCCTACTTGGGATTTTGAGTTTAAATGACATGTCCTGAGTTATAATTGAACTTCCTTGTCACACTTCTCTTGGGTTCACTCACCTAAAGTTTTTGTGTCTACCTCTTAGAAGGTCTAGTCAACTCAAATGGTTAATAACAACACAGTACATTTTATTGTGCTTTATTCATTGTATTTAAGTAAGGGTTGCAAAGTTTTTTGTGTCTACCTCTTAGAAGGTCAAGTCAACTCAAATGGTTAATTAATAACAACACGGTCCTTTAATAACAACACGGTGCTTTATCCATTGTATTTAAGTTAGGTATTGAAGTTAGTTAACAGAACCAGTGAATGGAGTAGAGACATGGGGATCTCTCTCTCTCTGTTTGTTTATTTATTTATTATAAGGAATTGGATAACACAATTACGGATGCTGAAAAGCCCCAAGATATGCAGTAAGCAAGCTGGAGTCCCAGGAAAGCTGGTAGTGTTAGTTCCAGTCTAGGCTGAAGGCCAAAGAACCCTAATTGTTTTATGTTCTAGTCCAAGGTTAGGAGAAAACTGATGTCTCAATTCAAGCCAGCAGGAAGCTGAAGTTCCCTCTTAGCTTTTTTGTTCTATTCAGACCTTCAACTGGTTGGATGAGGTCTACCCACATTAGGGAAGGCAACCTGTTTTACTTAATATATCATTTCAAATATTTTAATCTCATCCAGAAACACCCTCACAGACACGCCCAGAATAGTGTTTGACCAAATATCTGGGTACCTAGTACAGTCAAGTTATACATAAAAGTAACAATCATGTAATTCAAAAATGTTTATTGAATATCTATATGTTAGGTGTTCTGGGCAGTAGGAATATGGGAATAGAAGGGTGAGAGGGAGTGAGAGAAAGGAAGAAAGAAAGGATGGAGAGAGAGAAGAGAAGCAAAGAGAAGAGAGAGAGGAAGGAGGGAAGGAAGGAAGGAGAGAAAGGGAGAGAAGGAGAAATGCAGAAAGGAAGGAAATCCCTAGCCTCATGAAGGTGGGCTTTTTTTGGTGAAAGTTTCTTCATAGTTTAGCAAGTTCTTTCTCTTTATTGTCTCATTTAGTCCTCATAATAATCCTGTGAGGTTGTTTTGACAAGTTTTATATCTTCACCATACAAAGGGAAAGATAGAGCCAAAGAGAGATTAATTTGTTAATTTGGCCAAGGTTAGAGAGCTCCTAAGCAGTAGAAACAAGACTTGAATTGAAATCTTCTGAACCCAATGTAATGTTATTTTCACTATACTGGATTTTTATATACCTATTTAGCCACCGAAGTTGCGAAGTTGAGAAGTGCCCATTTACAGAATGTCCTGTCTCCATTCTGCAGTGTGTTTAGGGACAGACAGTGCAATACAAACTGTCAAATCGTGTGTAATTACTATTATTACTCTTTTGCCAACACACTCTAACAGCCTTTCTTGCCTTTGTCCAATGGGCAAATGCATTTGAGAAACGCACTTGGGTTGGCATCAGTTGACCGCTTAATTCTCAACTGAAGACAAGCTCTTGCTTTGTTTAATGGCTCTCAAAACATTGACATGCATGGGAGCACAAAATAGCACTCTTTCTTGTTTTTCCCTCCTTCCTAAACTACAAGAAATTATTTAAGGAAGTTTTAATGAAATGCATCTGTCACTTATTAAGATGGATGGCTGGAGTGCAGCTTTCCATTACTGGAAATGGCAGAATCAAATTAGGAAATAACAGTCCTCAGCATCTTCTCCAACTGGTTTTAGCATAATGTGTTGGGAAAAGTGCCACCTCGGCAGAAAGCTGCTATTGTGTGGGCCAGGGTTCTTTCCCCAAAAGGGTTGTGTGTACCTGTGAGGTTCCTCTTCTTGGCAACTGAAATGGGTGGGTTTGAGAAGCAAGATTCCTTGTTTAGGACACCTTGCCTTGGTGTTTGGAGATTGGGGCCTCTGTTTAACAGCACCCATTTAACAAATACTGGATGTCTACTATGTGGCCTGCACTCTTGACCTTGGGGTTTCCAGAGAGAGCAAAACTATGTTCCTGTTTCATGTTGCTACTACACATGGTAAGGACACAGTTAATAAAGTTCAGAAAGTGTTTTTGCTATCAAGGTAATAAAGCCAAGCCACAAAGTTAAGAGTAGGTGGAGGAGGGGTTTATTAGGAAGAATAAAATCTCTTTCACAAGTCATGAAATCTGGGCCTTTATTTCAGGATAACTACTGTATTTTATGTCTCCAGAGGAAAACTGCAGTTAGCATTTGTTGTTACCGTTGTTAAAAAGAATTTTTGCGATTATTTAATTCATCTTCCATCTAGATAAAAGGATTTTCTTTTTCAACAACCTCATAAATGATAGTGGACTTGTCACCTTTTCCTAAATACATCTAGACTCTACTTGTATTTCACCAGGAAGAAGTCAAAGCAACTCAAAATACCTGTTAATCCTTATAGTCTTTCAGCCGATAGCCTCTTTTATGCACTAGGCGTTGAGGAGGAAACAGTGAACAAGGTGCAGGACATCAGCACACTGTTAATTTCATAGCACTTTATCCTTATGAAGAATTTTCACACATGATTTTATCTTCTAAATCATCCTGCAAAGTAGGCTGGACAAGTATAATCAAGATATGAAGTTTATGACTATCCTTAGTGCTATTCCCTAAATATTTCTGGCTTTCTGTTTTCTGAGCACAACCCTTTTAAGTAGTTGTGCTGGTGTGACATGCTCTGGCCAGTGAAATATGAGGAAGGATCATGTCATCAATGGAGAGGTTTTAAGGGGACCTTTCCCTTCCCACTTTTGTGGTGATCAGGGTGCCTGTGTTCCCATCACTGGCTCATTAAGGAACCATAGTGAAGAAAGATCCCTTGTGCCCCACACTGGGTGGGTAGTGTGAGCGAGAAACTAAACTTTTGTCATATTAAACCGCTGAATTTTTCAGTGTTATAACTGCCTCCTAACCTGGCCCCAACTAACATAAGGTTTCATCTGATCATTTTTCCTCACTGTGAGCTTACTCTATTGTGGGAACAATTTAGCATCTCAGAGAGAGTCCATTCCATTGCTAAGATTTCTAAGTGTTGGGAAGCTCTTCTATCAAAATTGAAATGAAATCTTCTTTCCCGTATTCCCCCCTGACTCCTCACTCTTCTCTCTGGAACATAACAGAGAAACCTACACCTCCTTCTACATGGTTGCTCTTCATACAATATGACAGGTGTCATGTCTTCTGTCAGAGCTCAACTCTCCAGGAGAAATTAACTGATACTCTCAAACTGGCTCTTTGATGACATGGTTCCCAGATGCCTCATTATTCTTGTTTCCAGTCTTTAGATACATGTAACTTAACACTGTAGCTTTTAAATGGGGAGATCATACTTTCAGGTGTTTTATGTTCACATCTACTACAATGAAACCTCTTTTTGTTTTTTATGCTCAGGTACTATAGCTAAAAAACTTTAAAAAAAGATTTAGTAAACTTTTAAGACAAATTCAATCATATACTTTCTGTTTAAAACCCTTCAATAGCCCCCCATTGTGTTTAGGATAAAGCACGGATAAAGCACTTACAAGACTATAGGTGATCTGACCTTACCTTCTGTTTTCAATTTTACTTTTACTGTGTTAGTCTTTTTTCTGTTTGCCCTCTGATCTGTTCCTTCCTCTCTCTGCATTATAATGGGGCTGACAGAATCCAGCTCTCATTTTGGCTGGATTTTACCTCAGTTTCACCAACCAAAGACACTGGTGAGGAATGAGGGGTGAGCAGAGTTGTTTCTACCCTCCAACCACTCCACCTCAGATGCAGTCTTCAGAAATGGCTGTATTTCCTCTTCTTCTGTCTCCAGTGCCCACGAGGCTGTCATGACGACCATAGTGCTACTCCTGACATTGTGCTGTGGCAGTTAAGATCTTGCCTGCAGAGACTGAGTGAGATCACAGCGCTGTATGAATATGCAGGTGGGACAGATTACTGGCCAGGGCATTCTCTAGTGCTAAGGTGGCCACACAACAGTTAGCCAGTTGTGCTGACTTTGGGGATGACTTTGACTAGGGATGTCCTGAATGGGGATACAGGCTCTATCTTGTGTGATGGTGCCACTGCCACCCATAGGTGTGTAGACTCCCCTTGTTGGTCACTCAGTTGACTTCAAGGGACCCTCCATGTGGCCGGGGGGTGTTGGAGAGGGATTATCACCTCTGGTGCCATTGCATCTAGCAAGGTATTGAGGAAAGGAGAGACTATCTCCTCTTGTAAGTAGGATATTCCAGAGGGCCCAGGTTTGACCCTAACCTTTAAGTACTATTTCCATCTCAATAAGGAGATCTCTGTGGCTACGCTGAACCTGTAAGATGCTGCTTTGGTGACGCAAGACATAATGGGCAGCTGGGTAAAACTTGGTCTGGTAAAGCTGAGTAAAATCTGGACTCAGGGCCTGTGAGAGCTCCATGCATCCCAAGAGGAATCCATTACGTGGCCAACACTTGCTGTTTTAATATTGTACAGTATGAAGCTGAAGAGTTTCTTGCACTGGAAGCCCATAATCAATTTATGGCCATCATGGGTGGTTCAAAAACTTCAGGAAGGGGTTGCTAATGCCTGTGTAGTGGAGGAGTCTCCAGAGGGCACTAAAGGGATTGCCTGTTGCATTGCAATTTGAATAGATTTGAGAGACTTTTGTTGTAAAGAGTCTCATTCAAAGTGGGCTGATTTGTGAGTAACAACATAAATGGGATTTAGTAAAATTTGTAAGTGAGGAATATGTTGCTTCTAAATTTGAATAAATCCAGCAACTCTTGGGTCTGCCTTAAATCAGTGGGTACGGATAAGTGGGGAGTTGATTCCTTGACCAAATAATGCTCAGAAATGTTGTTGAAGTTGTAGAGCTTTGACTCTTTTGTGAAACAATGACTCAAACGTAATTGGAAAAGTCTATGATGTATGTTTATATCTCCTGTGTGAATGTATCCTTTGAATCTCTTCAAAGGAGGAAGTAGTCAGTGTGGTGTCATACTTGAGTTCTGAAGAAAATGGAATGCAGTTAAGATCTTGCCTGCAAAGAATGAGTGTGATGGCAGGGCTGTTGAAACACTCTATGGGGAGGCAAGCAAAAGTATTTTGTGTTCCTTCAAAGAGGAGGGCATATTTCCATTGAAAGGCTGTCAAAATGAGCAGTGAAGAGAACATATTAGCCAAGTCTATAACAGCATAATACTTTGTGATTTCTGATTGAGTAGAGTCAGTAATATCAATGGTATTTGATATGGGAACCTTAATTGAAGGAATTATGATATTAAGGTTAGGGTAAAGCACTGCTGAGTATCATTTATTTTCATCAGGTTTGAGTACTGGCCAAATTGGCTTATTAAAAAGGGAGACAGTGGAAACAATGACCCCTTCCTTCAGTAAGTCTTGTGTAATAGCTTTTGATTCCAGTAGATCTTGTTTCAAAATACATTGTTCTATGTTAACCACTTTAACCAGGTTCAGTGGAGGTGTGGAGAGGCCTATGGGATCCTTTTTTGTGAAACCAACTTTAAGTTCCAAAGACTTTGTTTTATTCAAACTTATTGCTTATTGAGTCAAGTATCCTTGCCCACTATGGGATATTTTAGGGAAATGAGTGCTATGACCTTGGGGAAGTTAGATAAGACAAATAATACTGATGGTTAAGATGAGACATTGCTGTTTGCCCTGTATTTTAATGTCCTGTAACTTCTTTAAGTGCATAGGTGAGACCTTGTTTAAATTTCTTGGGACCCCTGGTATCATTGTTACTTGAGCCCAGTATTGACTAAAGCCATGAAGATTTGCCAGTTGTGGGGATACCAATGAACCACTAGAGAGATATAGTGGCAAATTGTCCCCAGGTGGTGGCTTATACCTCTGGGAGATGCTGAGTACCTAGCAGGTTTGTGGCAGTTGCCACTGCCTAAAATCAAGGCATTGGGTAGTGGGCTCTTGGGGTGTCAGGGGCATGAGCATCATGGAGATCTGGAGGCAACTTTCTGTATATCTGTGTGGCCTGGCATTGGATACCCTGTAGCTTTTGCATAGTTCGCTGTAATAAAACTTGTATCTCCACAGGGGTTGTGCCCAAGATTAAATGATTAAGGAGATCTAGACTTCAGAATCTCCAGTATTAGGCCCTTTGATGAGGTTGTTGTTTTGGGGGAGGCTGATTGCCTGGCGGTCCTTTGTGAGGCAACAAATAATTCTAGGCCATCTATTGCTTTCATTCTTTTTATAAAAAATAGTGACAGCCTGTTTAAAAGGTACAAGTAAGTCTTCTTGATTCTTTGGGGGTGCTATTTAAAAAAAAATGTCTGATACAGAATCAAGAGGCCCTGCTTGCGAGTAGTAAGTGCTTCTGGTTAATTGGGATGTTTCACAAAATAATAATAAATACAAATAAATACATTGCACCATATATTGCCAGTTTTCCATAATAGCTATTATTCTTCTTTCAAGTTTTTCTAGCTATTGAAGGCAAGAGAATTTACAGTGGTGGCAGGGGGATGGAGTCATTTCCCTGGTGTGAAGATCCAGTAGATGAGAGGAAAGACAGGGAGATAAGTTCTAGTGTGCTGTGGGAGGGTGCATATTATGGTCCCTTTTCAATAGATCAGTGGGTTGCTCAATAAATTATTAATTTGGGGGTCATGAAGAATGCCTGCCAATTAACAAATCTCAGCAAATGTTAACATTAACTGTTAGCTGTGTTCAGTCTCAGTTCAGTTGCTCAGTAGTGTCTGACTCTGTGACCCCTGGCAGCACGCCAGGCTTCCCTGTCCATCGCCAACAACCGGAACTTGCTCAAACTCATGTCTGTTGAGTTGGTGATGCCATTCAACCATCTCATCTTCTGTTGTCTCCTTCTCCTGCCTTCAATCTTTCCCAGCTTCAGGGTCTTTTCCAATGAGTCAGTTCTTTGCATCACGTGGCCAAAATATTGGCGTTTTAGCTTCAGCGTAAGTCCTTCCCATGAATATTTGGGACTGATTTCCTTTATAATGGACTGGTTTGATCTCCTTTCAGTCCAAGGGACTCTCAGGAGTCTTCTCCAACACCATAGTTCAAAAGCATCAATTCTGTGTTATAGAGGTGTGTTAACTGTGTTATAGAGGTGCAATAGCCAACTTTTCATCTTCCCTTTGAATAAATTCTTAGAGTTACTTTTGAATTTCCAAAAGGACAAATCACAGACTTCTGTTTTAGTTTCCCTTTCCTCCACCTGAATAAAAGATTTTTGAGTAGTTATACGGAACTCTTTTGGGGAGGTCTTGCTCTGTCCTGTCTTTAAGTTTTTTCATCCGGGGAATTCCAGCTAGTGTCAGGAATTTTACCTGCACACATAATCTTACCCACAAATACCACTTGATTTGTTGACTTACAAGGTTGTGCTCCAAGGTGGGGTTGGAATGGCTGCTGAGCATGCTGAAGATGGTGGTACCCAGAGTCTTTGGTGATCACTTTTTCAATTTTCCAATGATGTATAGTTTCCTCTGGCCCCTTTGGGGAGTTGAGATGACATATTCTGATAAGGTTTCATTAGTATCACAGAGCATCACACATTTTCCCTCTCCAGTGCTGAGATTCAGGATCCTTTTTTCTGACAGAAGCAAAGCAGCAACCGAGACCCTTTCAGCCACACAGAGACCTGGTGATCCAGGTCCCCTCTGGGGCTTATACCTCAGTGAACCACATACTTATTTGTTCTTTCTACATGAGTAACCACTGATGGCACAGTTGTATGTTAATCCCTGAGTGTTCTCTCGAGAGTCATTCTCTGAGCCAAGAGTTGGTTAGACTCAGCTAATGGTAATATCAAGAGACATGGTTAACTCTGAGACACAAGGATAGATCTGGGCCGTGACATACCGCCCAGAGTAACTTTGAAGAAGGCACTAGTCCCATTTAGGGATTCCTGTACCTAACTGCCAATTATCAAAGTTTTTGATTTAGACCAGTTAAATCTTATAACAGAGTCTTGGTAGAACTCAGCCCATGCAGCACGAGCTAGCTTAGCTCAGAGTGTGAGCTTATCAGTCAGGCCACAGCAGAGCTCAAAGGTCACACCAGCTAGCAGGCAGCAGCTCCAAATGCATACTTCTCCACAGGCAACCTTCTGTTTTGTCTCTGGTTATGTTGGCATTTATCATTCCTTTCTGCCACCTCTGTCACCACTCTGCTCTGGACTGCTGGTTTTCTGTTAGGGTCCTGGATAGCTGGCCTCCTGAATGCTTCCATTCATTCTCTGCATTATATGGTACTATATGGCACCCTGTTATCAGCTGAATGCTCAACACAGACAGCTTTGTACCATGTAATTTTTTCTCTTTTGACTTCTCTTTCTCTCTCTGACCTCACACTGAGAATGTGAGATCTTTGAGGGTGAAAACACCTCTTTTCCTCTCTGTATCCTCCAAGTGTCTACATAGCGGTGCCTCCATGAATTCTGGTCTTTGATTTGGCTGCAACTGGGTCTTCGTTGCTGCACAGGTTTTCTCTAGCTGCAGCAAGCCAGAACTACTCTCTAGGTGGGATGTGTGGGGTTCTCTCCTTGCAGAGCATGAGCTCAAAAGCACTGGCTCAGCAGTTATGATGCATGGGTTTAGTTGTCCGGAGGCATGTGGGATCTTCCTGAACCAGGGATGGAACCCATGTCCCCTGCATTCACAGGTGGATTCTTAACCACCAGACCACCAGTGCTGTGCTTGGTCCCTCAGTTGTGTCTGACTCTTTGTGACCCCGTGGACTGTAGCCTGCCAGGCTCCTCTGTCCATAGTGATTCTCCAGGCAAGAATACTGGAGTAGGTTGCCATGCCCTCCTCCAGGGGATCTTCCCAACCCAGGGATTGAACCCAGGTCTCCTGCACTGCAGGTGGATTCCTTACCATCTGGGCTACCAGGGAAGTCCCCAGTTCAGGTCCTTTTTAATGATAGTGAAGGTGACACTGAAGTGTACATTGTGCCCATTGCATGCAAATTGATGTCTCTTGGGGTTTCTTTTCTTCCTATATCCACTCAGCCCCTCCCTCCTTCTGCCTTAAGATAATCAATGAGCTGACAATGTTTACTCATTTCTGAGCTCTGCTTCTAGGGCTCTAAAGCTGCAAATGACTTATCTTTTTCAGACCTTTTTTTCAAACCTGATTGTCCTAAAGTCCCTAAAGCAAGTACAACCAGTTCTTAAGCATTTACAAGGTTTTTCTCCTGCATGAAAGCAATCATGCTGCTGAGTGAGTTCTTCCTTCTGCCTGGAGGGGCTTTGTATGAAATGGAACATCCCAAAATGGGGGCTTTTCTATGTGCCTCGTCCAGGTCTGTGAAAGAGCAGGGGACCCTCATCCATGCAACACTGCACAGAATGGGAGTTTAACAGATAATCCTTATTATTTGTGCCCAATTTCTTTCTAGGAAGAATTCAGGATAGTTTACAAAGAAAAATAGGTTAATCATGAGAAGTAAAAGAGGCAAAGAAAAAAATGTAAGCTGAAAAAGACATTAGTGCAGAAATGTACACTGTGATCCCATACACTTGTAAGGGTGGGTCATTTATTTGCTTCTTGCTTTCTTGCAGGACACAACAGATTGGAACTGTCACAGGGTCACAGTTCCCTGAAGTTAAAATAATACAGTCAACTGTGAAGAACAATTGTTACTGAATCCAGAGAGAAACATCTCCTGAGGATTTCCATAAAGAGAATCCCTATTGTAAGCAATGTCCTCAACAGAGTTCTTCAAATAGGTTCAGTAGTGGGTTTCTTAGGGTTATATTTTATCATGGCCCAAATGTAGCCTTAGAAAGGGAGGAGGATATTTTGGGGAACTTCTTTGAGTCAGGGGGGCGAGGGGGTGGGTGGCCATGGATAGTCCTGAACTAGACCAAGACAGGACTGGGCAGGGCTAGGCCAAAAAGGGCTGGCTGGGCAGGATTGAGCAGAACATGAACTGGTTTGGGCAAGGCTTAGCTGGGCAAGACAGATTGGACAGGACCACACAGTACTGGCTGTGCTGTGTTCAGCAGGTACGAGCAAGGATGCCTAAGCTGGGCAGTTCAGGGCAGACCTGGACCGGACTTCTAGAGCTGAATGGAGCAGGGCAGAGTCAGGCAAGGTTGGGCAGAACAGAACAAGCCTGAGCAGGTCTGGGCAGGGGACAAAAATATAAGAGAACAGGGTCTCAGACTCTGGAAGGAATTGCGAAAAGGAGGAAAATGTCCTCTGCTCCCAGTGGTCTCTAGAAGCTGCAGCCACAGAACTCATCCTCCCTGCAGGAGGGAGACTGCTTGCCTTGTTTACATTATGGATTGTTGATCCCTAGTAAGGGTAGATCTCCCTAAGGTCTCCCCCGAGGATACTGGCTGGATTGTCATGCTCTGAATGAATAGTATCATCATGGTTGGGGAAGATAATCTGAATCTAATATGTCCTGTCCGTGGAAGGCCCTTCTTCCCTGGAAAAGTCCTTGTCCTTCAAGACCCAAGGTAAATGGCATTCTCTCTGTGCCACCTTCCTGATGCTTCAGTTCTGTAATTTGCTAACCCTTTACCTACATCAACCAATATTGATGGTTGATGTATCTGTGTCATTACTAGTATTGGTTGAAATTCATTCTTTCTTTCCTGTTTGTTCATCATAATGGAGTGAAAGTGATGTTATACAGATGATCTCTAATTTGGCACACTTAGTAACAAACTGATTTGTAGTATGCTTCACAATCAATATGTTAGGACATCTCTATTGCAGGAAATAAAGTGGAGTGTGAGGCCTGATCATGTCCCAGGTCTCAGTCTAGTCCCTGTGAAGGCTTCCAAGTGGGGGTTCTTGGCTTCTTGTAGGAAAGAATTCAAGAGTGAACCATAGTGAAGTGAAAGAAGGTTTATTCAGGGAGATACACTCCATAGACAGAGTGTGGGCTGTCTCAGAAGGCAAGAGGCCCAGGTTATGGGGTTGTCAATTTTTATAGGAGTGGTTAATTTCATAGGCTAATGAGTGGAAAAATCAGGGGCAGGGAATTCCAGGAATTAGGCCACCTCCCACTTTTTGGCCTTTTGTAGTTGGCCACACTATAGGTGCGGAACTGTCATGGTGCCTGTGGGTGTGTCATTTAGCTTGCTGATGTGTTACAGTGAGCATGTACTGAGGCTCAAGGGCTAGGGGAAGTTGACTCACCTGCCATCCTGGACCTAGTTGGTTCTAACCAGTTTATGCTATATGCTCAATGGCTGTGTCATTCTTTTAAAGGTTGTGCCTTTCTCTCTTCCTATCTCATCTCTACTGGGAGCCATTTTCATGGGCTAAGATAGATTTGACTGCAGGATCAGGCACTAGAGCTGAAAGGATCATTAGGAAGTCTTATTAGGAAACTGAGATCCAGAGAGGATAATTGACTTACTGGAAGTCCCTCAGAGAGTTCAGGAGAGAACCTGGACAAAATTCTTTTGACTCTTGGCCTGATGTTTTCCCGTGAAAGACTTTTCAAAAATATGTGACTTTATATCTCAGTATGCTCTGGATTAATGGCTCTGAAACCAGATTTTCAAAATGCGCGTCAGAAACTCCCAGGATCTGGGGATTTGTAGAAACTTCTCTGGAATGATACTTCCCAGCCTGAACTTCCAGTCCTTTCCCCCTGTAATCCTATAGCTTCTCCAGGGGAGGCTTCTCTTTCTAATGAGGAGCCCCTGAAGTTGAATGAGAATCATGAATAAAAACATCCAGATGAGCCTCATGGAAAGGGGATAGACTCTGGAATCAGAGAGATGTGGATTTGAATCCCAGTTTCATGATTTGAGTCAATCATTTACCATCCAGGAGTCACAGTTTTCTAATCTGTAAACTGGAGGTAAGAGTACCTACCTCATAGGACTGTCATGAGGATTACAAGGTAATAAATGTAAAATGCCTAGCACAAAGTCGGGGCTTAATAGATGCATTTTTGTCATTCTCCTTAAAAGAGCCCTCAGATATAATTTAGTAGTCTGTTCATGTCTGGGAGTCAGTTCAGAACAGCAGGCTACTTCGGAGTATAGACTCTAAAGTCAGACCCCAGCCCTAGTTAAAGCTTTGTTGTCACATAATTATAGGCTATGTCAACTTGCATAGGTGAGCCTCAGTTTTCTCACTGTCCTTCCTTTATAGAATCGTTTTGAAGATTAAATGAAATACTGCATGCACATGGTTTAGCAGTGCAGTGCTTAGTATTCATCAATGCCAACTATCACCAGCAGTATTATTACCCTATTAAAACACTTTAGACAGATGACAGTGAGAATCTTCCAAAGACTCGGGCTTCCTACAGCAGACTGGCAACTCCTCCAGCTCTATTACCAGGCCTACTGAACCCTGCAGACTCCTGTCTCTGGGCTTGATCTTCTAGCCATTATGAAAATGGAGGGGGCCTCCCGGCAGGTGCCTCTCCCTCCCTGGATGTGGTGAACCTCACTTCCATAAAGCTTCAGAAGCACATTTGAAAACTTATACCAAGTGTAGAGACCCTCTCCTGCCCCCTTTCCTAACTCAGGGTGTCCCCAGTCCTCAGTCTCCTCTTTATTCTCCTAGGGCTGCTGCTCTAACGCTGGATCCAGGATGACTTCTTAATCCACCCCACCCCAGCTCCGACTTGGCTGTCCCTTGTTAGTGGTGCAGTTTTGCCAGCCAGGAACTGCCTAATCCAGGGCTTGAAGTTTTACCCAGATAAACATTTAATGAGCATAGAATGCAGTGGACTCCATCCTGAGGGGTCAGGAGGAGGGGGGAACAGACCCTTGGGGCTGGGAACAGGACCTGGAGGAACAGCTGCTCCTCACATCTGTGCTCACTGCACACCGCCCGTCTTCTCAGTCTTAGCTGCTCCACCAGGCTCCATGGGGGCATGTACTGGGCCAGCTTCTAGCATCTCAGAGCAGTGGTTGTGGCTGTGGCTCTCATTAAATCAGGTCATGAGCTCCCCTCTGCCCTCCCACCAGTGGTTGAGGCGGGAGCACGTGATAGCAGGGGAGACCAGATCCATGATGTATTTGGGGAGCCACTGGCAAGGCTGTACCTACAGGGCAGGAAGGGCCTCCAGGAGCAGCTTCCTTGACCACCCCTGGGGAAAGGTCAGGGCACCAGCAATGCACTTTCTTTTCCCTGGCTGTTGGCTTGCAGTGACTCTGAAGGATGATGAGGTCCCAAGCAAGACATAGGTTTTAAAAGAGGGCGTCTCCAGGGGCCTGTGAGACACAGTGAAATGAAGCCACTGCCTTGGAAATAATTTTCATATACACTATATATGTATCATGTGGACTTTCATAGTATATGCCTATGAGGTGCTCAGAGCACATTTACATCCCTAATTTATAGATGGGGAAACTGAGACAAGATGAGTGAAGGGCCTGATATTGCTAAGTGAGTCAGGCAGGGCGAAGACTAGAACCAGAATTTAGGTCTTCTGACTGTAATAGGTGCTTTTTCTAAGGGAGTCACCTGCTCCAGGCACCTTCACCAGAGGTCTCATCTGCTCCTGGGGAAGATCCTCAGGGAGACCCTAGAAGGTAGCTAGGCTGGGATGTCAGTGCCTGATACGATATGAGTGCTGGGAAGACTGGGTGGGGAACAAGAAAAGCAGCCTGGCAGCTTGGGTAATCAGTTACTCCGTGGAGCTTCTTTCATCTTCTGAAGAATGGGTAGAAAAGAAATGTCCTCCAGATATTCTGGGATTCCTGTGAGACTAAAATTAAGTGAAATGAGTGCAAAAGTGTTTTGTAAATTGTAAACAGTCATAAAAATGAATGTCATAATTAATACAGAGTCAAGGAACCAAGTTGGCAAAACTTACAGAGGAAAAACAACAAGGTAAGAAGAAAGGAGAATGTTAAAATAGGGCTGGTTTTCTTTCCTTATCTCCTTCTATTTTCTACCTGTAGGCTGTCTACTCTGTGTGTGGGGGGGTGCTGACATTATTTTATTTGATCCAGATATTCCAAGACTAACTTTAAGATGAAAATTGTTTTATGAGATAAAACCCCAACATATATTCATAACTTTCCTTGAACTCCAGATTTTAAGCATGTTATTATATTGATAGTTTTAATACCACTCTTTCTACTCCCAAGAATACAATTAGGTATTTATCTGTTTGACACTATGTATTAAAATAAAAACAATTTAATTTGGAAGTGCTAATATAATTTGCACACAGATACCCCTTAAAAATTATGCCTTAAAAATGTCAGACTTACCTTGAATAAGTTTTAGTGGGAATATATTGCAAAGCAGAGGGAATAAATGCATCATATAGAAAGCTGTAAAATACAAACACCTTAATCAATTGCAAATGCAAGTTTAGACTCCAATAAAGGAGCGTAACTATATGGTGAATAATTATTTTAAATATACATATAATTGGGATTACCTTTGGCTTATACAAAATGTTGTAAAACAGCAAAGACATTTTGTCATCAAAATGAATACTCGTTAATACTCAGAATACTATTGGAGGAGGAAAGACTTTTGCAGTGATTGCTTAGAAAGATGTAAGGTAGTGGGCCAATATCATTAACCGTTACCTGAAGAAGGAACTGAAGCCTGAAGAACTTAAGTAACCTGCCACTGTCATTCACTAGGAGGGGCATTGTGTAGTCCAAGTGCCCTGACTTCCCAGTTTATGCACTGGCTGTGTGTGCTTGGTAAGTCGCTTCAGTTGTGTCCAACTCTGTGTGACCCCATGGACTGTAGCCTGCCAGGCTCCTCTGTCCATGGAATTCTCCAGACCAGAATACTGGAGTGGGTTGCCATGCCCTCCTCCAGGGGAATCTTCCTGACCCAGGGATCAAACCTGTGTCTCTTGCATTGGCCGGTGGGTTCTTTATCATCAGCACCACCTGGGAATCCTCAAGTTTAAATGCTACTTTTCGCTATTAGTTTTTTTTAGGAATGTCATCTGGTGCTACAATCTCCCTTTTTTCTTTTTAAATCTCATTTGTAGAGGTAAATATATCCTCCTGTCCAATTAGTTTCATATTATGTTGCAAGGAAACCCAGGGTTCTGTTACTGACTTTTCCTTGGAATGTGAGCATAGAAAGGACTGGGGGCGGGGAGTGGTGGTAAATCAGCAGGGTCCTTCATCTGCAATCCCCCTTTATCTAGAACTTCATTGTCTTTGTTCAGTCACTCAGTTGTGTCTGACTTTTTGCGACCCCATGAACTAAAGTACACCAGGCCTCCTTGTCCTTCACCATCTCCTGGAACCTCCTCAAACTCATGTTCACTGAGTTGGTGATGCCATCCAACCATCTCATCCTCTGTCGTCCCCTTCTCCTCCTACTTTCAGTATTTACCAGCATCAGGGTCTTTTCTAATGGGTCAGTTCTTTGCATCAGGTGGCCAAAGTATTGGAGCTTCAGGTTAGCATCAGTCCTTCCAATGAATATTCACGACTGATTTTCTTTAGGATTGACTGGTTTGATCTTGCAGCCCAAGGGACTCTCAAGAGTCTTCTCCAACACCACAGTTCAAAAACATCAATTCGTTGACACTCAGCCTTCTTTATAGTCCAACTCTCACATCCATACATGACTACTGGAAAAACCATAGCTTTGACTGACAGACCTTTGTTGACAAAGTAATGTCTCTGTTTTTTAATATACTGTTTTGGTTGGCCATAGCTTTTCTTCTAAGGAGCAGGCGTCTTTTAGTTTCATGGCTGCAGTCACCATCTGCAGTGATTTTGGAGCCCAAGAAAATAAAGTCTGTTCCTGTTTCCCCATCTGTTTGCTTTGAAGTGATGGGACCGGATGCCATGATCTTAGTTTTTTTGAATGTTGAGTTTTAAGCCAGCTTTTTAGCTCTTTTTTTTTAAACTTCATTAAGAAGCTCTTTAGTTCCTCTTAGCTTTCTGCCATATCTAGAACTACTCCACTACTATTTGTCATCTAGCCTGGATATCAGAAAAAATTTGAATTTAAAACGAGGATTCCACTGCCAAAAAAAGAAAAATATGTAAACCACCACTGAGGGGAAACCCTTTTATTGCCAGTTCTGGGGCTTGGGGGGTCAAAGGTAGTAGTGAATAGTGAATAGGTGGCAGTAGCTGTTGCTTCCAGTTGAGAATAGGGAGAGGAGGTCTCAAATGGGACTGCAAATATTTTCACTCCAGGTGTGAATCTGGAGAAGTCAGGAAGCACCTGCCTCTCCCAGGTGCTTTGGCTCAGGGAGGCTCTGTTTGGCTCAGGGAATCCAGAGCAGCAGCCAGGGGCTGCCTCAGAAATGAGCAGGCTGTTTTCTGAAAATAGGACATTTGTTGTCTTTAACGCGGTATACCCCAGCTCCCCACTTTGAAAGGGAGCAAGATTACAGAGATGTTCAGAGCTGAATAAAGGTTCAGAGATATATACTGTCAAGTGGTCCTAAACTCCATATTTGGGGGTCTAAGCCTTTTGTCTTAGAATCTCAAAGCATCTCACCTGGCATTAAGTGTGATTACTTCAGCTGTGCAGAGTGAAAATAGAGACAAGAATGAACAGAGCTTGAGGGATGAAATAGTGAGGGAATGGAGAGTCATGAATAAATCTTGGGCTACAGGACACCTTGAAATGTTGTTGGAAATTTGATGGGATTCCTTCCCTTTTCTTCCCTACCTCCTTGTAGAGCTTGAAACTAAGACAAGGGAGATTATGTTTTTGGATCTGAATTTTATTTCTTATTCCTCAAAATATGGCCAATGAAATAATCCTAAAGTGGGTGTTAGATAATTACTAGGAAAACTGAAAAGCAAACATTGCACTCTTTGAATAGTTTCTGATACAAAATATTAAAAAATAAACATGCTTCATTGTTTATATACCAGTTCTAACCCCACCAATTTATTGATAAAGCATCAATAAGAAATCCAGCAGATGTTGCTGTGAGGATAAGCAACAAGGAAATGAAAGCTCAAAGTCCAAGAAAAGGGGGATGATGGTGACAAGTTTATGTGCAGTTTATATGGACTATTTTATTTCACCCTCACAATATCCTTTAGAGGGTAGATTTCATCACCTCCATTTTATAGGTAAAGAATCTGAGGCTCACAAAGGTTATAACTTATTTAAGGTCATGTGGCAAAGAAGAGAAAGGGTCAGAATTTGAATTCCAGTTTAGCTGACTCTGAGGTCCATATTTTTTTTTTAAATCACATCATGGATGAGTTTTGATTTGAGGGTAAAGATCAATGCTATTAGAATTTTAAATGTGATTAGGATAACAAAAAAAGATATATGTTCTTTTGGAATAAGCTTAAAAAGATATGTGCAAATGCTATATGAAGAAAAACATGAAACACTTTTGAGGGACAAAAAAGTAGACTTGAACAAGTAGAAACACATCCTTTGTTCTTGGATAAATATCTCAATATCATCAGGGTAATATGTTGGTTCTCTTTAAGTTAACATATAAATCTGACGCAACTACAACAAAAATGCTAACATACTTTTTTTTTCTGTAGCTAGACAAGCTAATACTGAAAGTTTATGTAAAAAATAAACATGAATACCCGTGTGTGTGTGTAGTGAGAAGAGAGAAGGAATCAGGCTTATTAGATATTAACATACTACAAAGTCTCTATAATTAAAACAGAATAGTACTGGAACATATATAGACCAGTGGAATAAAATAGAGAATCCAGAAGCAGACCAAATACATACAGAAATTTAATATACATGATAAATGTGGCATCTAAAATCACTGGGGAAAAGATAGCTATTTTAATGAGTAATATGAGGCAATTGGATAGCCATATAGTGAAAGATAAAATTAGATTCATACAGTATGTATTAATAAACTAAAGATGGTTCAAAGGGAGAGCAGAACTTCTGGCTATGGTAGCATCAAGAAATCGACATATCTTTTTCCCCCTCAAAATAAGTATAAAACTGGAAAAAAGTTTAAGAGAAATAATTTCAGGAATCCAGAGATTGACCAAAGTCAGACAGAAATTGAGATGCATTTATTTGTGAAAAACTACAAGAACTTTGGATGAAAACATGAGTCTGCAACCTGCATCCAAGGATTGCTGTCATCTTTCCACCATCATCCCCACCTCCCCACATAGATCTGTTGGCAAGAATTGTGGTTTTGCCGTTGGAGAATTGGCCAGTAAGAACAAGCAGTTTTGCTGCCGGGGAGATTGAACTTAATAGGGAGCAGAGGGCAGGAAATCTGGATGTTTTCAGTAAAAGTACAGAATTCAGTATAAAATGAACTGTGGAAACCTATAACTCTACTAACTTAGGTATGTTGTGGTTGCAGAGATAGTCAACAAATGGTGGATCATCGGATATTTTGAAGGAAATTCTGGAAATGAGAGTCCACGTTCGCAGGGCTCGGTAAGCTCTCCACCTACCCTTGACTTACTGTGAAACTAGTTGTAGACTAGGCAGAGTCTCAGCAGAGTCCAGTGGAGAGTGAGGGTCAAGGTGGACTTGTGAGTTGGCTGAATGTTGAACTTTTCCTAGCCCATAGATAGATAAATTGGAAGAGGGGTGGGTGGACACCTTCAGAGATCAGAATGTTTGAGAGCAACCTCTACTCAAATTGTTGATTGCCCGCAATCTATATAAGCCATAGAAAGCCAGGTTAAAAAATGAGGAATAAAAATCTGATGAGAGATATTTGTGTTTGTTCACCATGGCAAAGAGGAATTTTGCAGTTCAACTCAAGGGATGTTAACTGCTTTCACTAAAAACAGAAGAAAATCATAAAAATAAGAATTGAGAGTTGTTATCAAATACTATCTACATTTTTTTTTTAAATGAGGCATGCAAAGAAACAGGAAAGGATGATCCATACTCAAGAAAAGAAGAAGCTGATAGAAATGGATTCTGAGTGGGCCGAGAATGATAGTTTAGCAAAGAGAATCTTAAAGAGCTATTATAAATACATTCAAAGAATTAAAGGAAAATATGATGACAGTGACTCAGTAAGTAAACATTTCAAATAGAGGAAACTATAAAAAGAACCAAATGGAATTTTGAGGATTGAAAAATACAATAATTTTTAAAAATCACCAGGTTTGCTCAAGGGCAGAGAAGAAATAGCAGAAGAATGGATCAATGAAGTAAATCATTTAATGAAGTTATCTAAACTAAAGAGAAATTAATGGAGCCTCAGATACTTCTGTGACAATATGAAATATACCAACTTATCTGTAAAGAGAGTCCCACAATAAGAAAAGAGGAAAGAGGAAAGAGTGGAACAAACATTTATGAAATAATAATTGAAAACTTCCCAAAATGGATTTTAGCGATGAATTTATGGATCCAAGAGGCCAAACTAATCCCAAGTAGAATAAACACAAAGAGAGTCATATCTCACCACAACATATTCAGTGATAAAATTCAAAGACAAAGACCATCTTGTAAGCAATAAGGGAAAAATTGCTCATCATATACAAGGGAATAATAATCTAATTAATGTCTAACATAAAAATGAAGGTTATAAGGTATAATGACATAACACAAAAGTGCTAAGAGAAGAAATAAATATAAATCAAGAATAATCTATCCAGCAGTACTATCCTTTAAATATGAAGACAAAAATGAAGATTTTCCCAGATAAGCAGAAACAGAGAATTTATTGCTAGCACACGTTTCCTGCAAGGAATTCAGAGGAAAGCTCTTAGGACTGAAAAACAATGATACTTGATGTTAATTGAATATATAGGAAGAAATGAAGAGTGCCAGAAATGGTAAATGTGCGTATAAAGTGTAAAGAAGAGTAGAGAAAATTAAACTATATTGAAGCAAACTTGCTACATTTTCCTGAGTTAAGATAGTATTAACTTGAACTAGATTATGATAAATTAAAGAAATATAATACTACCGTTAGAGTGACCACAAAGAACATAACTGAAAAAAGTATAGCTGAAAAATAAATCCAGCAACTAAAATGGTACACAAAAATTTTTTGTTTAATATAAAATCCACTAAAGGTGGAATAGAGAAACGAAGACAAAAGATGTAAAGTAAAAAATAGCAGAGTGGTAGATATAAATACAAATTATCAATAATTGCATTAGATATAACTAGATGAAAAACTCCACTTAAAAAGCAGAGGATATCAGATTGAATTTAAAGAGTAAGATTCAACTCTATGACACTTACAAGAGAGCCACCTTATATTCAAAAACACAAATAAGATGTAAAGAATGTATCATGCAAACTATAACCAAAGAGAACTGGAGTGGCTATGAATAATATGAGACAAATTAGCCTTGAAGACAAGAGGGAAATCTCATAATTATACAAGGGTGAACACATTAGGAAAATGTTGCAATTATAAACACCTAACAACAGAGCTCCAAAATACCTAAAAGTGGCAGAATTGGAAGGAGTAACAGACAATTTTTAAAAAATTATTTATTTTAATTGGAGGATAATTACAATATTGTGGTTTTTGCCATACATCGACATGAATCAGTCATGAGTGCACATGTGTCCCCCCATCCTGAATCCCCCCTCCCACCTCCTTGCACTGGTTGTCTATTATACATATGGTAACATTCATATTTCACTGCTCTTCTCTTATATCATTCCACCCTTGCCTTCTCCCACATAGTCCTGTTATGCCCAATGTCCGAATCCCCGAGCGGGAAGAGAGAAGGCCTCCAAGACAATGCAACTCGCAAAAAGGGAAGTTTATTGCTGACTCGAGTCAGGGCTCCTGCCGCATCCAATGCAGTGGTGCGGGGTCAGAGAGCCCCGAGCCCAAGCTGTTACACCAATTTATAGGGTGAGCACACGCCATTGGTAGTTGGTTTAAGCGGATTGGTTACAAGTTTGCAAAGCAATTTCATTGGTCAAAACTTTCACGCGCGCGGGACTTTCCCGGGGGTTTCTACCCCATTCCTAATTTCCTAATTGGCAAATAGTGGTCAGTGTTAAGCAAAAGCTGATTGGTTGTATCCAGGTGGCCTGATAATCTTACCACCCAGAAGTAGGAAGGCCTACTCCTAATCTAAGCTGCCGGCCATGGCGCTACTTCTGCTCACCTCACATTCCCCCCTGTCTGTTGTTCAAGTAGAGGAATCTTCCTCTTTTCCATCTTGGGCCACTGGCTGATATTGTCATCTCAACACCATAATCTGAATGGTGTTGAGGCGTTTTTTACTAGCCAGTTTAAAATACATGGGCCAAATGTGAGCATCAATAGCCATCAACAGGAGAATTAGGAGGCCTCCCGGCGGACGAGTTTCAGCTTCAAAGGATTTGACGGGTGAGGTCTCGCCTTCCATTCTGCTTGCGCTTTTTCTTGTTTTTCTGGTGTGGGTTGCCGCACTTGGTTGCAGTGAACCCAGGGTCCAATCCCGTCGACCTTGACAGCAGTAGGAGTGGTAAGGAGAACAACATAAGGGCCTTTCCATCTAGGAGGCAAAGCCCTTATGAACAGAACAACCCACGATTTTGCTGTATTTTGATCTCTCGAATCAATTTCCAAACATGGTTATGCAACTTACTTAATGCCATCAGAGTTTGCTGGAATTGTCCCAAAGTCTTGCTCCTGCCAGCCCAAGACTGAACAAGGTTGCTATGGTGATTGCGCTGATTGGCTCTCTCTTTTGTCTTAGCATTTCCCGGTCCCAATGTGAGTATATAACCTCTTCAGAGTGGTATAAGATTTTTGGCATTACAGCAACCAAGACACAGAGTGGGTGGCAGGCATTTTCCTTCGAAAATAGGACACACAGGAGGGGATCTTCCATACAGAATCTCAAAAGGGGTAAGATTCAGCTTATAAGGGGTGTTACATGCTTGAAAGAGTGCAAAGGGAAGGAGGGTCACCCAGTCCCCGCCAGTCTCTATTGCCAAATTTGTCAAAGTTTCTTTTAGGGTCCGATTCATTCTCTCAACCTGTCCTGAGCTCTGGGGATTATATTCACACTGTAACTTCCATTTCATCCCCAGAGCTTGGGCCAACCCTTGTACAATCTGGCTCACAAAGGCAGGTCCGTTATCAGAGCCCATAGTCACTGGCAGCCCGTACCTAGGCACTATCTCCTCTAAGATCTTTTTAGAAACCACTATTACTGTCTCTCCCTTAGTGGGGAAGGCCTCCACCCACCCTGAGAAGGTATCTACCAGAACCAACAGATAGCGATACCTGTACTTGCCTGGCCTTACCTCAGTGAAATCTATCCCCCAGTGTTGCCCTGGCTTTTCCCCTCGGTACCTCGTTCCCGTGTACTGCTTCTTCTCTGCCCTCATTAGCTGGCACACTTTGCAAGCCTGAATTATCTCTCGTACAGTTGCATTTTGTTGAGGGAACCTCAGGCAGGCTGTCTAGAGAAGTGTTCTCAGCCCATATCGTCCTGAATCATCAACTGTGGTGGCTCCTGCCTTCTTTTGCCCATCTTTTACATAGCTACTCCCATCGGTGAACCATTTAAGTCTTTCCGTGCCACCAGGGCCTCAGCCAGTATCTCACTGCAATCATGGAGAGGGCGATCTTTCTCTGGGTTAGGTAAGAGCGTGGCTGGATTCAGGAAACAAGGGGTCTGAAAACGCACCCGTGGGGCATCGAGCAGCAAGGCCTGGTAATGTGTCAAGCGGGCATTGGAGATCCACTTACCCGGCGGCTGCTTCAAAACCCCTTCAATGGCGTGGGGGGTATAAACCAAGAGTTGCTGTCCATACATCAATTTGTCAGAGTCGTGGACGAGGCGATGATGCGAAGGCAAGGGGGCCACCCAGTGGCCACCGGGTCCAATCGCTTCAAAAGGTATGCCACCGGCCGCTCCCACGGTCCCCGTTGTTGCATCAAGACCCCCTTTCCTGTTCCTTGGTTTTCATCTACAAACAGCTGGAATGGTTTATTTGGGTTAGGCAGGGCAAGGGCTGGGGCTTCTAGTAGGGCCCGTCTGAGTGTCTGGAGAGCCTGTTTCATTGGCTCAGTCCAAGTCCAGTTTGGGGTCTCTTTACTTCCCTCATACAAGGTCCAGGCCTTCTCAGCAAACCCCGTGATCCATAGTCTGCAATATCCAACAGTCCCCAGAAACTCTCTCACCTGGCGGGGGGTCTTGGGCTCTGGTATCTGTAATATTGTTTCCTTCATGGCCTGGGTTAGCCACCTTTGCCCCTGCCTGATCTTATACCCCAAATAGGTGACCTCTTGCCAGGCTATTTGCGCCTTCTTTGCACTAGTACGATACCCCAAGGTGCCTAGGGTCTGTAAGAGGTCCCCAGTGGCATGGCTGCATGCCTCCTCTGTGGTTCCAGCCAATATAAGGTCATCCACATATTGTAGCAGAATGACCTCTGGGTGGCAAGTCCGATATTCATAGAAGTCCTCACTCAGAGCCTCATTAAACAAGGTAGGGGAGTTATTGAACCCCTGTGGGAGGCAGGTCCAAGTTAATTGTACTACCGGTTGGCCTTCCCCCTCGGTCCACTCAAAGGCAAATATCTCCTGGCTCTGGGCCACCAGGGGTAGGCTGAAAAAGGCATCTTTCAAGTCCAACACAGTGTACCAAGTGTACTCAGGCAGCAAACTGCTCAAGAGAGTATACGGGTTAGGGACAGTGGGGTGTATGCCACTCACCCATTTGTTGACTTCTCGCAGGTCTTGGACATGTCTATAATCTGTCCCCCCTGGCTTCTTCACCGGCAGTAAGGGGGTGTTCCAAGGGGATTCGCACCGCTTGAGAATTCTGGCATCCATGAGACATCAAATGTGGGGAGTGATCCCCTGCCGAGCTTCCTGGCTCATGGGGTACTGTCTCACCCTCACAGGAGTTGCCCTGGCCTTTAGCTCGATGACGACCGGATGTCTCTGTTTGGCCAGTCCCATCCCTGCCATTTCAGTCCAGGCCAATGGGTATTTATGGACCCACAGTTGTACATCTGGTGCTATGGTCTCTGAGGGCTTAGGCACAAGAAGTCTGTATTTATCTCTTAAGGCTAGGGATAAGACATGTATTGGCTGTCCAAGTCCATCCGTGACTGTCATTCCCCCAGGGTCAAAATGAATCTGAGCATTAACTTTAGTCAACAAGTCTCTTCCAAGTAGAGGGGCTGGGCATTCAGGTATCACCAAAAACGAATGGGACACCTGGTGGGTCCCCAGATCTACTTTTCGTTCTGTGGTCCAACAATATCTTTTTGTCCCTGTAGCTCCTTGCACCAAGCTGGTTTTCTTAGACATTGGTCCAAGTTTTTTATTTAAAACAGAGTGTTGGGCACCAGTGTCCACCATGAAGCCAACGGGTTTCCCCTCTACATGTAAGGTTACCCAGGACTCGGGGAGGGGTGCCGAGTCTTGACTCCCCTAGTCACTGTCTTCCCCCGCATATAGAACTCGAGTTCCAGGGGAGATTCTCTCTCTCTGGGTCGTTCCTCTCCTCAGGTCCCTCTTGGGGCAATTGTTTTTCCAGTGCCCCTGTTCTATGCAGTAGGCGCACTGATCTTTCTTTAGGGCCTGCCTTTTTGGTTTCTCTTTTTCTCTCGTCCAGGGGTCTCGATGTTCCCTCAGTTCTGTTCTGGCCTTTATCCCCGCAAAAAGAATCTGGGCTAGCTCCCTTTGGTTCTTCCGGTTTTCCCTCGCTCTATATTCTCTATCTTCCTTCCTGATCTTCTCAGCTAATTCCCTTTCCTCCCATCAAATTCGTTCTTCCCTTTCTTCTGGGGTCTCCCTATTATTAAATACCTTTTCAACTGCTTTCAGTAAATTCTGTATCGTCTGTTCTCCCAACCCCTCTATCTTTTGTAATTTCCTCCTAATATCTGGGGCTGCCTGATTTACAAATGCTAACAGAACTGCAGCGTGTGACTCCTCAGCCTGAGGGTCCATAGGTGTATATTGCCTGAAAGCTTCCATCAGCCTCTCTAGGAAGGCTGCCGGGCTCTCAGTGGGCTCTTGCCTTACTAAATTTACCTTTGCCAAATTTGTCAGCTTTCTTGCTGCAGCCTGCCATCAGAGTCTGGCGGTACACTCAAAGCCGCTCCCTACCTTCCGCTCGCTCAAAATCCCAGTTAGGCCGCAACAGAGGAAACCCCTCGTCCATGAGATGAGGCTAGGCGGTTGGCCTCCCGTCGGCCCCCGGGACCCGTTTCCGTGCCTCTGCCAGAATTCACTCCCATTCTTCTGTGGTGAAGAGCACCTGCAACAGCTGCTGACAATCATCCCAGGTGGGGTTGTGAGTGAACAAAATGGAATCTGAGAGGTCAATGAGGCCTTGGGGTTTCTCTGAGAAAGGAGGGTTTTGCGTCTTCCAATTGTACAGGTGACTCGTGGAAAAGGGCCAGTACTGATAGGTTCGCTCTCTGTCCGGATTAGCTGGTCCCACTCGGACGGGGAGCGCCTGAACAGTGGATGAAGGTAACTCTGGGTCCCCAGGGCCTTGCCCCCCCCTGTCTCCCCTAGTTCTCCCCCAGGTCCCCAGTGCTGGTGCCCCCTCATGGTCGGTTCCCGTTGGCCTTCCTAGTCCTCTCGATTCACCCGTGGGAGCTTCTCTCCTCGGAGGGAATTGCAAGGGGGACACATATGGTGGAGGCCTCATCTCCATTTCTAGATCTATCAGGTTTGGATAAGATGATTCCTGAAATACTAGTTTTGGGTCCTCTTTCTTTTTGGTTTTCTCCAGGGGGGTCTTCATCACCAGGACCTGTGAATTAGAAGAGCTAGGAGGTTTGTGAATGAAAGGTTTTAACCACTTAGGCGGATCTTCCACTAGATCCTGCCAAACCATGACATAGGGGACCTGATCCGGATGGCCCCAGGGATCTGGAACCATAATCTTCTCCTTCACAGCCTGTATGATGGACGGTTGAAAGGTGACTTCCAGAGGCCATCCAACCTGGAAGGCGGGCCACTCTGCAGAGCAAAAGGTTATTAATTTACTTTTCTTGACTAGCAAAGACAAGTTATGGGCCCTGGCCCTGACATCTGAAAAATGGTCAGTCATAAGGGAAAGTGGGGTAGATTCCCCCTGACCCATGGTACCACCAAAAATCCTACCGGGAGTGGTGGTGGCCCAGAGGTTGGGCTTATGGTATGCTTTTGAAACTGTTTATATGCCTGCGTCGTTGCACGGAAGTTTTCTTGCTGGGGGCGGGCACCCTAGGGGTTTCTAGCCCATTCCGTGACTCTCTTATCCTCTCACGGGAGTCTTCAAGTGGCAGGCGCCCTAATGGCCTTTAAGTGCCTGACCCGTGCCCACACAAATAATTTTGGGCCACGTCCTCAGTTAAGGATGTTAAAGGAGAGTTTCACCCGGTTGGGCTCTAGTTACTGAGGCTCACTTATTGTAGGGCCTTCAGAGTCCACCAGAGTGTAGCCCTGGCTGGGACT
Source organism: Muntiacus reevesi (assembly GCF_963930625.1). NCBI lineage: Eukaryota > Metazoa > Chordata > Mammalia > Artiodactyla > Cervidae > Muntiacus > Muntiacus reevesi. The sequence goes on along the minus strand of NC_089251.1, from coordinate 35,252,905 downwards.
AATCAATTGCCCCCACAACCGTTCGCCTGTTCACTGAAACTCCTGAAAAGAAAAGGAGTTGAGGGCAGATCAGAACGAGACGAGAGACAATGCCGGCACACACACAAACACGGAGAGACAATGCCGGCACACACACAAACACGCAGAGTCAAAGACAAACACACGGACAGACAAACGTTGGCCGACAACACAGCACTGGGTTTTCGGGCCCCCTGAGTTTTCTTGTCTCCCGGTACTAGGTTCACCTTACCGAATGGCGTCCACTGCTCACCAGACTTGGGATCAGGAGAGGAACTCTCCTTCCCGCAGGGCCGGCTGCCTTCCAGCACGCTCGCTGGCCTCGGTCTTGCGCCAGCTAGAACGTCCAGTCCGTTCCCCACCCTCTATAGAAAGCTTTCTCCTGTGCCAGATACCTTCCTGCTGCACAGCAGGGCCTCGGATTTTCACTGGACTTTCCTGTCCTGCCTGAGCACCGGTGCTATTATCGATCCTTCCCCTCTGTCTTGGAAGTGTTCTTTTCCCCTGGTCAAGGGATCCCGGACGAGCTCCCAAATGTTATGCCCGATGTCTGAATCCCCGAGCGGGAAGAGAGAAGGCCTCCCAAGACAATGCAACTCGCAAAAAGGGAAGTTTGTTGCTGACTCGAGTCAGGGCTCCTGCCGCATCCAACGCAATGGTGCGGGGTCAGAGAGCCCCAAGCCCAAGCTGTTACACCAATTTATAGGGTGATCACACGCCGTTGGTAGTTGGTTTAAGCGGATTGGTTACAAGTTTGCAAAGCAATTTCATTGGTCAAAACTTTAGTACCTGCGGGACTTTCCCGGGGGTTTCCGCCCCATTCCTAATTTCCTAATTGGCAAACAGTGGTCAGTGTTAAGTGAAAGCTGATTGGTTGTATCCAGGTGGCCTGATAATCTTACCACCCAGAAGTAGGAAGGCCTACTCCTAATCTAAGCTGCCTGCCATGGCGTTACTTCTGCTCGCCTCACAGTCCAAAATTCTGTTCTTGGTATCTGTGTCTCTTTCACTGCCTTGCATGTAGGATCGTCATTACCATCTTTCTAAATTCCATCTTTTTATTCACAGATTCAGCAAACATTTGGTGAATATTTCTTCTTAAGGGGTTCTAAATCAAATGGGGAAAGGGAGTTATGAAGTAATAATTACAATATAATAAATGTGTTCTGAGGTTTTCTGAACATAAAAGAGAATCTGACATATAAACAAATAAGTCTTCATCAAAGGGGATTAAACACCTACTATTTGGCTGCACCTTCATAGATTAACTCAGTGTATTCTCATAATCTTTTGTTCACCTTACAGGTGTGCTTGGGATCCACAACCAGCAAGTGACTGAGGCATCACTTCATCCAATTCTTCTGACTTTAGACTCTTCTGCTTTCTCAAGTGTCTGATACCTGCCACAGGTAACTGTCTCCTAGAGCTTAACTCTGCTCATATATAAGATTGGTCAACAGTTTGATTTAAAAAGATTGTTCCGATTATAACTAATACCCTGGGGACCTTTAAAGGAAAACAAGCCAGTGTTTATTGGCCTCACATGACTCTTTTAGCCTTAGAAGCTAGCTTCTGTTCTGAGGAAGCCTGGTTTCCCCATCTTGCACCTAGTTCTCAACCCCACACAGCCAGGCTCCAGCAGCTGGCCCCAAAGGGAGGTACAAACACAGGCTCCAACTTGCAGCTTACCCATGCTCTGGACATTGGCTTTGAATCAGCTCTGCCTGCAGGGCTTTGTTTAATTACTGCAAACCTGCTGACTTTAAAAAATTTTTTTTAAGTACTGGATACCTAAAGTTCAGTAAAGAATCTGGAAGAAGGAGTAAAACTTTTATCCATCACTGCCCATGTCAGTACAAAAGCAGTTGATAATTTCCAAGCCAAGATTTTGCTGGAGCGGGTCTTCAGTGGAGTCTGGAGCCCAGGGGTCCTAGGAGCCCTGAGGGACTGCAGAGCTACCTGTTGCTTTAGCAAGCATTCAGACATTGAGGCATAAGGCAGGGGCCTAGCAGTGGCAGGGTGAGAGACACAGTCAGTCTAAGGGGTCCTGCAAAAATGCTAACTTTTCAAAGTGTGACAGAGAGAGAGCACACATACCCGGCACCTTGCCCTTTAAAACCATGTGCCTTTCTTACTGTGCCACCCAGTACCTCCGGAGGGAGGATGCCAGTGGGAAGGCACAACTGCCCATGCTGTTCCTGACAGTTTGCCTTTGGGGTTCATGTAACCCTTTTGAGGATAGTCAACCGCCAACTTCACCTCTTGTAAAAGCTCCCAGTGAATGATGGGTGAGCATATCTCAGGTTGGAAGAGAGAAGCTCACACTGTTCCAGGAAGAGCAGAAGTGTATGTAGAGATCAGGATCATGAACTTGAAAATCAGAATAAGCACTTTCCCAGTTTCACCTGAGTTGCTTATTATCTGCCCAAGCTTGGACAAGGAACTTAAGTTTCTCTAAGCCCCAGTGATCTATGCCTGCATGTGTATGCTTACTCGTATCTGACTCTTTGCGACCCCATGGGTGGTAGCCCATCAGGCTCCTCTGTCCATGGGATTTTCCAAGCAAGAATACTGGCAATGGGGCTAAAACTACCTATCTAGCAGTTTGTTTAAAGAATTAATGAGATAACATTTAAAAGGCATAAAATACAGTGCAAGCGCTTGTTGAATCTTGGCTGTTATATGAGTAAAGGACTCAGTCTTACTCTAAGAATAGACTCAAGGGATTCCTCTATCTTCAGTGGACCCCAGACTAAGCATCCATGTGGTTCTTCTACATGAACCCGCACCTTCTTTCTCTCCTTGGGTTTGGATGTGTCTTAATGATCCTAAACTACTCAGATTAAGCATTTTTCTTTGCCTGGAATTTTCCCTGACCCGTACCAGGCAATAAACTCCAGGAGGGCATGGACTATATTTTTGTTTTTGCATTCTAGCATCACTTATAGTGTGTGATGTAGGAAGGGTCAATATGAGCAGAACTGAATTCAGGGTATGAGTTTGTCCCTTTCTAAGTCAGGGTCAGGTGCCTGCTGGAGGAGGTAGAGTCAGTAGCATCATCTGTGCCTTTAACAAAATAGGATCCAAAGGAAAGCAAACACTTATTCTGTCAAGCTTTGTCTGAGCTGAGAATACCTTTGGGTGCTTTAGGTAGATGTAAGCCATTAAAGGGAGAAGAAAAAATTAAGCAAGAGAAAAATAAGAAGAGAAACAGGAATAAGAAATGTAGATTTGTAATGGGCCCATTATAGATCTTTGCTGATTGAACAAAAAAAATCATCGCTTGATTGAATATGAAAATAGAAGAAGAGAAAGTAAAGAAGAGTATTAGGGAAAGGAGAATCAAGCAGTGCCTCTTAGGCTCATGTCTACCTCTGTGAAAAGACTTGGCTCTGTGCCATGCAGTAAACAAGCTCCAGCGAGGTTTCAACAATGGGAGGAGGAGAGTATGGCGGCTGCAGGGCTCCAGCTCTGGAGTCAGATTTTCTGATTGTGGGCTCCCAGTTCCAGCAAATGGCCACTCAGCTAGTTATTTTAAAAGCCAGTTTTCTGAGTCATACAATGTGGATAATAATAATTTCTTTTTGTTGTAAGGATTAAATGAGATGATGAGTGTAAAAGAAGTTGTCAAACTTCTTGGTACATAATAAGTGCTCAGTAAATTATATCAGTTATGCAACTGCTGATTTTTCTTTTTTTTCCCGAATGTCCCAGGCCTGACTCAGAGCATTGGGGGAAAGAGGGATGAAGGGGAATCTTTGGATATAGGGTAATGTGGCCTGGAACAGATCTTCTCCTCTCCCAGGTTATGTTCATTGAGTTACCCAAAGCATTTTTTACTATGGATCTAAGGAAATTAGTCATATGGAGAGACAGAAATAAAAATGGCAGTGGAAAGAATGGTCCTGGAATCAGAACACCTGTGTTTTCATCTAAATCCCACCACTGCTCAGTTTTGTGACCTTGGCAAGTTCCATAAGCTGTCTGGGTCTCAGCCCACTCATCTGCAAAGAAAAGAATTGGTCTATAAGGCCTTTTTTTTTTCTATAGCAGTCATTGACTCTCATATTCAGCCAAACTGAGCTGAAGCATTTTTTCCCTTCTTTTCTACATTTGCTTGTTACCCTATCCACTTGGCTGGGGGCTACAAATTGATTAATAGACAAAGCAACCTCACCAGACAGGCTTTTTGTAAAGGGAACTGATGGCTGAATAAGTACAAGTTATATCTAAAACTATATGTTTAAGTACTTAAGTCTAAGAACCCAAAGATTTCCGGGGCAGAGGTAGCTGAGAAGTGGGAGTGGGCATGAGAAATACAGAGCTTCCTTAGAATGTGGAGCTTGATCAGGCAAGGGCGTGCACTGGCTCCCTTCTAAAATATAAGCAGTGAGTGAATAGGACAGGGGTTTCCATCTCAGGGAAGAGAGAACCAAGAGCAAACCACAATATTGATTATACATACCACAGGGTTGTCTGATGGAGGACAGGAGTGAGCTGTCTGATGGAGGAGGACTTAGCCTCCTGTGGCACTCCAGGGGAGAATGACGGCCAACAGGGCAGATTGCAGACTTCAGGGTAATGTAAGAAAACCCATCCATTTCATTAAAAGCAGGATTTGGAAAACTTGTCAGTAAAGGGACAGACAGTATTAATAGATATTCTAGGCTTTATGGGCCATACAGTCTTTGTCATAGTTACTCAACTTTGCAACTGTAGTGTTAAAGCAGCCATAGACAATACATAGTAAGCATGACTGTATGACAATAAACTACGATTTACAAAAGCAGGTGGCAGGTCAGATTGGGTCCATGGGCCACAGTTTGCTGACCCTGTCATTAGGGGAACCCTTCCCCTACCACCTCTCGGGCTTACCTGGTGGCTCAGAGGGTAAAGCGTATGCCTGCAATGCGGTAGACCTGGGTTTGATCCCTGGATTGGGAAGATCCCCTGGAGAAGGACATGGCAACCCCACTCCAGTATTCCTGCCTGGAGATTCCCATGAATGGAGGAGCCTGGTGGGCTATATATATAGTCCATGGGGTTGCAGAGAGTCGGACATGACTGAGCGACTTAACTTTCACTTTCCCCTACAATCTCTCAGGGAGGATAGTATTCCAGTAGAGGTTGAAAGACTGCCTTAATAGTGCCAAGGTGTGTATCCTGATTAGCTGATCCACAGGGTCCCTTTTAACAGTAAATCCTGTGCTTCTTCGAGGGCAGACATAAGGTGAGACCATGGGGTCCTGAGTGTCTGAGAGGAGGCAGAAAATCTTGGAAGGAGAAGCTGGAGCTCATAAGGTAAACTCCACGATTAACCTGGAGCTGATGCAGTTTAGGTTTTGACACTTCAGTTTTGATTTTTTTCTCTTTGAAAGAACATTGGGAAGAATTTTATGTTCTTATGATTTGGGCAGATTTGAAGGGGATCTTGTAGAAATGTTCAATTACTGATATTGCAGATGAGAAAAAAATTCCTCTTTCTGTCTTCCAGTGTTTTGGTTCTTCCCTCACTCCATTTGCCCAATACACACACGCGTGTGTGCACACATACACACACACACAGAAACCCTTCACTACTTACTAGTTGTATTCACATTTTCATGCAGACCAGTTGGATATAGAACAGGCATCTAAGAACCGAAAAGGAGCACAGCCTGAGCAGAAATCTGTAGTTCTATTTTACCCCATGACTTCCTTTTCATATTTTGCTCCTCCAGAATACCATGCCCTTCTCTGATTTCCTTCATAATCTGTTTGATCTTCCTTAAAAAATATATCATGCCAAAAAAAAAAAAAATATGTATATATATATATATATATCATGCCTTGGAAGCAGAAGGAGGGTTTTGGGGTTGCTGGAGGGACTATTAAGGGTACGTACACCAGGCTGTTATTATCTGATTCCAGACCATCAGGCTATACTGCATGTGGAATGTTAAGATACAGCAGCTCACTGTGGACCCTGTAACAAGCCACTGATAATCCTAGTCTTTGTAAAGCCCTGCTCAGGTGGAGCCACACACGATTCTAGCACTTTACATGGCTGTCCCTCTAATCAGGAGTCAGCCAGGCATCCTTACAGAGTTGCGCTGAATTATCTTTCAATCTTGTGGCATGGCTGACTACACATTTCTAACACCTGGCCTGCTGCATACTGGCATTCCTGTTATTTTAGCATCTGCAGTGTTTCAGAGTAGAAATACATGGAGATTGGGGGTCACGCCATTAGGGTTCAAATTCTGGCTCCATCACTTAGTAAATATGAGCCTTGGGCAAGGGAGCCTTGTGAGACTTTAGGTTCCTGCATGCATGCTCAGTAGCCAAGTCATGTCCAACTCTTTGCAGCCCCATGGACTGTAGTCAAGACTTCTCTGACCATGGGAATTTCCCAGGCAGGAATACTGGGGTATGTTGCCGTTTCTTCTTCCAGGGGATCTTCCTGACCCAAGGATTAAACCCGTGTCTCCTATATTGGCAGGCAAATTCTTTACCACTGAGCCACCTGGGAAGCCATTTTGGTTAACCATTTGGGAAATGCAAATTTAAAAGTGAAATAAAACAAAACTGGGCCAAGTATAGTGGATTCTTTTTATTTGTGGTAGTTATGTTCTGTAAAGTCACAGCAAACTCTAAATTAGTGAATACTGAACTAGTATTCCTAGGGGAAATGCAGAGTTAGGTTCCAGTGAGCCACTGGCCGCAATAGTTTAATTAATATATCAATACATAACCTTGTTTCATTTGTGTTTCTATTTCAAAACATTTAATATATATTGTTGATGCATTAATATTAAACTTATGACAGTAGTACTGTAACTCATGCCAGAGTGCAGCCTATCCAACACATTTATTTTCTCTGCCTTCTTGCTGCGCAGCACTGCAGCAGGACACTTGGGAACTGTTTTAAACAGTGAAATCACTAATACAGAGCCAAAAGCATGAAAAAGGTGACTCTAAATAGGTAGCAGAAAGGGCACTGGTTTATGGTATGAGAGCTGAAACCAAAAGAACATCTTGTTTCACTTCATCTGGAAATGTACATAAAAATGTCTGCTGCTCTGCAGGTCTGTGAGTGACTGAGAAAGTACTGCAAGTATTGTTTTGGGTGTTACAAATAAATTTTAAAAAGGACAGTTTGAAAATATCGTATATATAAATAATGATGACTGACTGTACTTGAGATTTATCATGAGGATCTATTGTGATAACATCCAAAGGACCCCATCTAGTGTGCAAAGCCCTCCACGTTCTATCTTCTGTCTGCTTTTACAGTCCTTTCTGTGGATGCTGTCTGACACACCCCCAGTTTTTCAGTCATCCTTGCTGTTCTCTAGTCATGGAAGGCTGTTTCTTGCTTCTGTGCCATTGTGCACACTGTTGTCTGTCTAAAATGCCCTCTTGGTCTCTACAGAGGTAAACCATTATTCTACTCAAGGGAGGTTGACAGGTAGGAAATGTGGTCTTCACACATTCTGTATATTTGCCTCAGAATAAAAGCATTTGACTTTTTTACATATATTTTTAAAGTCATATGTAAATCATGGGACAGACACATGAAAATTTCCTTTCATTAAGGACCAGTTTCTTCTGATTCTCCTAATCATCTGCTGTCTCAGAACCTCAGTCCTGTGCATGTGCTCAGTATCAGGGGTTGGAAGGAAATTCCTCCTTCATTTTTCCTGGCTTTTATACTCAAGATTTGGGGAACTCTTACTCTCAGCCTGTGGTTTCCACCCTTGACCTGAGCTTTTATCACTTGAGACCTTTTAGGATGGTACGGTTGTAACAGGCATAATCAAAATAGTATCAGAAGTCAAAGTCAATCCTTTATATGTCAGAATGATAGTCCAGCCCTCAGTCTTGGTCACTCCAGGTCAGAGCTGGACTTCCAAGAGTGTTTTGGAATCTGTATCACAGTGAGTCCCATTAATCTGGATCCCAGGTAATTGCCTCTGAGCAGCTTGGCTAGATGTCCCTGCCAGCTGGGTTTGGGCTCCCATCTGTTCTGCCTACTCTTTGGACAGGCCTGCCCCATTCTTGCCTTGTTTCATGCCTGCCTCTATCTGTTCCTGGGGCTTGTTTTGTGTTTGTTTCATCTTCAGAATAGCCAGCTATTTTCCAGCTGCTCCTGGCTTCTCCCACCTGCACAGGCTTCCTTTCTGCCACCCTTCCTGCCAATACTCTGACCATGCCATCTGACTGCAAGAAGAGGTGGCACCGGGTAGTGAAAGAACACTGGATTGAGAGTTAAACAGACATGGGTTCTGGCCCTGTTCCCACCTCTCATTATCTCAGTATTGTGCAAGTCCTTTATTTTCCTTTGCCCCAGTTTCCCCATCTATAAAATAGAAAGGATTGACCAGATTGTTGAGGGCTTTTCCAGCATTCACATTCTATGATGCTATGAGGTTTTTGGAAGAGAGATGGGTAGGATGAACATGATTTGTCCACAGGTGGCAAAACTACCTTTGACTAGCTCCAGGGCTAATGAAAATCTGCTCCATGACTGGTTGAAAAGGTCCATCCTCCTTTTCCACATTTCCTAGGCTTGATGGTGACGATACCAATGTGAATGCTGTTGGACAAAAATAAAAATTGGGCAAAAGCAATAACAATATGGAGAGTACATTATTTGGTTTTCAAAGTAACCTCACATTCATTCATTGTCTTTTGAAAGAGAAAAGCCTCTCAGGGTGTCAGTAAAAGCCTTACTTATCACTTTTCTAATGCTGTTTGGTGGTTTAGAGGTTGGCTCAAAAGGAAATTCAAGCAGCCAAATTCTCATGAATCAAAGCAAGAAAATGTTCACTAATTGGGAGCATTTATAATTTAAAATAAGTGCAACATGTTGATAATGATGAGGATGGTGGTGGTGGTGATGATGATAATGATAACAGTATTCAGCATATACAGAGCATACAATATCTAGCACATACATTGTATGCTAGGTCCTGTGCTAAGTCTATATATATAGGAACTCATGTAATCCTCAGTCATATTGTATTATTCAAGGTTACACTAATATTGTATAAACAAAAAATCCAGATCTGCTTAGGGGACAACACTATGTGAGTAATAACAGTATTTTACATTTACTCTCAGTTCATAAACCATTGCAAATAGATGATACCATTTCTGATTTGACTTTTGCAGCAACTCTAAGACATGGAGAGGGTAAATGTATCTCATGTTATGTATAAGCTTGTAAGCTGAGATTCGCAAAGGTAAAGTAACAGGCCAACAAGCTCCTCAGAAAGAAATGATGAAATCACTTCAGGGGACTGCATTGGTGATTCAACAAGGACAATTCCATCATTGTGATTTGCACAACAGCAAAGAAAATAAAGTGTTCACTGTTATGTGGCAAAAGCAGTTGCTTAATTGATGCCCTTTGGCTATGTTGAAACCTGATTTGAAAATATCTGAGACTCTGAAAAGTTCTTACAATTCTTTTAAAAGAAAGCAGAAAAAGAAAGCAGTTCCAGGGACTTCCCTGGTGGACCAGTGGCTAAGACTCCATGCTCCCAACGCCGGGGGCCCAGGTTCAATCCCCAGTCAGGCAACTTGATCCCACCTGTCTTAAGTAAGAGTTCACATGCTGCAACTAAAGATCCCACATTCAGCAACTAAAGATTCCACATGCCACAACAAAGAGGGAAGATCCTGCATGTTGCAGGTAAGACCCGGTGCAGCCAAATAAAGAAAGAAATAAAAATATTTAAAAAGAAAGAAAGCAGTTCCCCATCTCTTCCATGACCTTGGGCTTGTTGGTTGTCTTTTTTTTTTTTCCCTGGTGGGACTCTGGCCCTGCCTGCCCAAATCCTTTGGGTCAGCAGAATGGGGTTTATAGTATGATTGCAGATACTGCTGCTCTTTACCCCTTAGTGATTGCTGCTTTTTCTACTGAGTTTTTCTTTGAAATCATTGACCTCGGAATTTTTGGGACTGCTTAATCTCTAGTCTGTCTTGCCTTGGCTGCAGCCAACCCTTAACCTAGGTGTTGTGCAGTGTTGGGTGATGGGCAGTGGAATGAAGTCGAGGCTGGGGCTCTTCTTCTCACCACACTGCTTTCATTCCCCCGGAGGTCAGCCAGAGGGCTCAGGCAAGAATAAAGGATGATCTCACTGAGCTTGCTTCCAGTTTCTACATTCAGGAACTTTATGAACTCATTCTTTTCATCTTTCTTCACATTTCTGCTTTGTCTCAGCTTGCTACCATGTGCTTTTCTGAGTGACTTTCTTATTATTTCATCTTCTAGGTCATTCAAAAGGATGTTAATCATTTAGAAGGATGGGAGCTTTACCTACCTGGAGAATGCTTTTTCCTGAACTCATTGAAAGTTTCTTTGATTTGCCAAAGAAGCAAGAAAATAAAATCTAGACTAAGTGGGAAAATATTCTGTGTGAATAACGTATTTATAAGCTCTGGGTGTTATATCAAAATCTCCACATTGTGGAAAAGCCTGCTGCCTGCTTCCACTGGCAGAGCATGTGGTTACCTATATAGTGTGTTTTGAAGTTTGCTAGAAAAAGCTTCCTGCCTCTAAATATGTTGCCTTGGACACTGCCATTACAGATACATGATTTAGTATTAAATGATTTTGCCCTCTTGTGATGGGGGTGAGAACCTTTTTTAAAATCAGAATACTCCTAAGGTGATTTCAGCTTGAATTGTGTTTGGGTAATAGAGTCTGGATTGAGTTTTACCAAGTGTAGCAGATCCCGCTGGTACCACACCCATGTCAGTCTGTATGCTTCTCACTGCTACTGAAAATATCCCCAATCTTGGTCCCAGGGCTTTTTCAGGCTGTGGGAGTATGTTTGGCCTGTATGTAGGGCAGACCAGTGTGCTGGAGAATTAATGCCCTACAGGGCTTAATTCTCCCCCACCCCCAAGAGGATGGGACTGCTTGGGTGCATATTCTAACTCCCTACCCACATGGTGGGACCTTTCTGGTGTGCTCTGCCTGGTGTCCTGGACTTCCCCAGTGGGACTAAGAACCAGTTCCCCACTGAATAGATCACGTACCATTTTTGGCTTCCTTCTCTTCTCTGTGTCACTTCTCATCCCCCTACTGTCGTTTCCTGGGATTACTTCTTAATAAAGAACGGTTCAGTTCTTGTCTCAGGGCTGCTTCTGGGGAAACCCAAACCTAGACACCAAGAAATGGCAGAAAGGCACAGTCCACAAGGCATGAAGGATCCAGGCTGCTTCTTCTAGTTCCATCATTATGACTGTGGTTTTCAGTGTCATGGTGGCAAGAAAGCTGCTGCCCCTTCAGGCATTAGGTCCGTGTTTCAGGCACGAAAAAGGAGATGGAAAGCCAAGACAGAAATGAAGACCTTCTCTATCAGAGGTTTTGCCATTTTAAACAGGAATGGATACCTTCTCCAGAATGTTCTGTTTGCACTTTTTTGGTCCAAATTGTGTCACCCCCTCCAAACCCCCACTACAGTGAGTACTGGGGAACTAAACAGTTAGCTGAGCATATGAGCCTACCAAACAAAACTGGGACTTTCAATGTAAAATAAAAGGAGAAGATGTTGGGTAGGCAAGGAGCAGTATTTGTCACAGAACTTAATGCCTTATAATGTGTCATTTAGCATATGACTGTGGCACGGTTTTTTAGATCCCACAGCTCAAAATATCTGACTAGCAGTGTTGGAATCACTTAGGAGCTTGTTAGAAATGCAGGATCTGAGACCAATCCTGGACCTGCTGTATCAGAATCTGCTTTATAACAAGACTTCTCCCACTAACCAGTAATTTGTATGCACAATCAAGTTTGAGAAGCCTTGTCTTAAATCACTTTCCTTGGTGTTGAGATGAACAAGGGCATCCCTGGCTGTGGGTATCCTTTCCTTGGCCTTGCCAAGTGCCTTCTCAGTGGTAAATTTCTTTGGAATGATTGACTAAGTCATGCCAAACCAGGGTTGGGGGAGAAGCTTCCTCCATCATCCCTTCCCCTCATCCCTCTCCCCAGGCACTTTGCATCTGTCTTTTCTGTATCATAGTCAGTTTTGAACTTCTCTCATTGTTCTCTTGGACCAAAACTATCTAGGGTCTTATCTCTTTCATCTTGGTGTCATTCCCACTCCATTCTCTGCCAACACCCAGCTGAGTCCTTTGCTAGGTTAAATTGAGCTGAGTGAAACCTTCTTCTTTATCTAGTTCCACCTTTGTTTTTTTCATTGCTTTGACTATTCATTTACACGTTCCTTTTCTTAAAGCAACTCCCACGACTAACAAGGTAGTGTTTTCTTTCTGGATTTTTCTAGCTTTGTTTTAAATGACTGTGATATTGCATAAATAGAAATGTGTAGTGCAGAGACTTCAAACATTTTTTGGCAGCAGGATTCTTTCTGCAAACATAGAAACTAAGTGTGTGCTCAGATTCGAAGCAAGCTGGTGGTGCTTTAGTGAAGTGGTGGGGGCCTTGACTCCCATCCGTGGGCCTTCCATCTTCCATAGTCCTTAAGTGTTTCTGATCATAGTCCACTTGTATGAGGCAAAAGACTCCATGGCCCACCCAACCCCTCTTTTGGTGATGGATAGGAGTTGGAGAGGATAAAAATGAATTGGAGAAGAACAAATTGTGATAAATTTGTTGCTAGTGAGAAATACTTATTACATATTATTCACATTATAAAAGAAGAAAGTGAGAATATAAAGTCTATATATGCTTAAACAGTGCATTGTGATTTTAAAACAACTCGGTGATTTTATCACACTCTTTGACAGAAGTTCAAGTTATTCCAGTGGCACAAATTCACAGGCAGCACATAACACACGGTGTCCTTGTAAAAGCACATGAGCCCAGGGGTGTGGGTGATTAATGCTAAACTCTTAACTGTTGGGAAAATGATAGGCTCCAAATACTGTTAATGCAGCCATATATTACTGCACACGGTAGGATTAACCAAATAATTGATAATATTCTAATATTAATGAAGAACTTTCCAGGTGGCTCACTGGTAAAGAATATGCATGCAAGGCAGGAGACGTGGGTTTGATCCCTGGGTTGGGAAGATCTGCTGGAGAAGGAAATGGTTCCAGTATTTTTGCTTGAGAAATCCCATGGACAGAGGAGCCTGATGGGCTACAGTATGTGGGGTTGCAAAAGAGACAGACAGGACTTAGTGACTAAACAACAATAACAATATTAATGAAGCTAAATGAGCAACAATTCATATTTTGAAAAAAGTAGCAGCTCTTGAAAACCTTACCAGCTCACAACAGTGTGGTAATCTTGATGCTAGTAGAATCACCTGGAGTATTATTTGCATTGAGTGCAATTCACAATGGTACCGAGTACCTGGTTGATAAGAAAGCCAACTTCCTGAAGATTATTGGAGTACAATTTCCTCTAAGGCATTCTCACAGTTAGCTGGAGTTGGGAAATGCAGCCAGGCTTTGCAAAGTTTGCTCACTTTTTAGGGGATACTGAATTAAACTCCCCTGCAAACTCTAATAATGAGCCATTTTTAGTTTATGAGCGCCAACATTTAATAACCTCGATAACTCAGCTTGTTACTAGGTACCCCAGAGGCCCATGTCATGATGAAAGTCTACAAAACAGCTCATCATTCTCTGAAGGAAGGGAGACCTCTTGCATTCATCAGGCTTTGAAACTCACTGCTGTAAAGAAGTGGAGAGACAAGTTGGAAAAATGCTCTGCTTCCCTCAAAGGAGCTTCCTTCATTATGTCATGCTGCTGAAGATAGAAGCTAAACTAACCAGATGGGCTCCCTCAGTGGGTCAGGCATGCATTCATGTCCCTGCAAATTCACCTTGATGTGGTGTGACTTGCAGGGAAGTAACTGGAGTAGCTGCTGGAGGTTTGTTAGTGGAGTCCCCGAAGGCCCTGGGAAGCATGTCAGTGGGACAGTTTCTGAGTGAGGGTTCCTTAATGGGCTGAGCTGCTTTACTCTTTTGCTTAAAGACCAATTTAAAAGCAGTTCAGTAGTGCTGCCGCTTCTCACCACCTTTGACTCTAACCACAGGAGTTGCCTCTGGGTCTCCTGGGTGTTCAAAGACCATTTTTCAAAGTGGCCCTGACTTGGTACATGAGAGCAGTAGACAGTTTGTAGATGTGCCTGTTCATCTTCAGGCACATCTTGTCTTTACCTGTGACCCTAACTCAGGTGGGCTGCTGGTGAGACTTGCCCAGCTTCAGCAGGCTTTGGGGAAATAGAGGAAGCAGGAAGAGGGCAGACCTAGGTCAGTTATGGATAGCAGGGTGAGTAGTGTTGGGGTCAGGTACACCTATGCTTAGAGAGCAGTCTCTAGGTAGGATCTCTGTAAGGAGTTAGTGCCAGGAAGCACTAATGGGTGAGAAAGTGCAGTGTCCCCAGCTTGTCTTAGTTTGATTTGGCAGGAGCAGAGTCCATCCCAAATTTTCTCAAAAAGTGAGATGTTCATTAAAGACCTGATGGAAACCATCAGTTTTTAGGGGGCATTCTGATGCCCCACTATTAATGACTCACATGTCAGTTCCACACAATCTGCTTCCTAGTTGGAGAGGGAAGCTGATTGGCTCAGCCCAGCCTGAGGATGGGCCTCTCTGGAGTCAGGTGTTCACTTCATATCTAATCAACCATGGTCATGACCTGTGTCCCATAGTAATAAGCAATGCTTACTCTTGGTTGTGGGCCCAATCAGAGGAAGGGGGAAATAGAGGAAGATAGCATCTCTAGTTCACATCCATGGGAGAGAAGACTGAGAACTAGTATACACACAGTTGGGCTGGCAGGAGACTGGCTCAGAGAAGCCAGTCAGTGGAGAGCGGATTTCAGAGGAAGGGTATTGACTAGGGGGAGAATCCTCTAACAACAAGGCTAAGCTTAGCCCATTAAGAAATTAGGAATAAGGTGTGGCTTGGTCACTGGACAAGACAAAAAAAGCAGTTATTTGAATAGGATTCAGAGTGATTAGCATGAAAGGCAATTGATGATAAGCCATCTGAGCTAAGCCATTAAGATTCCTCTTGTTTTTGTTCAGTAGCTAAGTTGTGTCAGACACTTTGCCACCCATGGACTGTAACACAACAGGCTTCCCTGTCCTTCACTATCTCCCAAAGTTTGCTCAAACTTAGGTCCATTGAGCCGGTGATGCCTTCCAACCATCTCATCCTTTGTTGCCCCCTTCCTCCTAAGTAGAACTAAAATTTGTCTCTCTATCTGGGTAGGGCTCAGTCAAAGGTGTTTAGTCACCCCGGGTCTGAATAAGGAAGAAAGTCAGGGAGAGAAGACCAAGCAAGACAATGCAGATGTGAAATAATGAATCAGATAGGACTGGCAAGTGGGAATTGCCTGTTATTTCGATCATTAGGACAACTGGAGCAAGTCAGTTATATTCAATCTATTGCTTAGAGATTGATCTGCCTATGATTGATCTGATCTGTCACAGATACGTGATTAGGCTCTAAGATACCAAAGGCTTCTTGATGTCGCTAAAAGTCACAGGCCAGGACACTAACCTGGGTTGGCTGAAAGTCAGAAAGAACTAAATGAAATGGATACTGTGTTGGTTTGGAGCCTCTGAAAGGTCTTTTAAAAGGACTGCATTGATAATCAGATTACCCAAAAAGTTTTACTTTCATCTTCCCTGGCCAAAAAGGATCTTTAAAAAGACAAAAAAATATTAGGCCAGCAGCAGTGGTTAAGACCAACACATGCTAGTTGTAGTACTAGCTCATGGCCTTCTTCCCTAATGTACTGTGCTTCAGCAAACATGGGGATTGCTGTGAAATACATAGTGGAGAACTGTTTGCTTTGATCTCTCTTGTTGTTTCTTCTCTTTTCAGTAAATGTAAGATTGTTTATAGTTTCTGGGAGAGAGCTGTCACTCTTTGGTGTTTGAGAAGGGCTTTTATTGTGTCTGTGCAGCCTCTTATATCATGCCTTGTGAGGGATGAGAGCAGACCAAGCTTTTCTGTTTTTCCACAATGACATATGGACACAGTGATGAGAGGCCGTGTGGCCTCATGTGGCTGGGCTCTCCCATTGGCTGTGGATCTCAAGCAAATTAAGATCATATTTTCACTGGGTAACACCAGTCTTCTAGACCCTACCTGGTCTGAGTCATCTAAGGCAACACTTCAACAGGTTTTTCTTGGACATCGCTGAGGCTGTTTGCTGGGTATTTCTGACTCTCCACCTTGTGGACTTTCTCATGATAGAAGAGGTCCATATGGCTGTTTCCAGCCAGAGTCATGAGTAAAAAGGATGTGACATTTCCAGGTTGGAACTTTTTCATTCAAAACCCTCTAAGTTCACAATTGTAGCCCCCTCCATAGCCTGGATCCCTGAATTATTATGACAATCAGAGCTCTCTGCTGACCTGAAATAGATATGGATTATGAGATTATATGTTATTGTTAGTGAAATTTGTTGTTGTTGTTGTTATAACAGCATAACCTAGCTATCCTGACTGATATATTTTCTTTATGGGAATCAAATTCTATTATTATTTATTTTACAAAACTGTTAAAAGTTAGTTGTAAAAAGAAAAAAATCACCTATAATTTGCCATGCCCAATAAGTCTATTTATAAATATCTATTTATGTTTTCCTCCACTTTTTTTTTGTTTGTTTTGTATTTGTAATTTTTGCTTAGTTATAGCATAGACCTGAATTCAATTTTGCATTCTGGATTTTTTCATTTAATTTTTATCAAGACCTCATGCTAATAGGAACCTTGTCTGTTTTATTCATCACAGTACCTCTCCTTGGCACCCCATGTAAAGCCAAGCAAATAGTAGATGCTTAATAAATAATGGTTGAATTAATAATCCTAGCTACTTTTCTCTTATGATGATGATTTTTAGAAGATGTCTTATGTATGACTGGTCAGTAATTGCAGATATAGTTTCAGAACTGAAGTCTGTTTACTAGTAGAGATACATTTTTGGAAAGAAATCTTTATTTTATTTTTCCTCTTTTCAGCATTAGGTTCAAACTCTTTCCCTGGTTCCCTTGGAAGTTCATTTTCTTCTTCTGGGTGTGTTAGTTGCTCAGTTGTGTCCAACTCTTTATGACCCCATGGACTGTAGCCTGCCAAGCTCCTCTGTCCATGCAATTCTCCAGGCAAGAATACTGACGTGAATTACCATTCTCTTCTACAGGGGATCTTCCCAACCCAAAGATCAAACCCAGGTCTCCTGCATTACAGGCGAATACTTTACCATCTGAGCCACCTCAGCTCTGGTCCTCAGTCTTGGATGAGACCTTTTGGCCACTTGGAGAATCTCACACAAAATTCAGAGTAGCCAGTATCTTAAAGCTATACCTGGTTCTTCTAGTTTGATATATGAGCCAAGAGAAATCAAGGAATTCCACAAGATTCACAGAGCCTCCGAGAAGCAAGATGGTAATTAAAATCCAGTTTCCTGAATACAAATCCACAGTCATTTGAATGTTTTTTCTAGAGCACACTCCCTGCTCTTGTCCCAGAGTAAGATACTCTGGCTGTGAGTTTCCAAATGTCTTCGCAGAAAGCATCTGCCAGTGACTAGCTTTAGCTCAACTTATGATTTTTCTCGTACCTTCTTTTCCTTCTCTTGCTCCTCCTGCTCTTTTCCTTCCCTCTCTCTTCTCCTTCTTTCCCCCCCTTCTTTTTGACCACCTGAATGCCTGACTTAACTCTGTAGGTTGCAATCAGATTTTCCAGTTTTGAGGTGTGTCACACTGCCTGGATTTGAAATGCTGTTTTTATTACTGCTTTTCTTACAGAGAACTCAAACCCCTCCATATCAGTCTTATTCACTTTGCCATTACCAGAAACTGGAAATTTCCGGAGGAGGGTCTTGGTGCTTTCAGTGTCCATCTTGGCCCTTTGCTTTCTTCCTTCATGATCTCACTTTCCTCCCTCTTCAACTTAAGTGCCCAAGTTATCAGCAAGGTGACCCAGAGCAGCCCATCTTATCAAATGTGTCTTCATGGCTTCCATTATCTCCTGTCCGCTCTCACTATAACTCCCACACCCTATATCTCTCTTTTTGAGTTGAGCTTTCAGTTTTTTCCTTGTTTACCTCTGCCCATTTCAGTCTATTCCACCATACTCCATTTTCTGTCTTGTGAGGTCATCCAGGATTTGATACCATGGACTTCTTAGTCAGATATTCAGGTTCAAATTCTGTAACCAGTTTTGTTGCCTTTTGTAGTCTACTGTTGGGAATTTACTCTCTCTGAGCTTCCATTTGTAAAATAGAGATATTGTTATGTCTATAACTCATAGTGTTAGTGTGAATCTTAAATGAGATAATACATGAAAATTATTTTGAAATATGCTGGTCCATAATATGTGCATCAGGGCATGTTAGTTATCATTGCTGACACATTTTAAATCTTTCTATCTCTGTTTTCCCCCAGTTGTTCTTAATTGCTCTTTTCCATCTGCTGTGCTCTAGATGGAAATGATATAAGAATAGAATAGATGTGCTTGATCAGTTGTGTCCAACTCTTTGCGACCCACGGACTGTAGTCCACCAGTCTCCTTTGTCCATGGGATTTCCCAGGTGAGAATACTGGAATGGTTTGCCATTTCCTCCTCCAGGGGATCTTCCTGACCCAGGGATTGAACCCATGTCTCCTGCGTCTCCTGCATCTCCTGCTTTGGCAGATGGATTCTTTACCACTGTGCCACTGGGGAAGCTAATGACATAAGGGAGAAGTGGCAAAATTATAGCTGCAAGCATGGGCAAGAGGCCAAACTTGTCTCAGTGAGATGTGTTAATTTTGGAGGGAAAAAATCACAGGTTTGAATTTAGGCAAATTATTTTGCCTCTCTGAGCCTTAGTTGTTTTGTCTCTGTAATGGAAATAATAATATATACCTTTTCTCAAAAGGCCACTGTGTGATGTGATACACACACACAGATGCATATGTATATGTATATACATATATGACTTATATGTGACTGATAGACTATCAGTATTCATTTCTGCCTCTTTTTCTAAATTATTTAACAAAAAGGGAAAATTTTTTGGATTCATTGTGATTTAATCTATAGAGAGAAGCACTTGTCCTTCTTTTGGGGATATTGGAGGAAATTTATAAAAGCATGAGAATTGAGACCCTTGTGTTCACTAGGTGTAAAAAAGGCAGTGATCCTGGTGATTCACCTGGGAAAATGTTCAACCCTAGCGGGTATCTTAAGTTGAAAGTCTCTGCAGCCCCCTAGTGGCTGTTGATTGTAGCGGATTCATGCTGCTGCTGCTGCTGCTGCTAAGTCGCTTCAGTCGTGTCCGACTCTGTGCGACCCCATAGACAGCAACCCACCAGGCTCCGCCGTCCCCGGGATTCTCCAGGCAAGAACACTGGAGTGGTATAGCCAAATGCCTGGAGTCAGTTTGACTTTGGACAAAAATTAAATAGAGAAATAAGGAAGGGCTGTGGTGGGGTGAAAGGACCTGTGTTTTAATCTTTTTAATATGTCACATAGAAAATTATTCTCTCACTAGTGTGCATGCCAGTGAAATATGATGAAAATCAAAACATATTTGCTCACATACTAGGAAACTATTAATCTTCATACCCTTTCCTTCCTCTTCCCTTTTCTCCCTCCTTCCCTTGCTTCACCAAGGTAGGAGCATCATTTCTTCTATGAATCAGGTCATTCTTTGTTGCTCAGTGAGGGAGAATCCGCTCCACTGTGTGCACCAAAGATTGTAGTTTTGTCTACGACTGTAGTGAACCACTTGTTATAAACACAGCCATTATCCAGGTTCTGTGATAGCTGCTCAAGAGAGATGAAGAGAGACTGGAGATACAGCCCTGACTTCACAGGGCTACAGAAATGGCCTACAGTTTTGAACTGTCACTCCCAGGACTGTGAACAGGAATGCCAGATCATTCTTTCTAGCTAAGTCACTTCTAGACTTCTTAGCCTGTTACTCATAGAGGGGTATGGTTAAGAGCAGTGGTTAAGAGGCATGAGTAAGAGCTTGGGAGGCACGTAGGACTATGTGATCCTAGGAAAATCAGTTGAGATCTCTGCGACTCAGTTTCCTGTAAAACTAGAGTTTAAAATATTTACCTTTCAGGGAGTAAAGGAAGTAACACATATTTAAGCACCATTCTGAGAAAACACGGAGTGACTGCCGTCTGAAATATTTGTTGTAGCTGAATCGCCACTCTGAAAGATCGCGAGCCACTTCCACCCTCCCCCGGGACCCCCCAAAAGCTCCCCCCGACCTCCGCACCATTTTATCCTATGTGGATGATGGGATCACCAGGTTCTCCAGGAATGCGTTCAAATAATGGAAGGGTCAGAGAAGACTGTCTAAGGGCCCTAATCCAAGCCCTGAGTTGGCAGTGTCACGCTGCTCCTCCCTTCTCCCCTCCCCTGGCCTCCAGTTTTATTCCAGAACTGCTTTTCCGAAGTCGGATTCGTTTACTTCCCTTAAATGCGAAATTAGAATACTTGATTACAAAGTCCTCTTCCAGTCCTACTATTTATCTAATACACGCTCCTGTTCACACAGAAGCGACATAGGGCAGGGAATCTGGCAGAGGAGGAGCGAGGCAGGGAAGAGGGGTGGAGGGAGGGTAGGGCGGGCTCTGTGCTTTTCTCAATGAAAGCGGGGTGGGGGGTGGTCCTCTGCAAATTTGCATAAGAAGTAGACCTCGCCGCACCATTGGCTGGCGGGAGAGCGGGGCGGGGCGGGGCGGGGCTGCGTGGGCCCAGCCGCGGTGAGGAGCTGGCATTCGAACCCCGCCCCCGCCTCGGCCCGGCCCCTCTCGGCGCGCGCTCGCGGCTCCGCCAGCTGCAAGTGGCGGGCCACCAGGCAGATGCGATAGAGCGGCTCCCGGGGCTGCAGCGGCAGTAGCAGCTGGCACCCTGGCAGCCGCGGCCCAGAGGGTCGCGGGGCACAGAGGCGACTTCCGGCCCCCTTCTGCCCAGCCACTGAAGCCGCAGGAGCTGCCGATGAGTGAGGAGAGGGCAGCAAGATTTCGGGCTTTTGGTCCCTGAATGCTTTCACTCCGCTTCTGCCGCTGGGCCCGCTTTGGTGCCTGAGAACTCTGAGACCAGACGGGAAAGGAGAGCAAGGACGATGTAAACTTGCGCGGCGGCGGCCTGAGCCTCCGCTCCGCAGCGGAACGGCTCGATTCAGGTCCAGAAGTTCAGCTAGTAGTGCAGTCCGAAGACCTCCCGCTGCGGAGGATCGCGGGAGGGTGCGCGAGAAAACAGCTGGTGCCCTCGTTTCCCTGCTAGACGCGGAAGAGGAGCTCAGAAGAGCCGAAAGCAGCTCAGGAGGCGGCTAGGACACCAAATACCAGCTCGGAGCCACTGTTCCCGGCACAAAAGTTGCAGAGGGTTAGAGGCCGCTCAAGAGTGGACAGACCACAGCTCAGGCCGCGAGGGGCAGGAGAGGACGGTACCTAATTGCCGTCTCCCGTCAACCATAGTAGTCTCTCTCATTCCAAAGCTCGGCGATCAACGGGCGGGGGCGCGGCATTCTGCACGGCGCGCGAGAGGCATAGGGTCCCAGCTGCTGAGCCCTTCGCGCTTCAGGGTCTCTTGACACGCCCCTGAGCTTCCAGCCCCGTTTTATTGAGATTCCTGCTCTCCTCCTTGCAGTTGGAGGAAAGGAAATCTAGTGCACGGACAGTCCCCCGAGATTTGGTGGAAGGAGCCTGTCAGGACCAACGACTGTTAGGAACCCCTTCTCATCTGAGGGGCAGCGGAGGGTGAGGTTGGATCCCGGGGAATCGAAGCTCTAGCATAAACAGTCACCCTTTGGCGGGATGGGAGCCATAAGGCTTCTGTGGCTGCTGCTATTGCTGCTGCTTTCAACGGCAGCTTCAGGCTCCGGGACTGGGATCGAGACCGGCCAGCGCGTGGGCTCTCCGGCCACGGGGCCGGCCCTGCAGCCCCGGGAGCCGCTTAGCTACTCGCGCCTGCAGAGGAAGAGCCTGGCTGTGGACTTTGTCGTGCCCTCGCTTTTTCGCGTCTACGCTCGGGACCTGCTGCTGCCACCGCCGTCCCCCTCGGAGCCGAGGGCTGGCCGGCTGGAGGCGCGAGGTTCGCTGGCTCTAGATTGCGCCCCACTGCTTAGGCTGGTGGGGCCACCACCCGGGGTCTCGTGGACAGCAGGCGCCAGCTCTCCCACCCCGGCTCAAGCCCGGACGCTGTCCAGGGTGCTGAAGGGAGGCTCGATTCGCAAGCTTCGGCGAGCCAAGCAGCTGGTGCTGGAGCTTGGAGAGGAGGCGATCCTTGAAGGCTGTGTCGGGCCTCCAGAGGAGGCGACTGCGGGGCTGCTTCAGTTCAATCTCACTGAGCTGTTCAGTTGGTGGATTCGACACGGCGAAGGGCGGCTGAGGATCCGCTTGATGCCGGAGAAGAAGGTGTCGGAAGTGGGCAGAGAGGGAAGACTGTCCGCCGCGATCCGCGCCTCCCAGCCCCGCCTTCTCTTCCAGATCGTTGGGACCGGTGAGCAGCTCCCGCCTGAGTGGTTCGGGATTTGTTGTTTTTTTCTTTCTTTTTTTTTTTTTTACACACATCAATTTGCAACCACTGTCAACTAACCCCGATTTCCAAAACCTCAGCCCTTTTTCCTCCCTCAAATCTTCTTCCCCAGTTATACTATATTTTCTCCATAAACGCAGTCACCCCTCAAGGGACTGTCCCTTCTTTCTCAGCGACCAAGTCGGGGGTGGGGGGGGGGCGAGTTTCCTGTTCTTGGTAGAATGACTGTTTCTACTGACAGACACGAGGTTGCAGCCAAGATCGGATGTCTTTTATTTGTGGCTCCTAAGACAGTTGAAATCCCTCTATTACTTCTGCATTCTGAGAGCTTAGTTCTAGATCTCAACTGTTACCTTTCTTCCTTTCCCTTTGTTACTCTTCCTGGCCTCCACAAATTTGGGGAATGTGATACACTTTCTCAGGGAATATAGAACTCCTTATTATTGAATTCCACCCAGCTATCCTCTTCAAATGTTGACTCACCTAGGAATGGCCTCTTCTTCATTAATTCATTCTGCTCTCCACCTAGCCCCAGTTCCTGTCCACTTACAGACTCTTGTTCTTCCTCTCAGATGTATTGGAAGAGACCCAGAGGAACTAAGAGACAGGCAACAGGGTAATGGAGGGAGTTGTGGAGAGAGGGAGCAAAGTAGCCAAGATTGTTTTCCTTTAGGGGAGTCACTCTGAAGCCGGGAAGAGGCAGTAGTTGATTTCCCTTTCTCTCCCTGCCCCCAGTTCCTTCCCTCCAGTTCTTAGCTTGAGTATCTGTGGTAGCAGATCTGAATGCCTGTTTCTGAAAGGCCCATTTCTCTGCAGATCTCGCTGCTGGAGACTCCTGAAATGAGGCTTATATTTCATTTACTCTCATTTTCTTCCCACATTCACTGAGTTGGGGTTATGTATTTAGGCACTTACTTCTAACTCTTCTCATAATATCCTTTGACTGGGAAAACTAGGTGGTTTTGAATGGATGTTTCTTTTGTAAGACCATTGGGGAGAGGCTTGTGAATAAAATATAAAATGTAAATGAATGAGAAAGCACAGAAGAGAAAGCATGCCTTTTAAATGCCTACACTAATTTCATTGAGTAAAACCTGGCGTCTTTTCTATCATTCCCGTTGTCAGAAATAAATGAAATTCTCATGCTTCACTGGTTACTAATGCCTCTGTATTAATTGGATGGAAAGCATTGAAAAAAAGCCTATTATAGAGCTACAAGTATCTTCCATGTTTGTCCCAACACACACACACACA
The DNA here is from genome assembly GCF_963930625.1 of Muntiacus reevesi. Lineage (NCBI taxonomy): Eukaryota > Metazoa > Chordata > Mammalia > Artiodactyla > Cervidae > Muntiacus > Muntiacus reevesi. Next base: position 35,229,160 of record NC_089251.1, on the reverse strand, counting down.
CACACACACACACGCACGCACGCACACACTCCCACGTATACCCAGTAGTCTCATGCAGGGATATTCTAAAGCTGAGGTTTCTCAGTCATTGCAGAAAAAATATACCTGTATGTGGTCCCCTTGGAAAACAGAGTTTGGATGCATGTTTCAGCATTAGCGCTAGTGGTATTGGCACCTAAAATGACCCCTTTATGTTCAGTGTTGGAATTTATACTAACCTGTGGCAAGAGACAGGATCTGATGAATTTGATAGTGCTTTCTGTGAACTGAGATAGAGATCAATACTGTTGTCTCACCACAGATACTTTTGTAAAGAACAGCTGTGCTTTAATGTTGTCTTGGCTTCCATGGTTTATACATGCAACATTCTCTTTTAGTGCCTAATGTTTGTGTAATGGATATAAAAATTACTTCTCTGGGAATGCAGATTTTCTCCGACTTAAATGTCTCTGAGCATTTCTGAAACTTTCCTATCATTTCTTGTTATATAGGCAGGCCCTAGCAGTCTATATGCTGTTGATATAGGCAAAGGGGTCCTTTCTATAGTTCTGAACTTACCTACTATAAACAAGCAGGTTGCTTGAAGTTATCACTGGTGCCTCTGGAGAGTCACACGCTTAATGCTTTTGAAGAATATACTCCAGTCAAGCATTAGATGAGGAGTTGGAGCTGCTGAGTGAGGGAGTTTCATGTAGAGATTAGTGTGCTCTAGGAGCTGCTCTGCTACTGGCTGTAGGGAAGCACAGTGAACATCCCAAATCCTCCCTCAGCAACACAGTTCATTTGGCAGCAGGACGAAGCCCTTATGCATCATTTGACACATCTAGCAATGCTAGTTTTAGAAAGAGCCAGGATTCTGCCATTAAAAGCCTAGAAATTTTAGCCAAGCATTTTTCAGCAGTATTGGGATCAAATGATTATTGATGGGATCAAATAAGACACTAAGTGTAACTGAATGAGCTCCCCATGACCTCCAGAGAGACAGACAGCTTATTGAAAAGCACTTCAGGCCTTGTGGTGATCACACTTGGAACAGGCTGGACTCTCCTGCTCTGAGACATATGCTGTCTGCAGTTAGGCAGCTGGCCATGCAGGACTAGCTTCTCGCCTTATCACTGCTTCCCCAGCCTCATTTTGATAGTCTCTACTGCAGACTTCCTGTGGAGGGACTAGGCACACCCTTCTGTATAATGTTTAATGTTTGGGGCAACATATATTATTGTGGTTTCATTCATTTTCTTGTATCAAAATTGAAGTTTAGGTTCTCACACTTGGAACAATCAGTCACACTTGGACTAGTTTTGCTACTTATCTTGTTTGAGGAAATGGATTTATTCTTTTTATATAGACCCTGACTTACAGAAAAGGTGTTTAACTCTTCTGTGTCATAGGATCTTCAATTAAGTGAAGGGAAGATAGGCATAGCTCAGTAAATTTCTCCCTGTTTCTGCCCAAGTAACTGATGGTCTAATCCAGAGGGGAATGGTCTTGCTGATGGGGCTGTCTGTGGGGAAGGAAGTAGAGAGGATGGGTCTTCTGCCAACCCTTGTTTTGAGGGGCCTGGGATAGCCCATTTGTCTCAGACTAAAGGTAGGGTACTAAACCTGAGCAGACCGTGACTAGCAATCTGGTAAAAAATGGAAAAGCACCTAGTTAGAACAAAGCAATACCTCCATATCACTTGCAGTTTGGGCTATCTGAGAGAACAAAAGGATGTCTGAGAGACTTTATAATGCATGACATATTAATGGTGTTTCTTTGAGGGTTATTGTGAATTCATAAATGGGCTCAACATGTGAAAAGTCTGAAGTAGTTCCCCAGAACACCCATTCATTGAAAAGAGGTACAGAGAGTTACTGGGGCTATACAAATGATGTACACTATCTTGGGTCAGCCCAAACCTCAAAAATGGTGTCTGCCTGGAGGCTACCACGTTGCCCATAGCTCTGCTTTGTAACCTGTTGTGTAAACATCTTGACATCTTGCTTCTGCCATCCTCCAGGCAGAAGCCTAGAGGATGACAATCTGTGGGATAGGAGGAGTTGTTTCACTGTTAATACCTGTCTTCTCATTCCAGGAAAGGGGATATATGACTTGGGACTTTATATGTACTGTGGAAAAGCCTAAGCAATTTAGAGTAGGTATATACAATGCAATATTCCTGACCCTTGAACTCACATATCTATTAGTCCCTTCCTATTTCATTTCTGGAAAGGGCAGAGAGAGGGAAGGAAGATAGAGAGTAAATTGGAGCTCCCAGAAGGGATATCAGTTATTGGAGGTGAATTGGGAGAGTTGGAGTTAGTCCAGAGAAGAGCCAAGAGCTGATTTAAGAGTTGAAGGGACTGATTTATGACAAAAGACGAAAAAAATTAAATATATATGGCTTGGCTAAGTGGTGATGAAGGGAAAGCCATGGTAACAATCCACAAATCCCTGAAGAGGGAGAGTGGCAGTGAAGGGGAAGAGTTATTTAGCGTGGCCCACAGAAGTAATAGGATGAGACTCGCAGAAGGAAACTTCAGGTTAGATATCAGGGAAACCTTATTTTCTGAAATTGATATTCCTCTGACTATGGAATGGAATTCCAAAGGAGCAAAAGAGTAAGGTGAGATGTGGGTCAGACAAGCCACAGCATTCATAATTAATCAGTTCTATATTTTCAAATGTTGAGAAGCTGCAGAAGACGGGAGAGCTGGGATGGAGAACAGCATCAGCAGTTGGGTTTTTTGGGATGCAGTTCTGGAGAGCCTCTGGATTTTGATGTTACCAGGGGGAAGAGAAAATAATTGCATATGTATCTTTGAAGTTTGTGGGACGTGCTTACAAGAACATTGTTGGTATCTTGAAAACACTATTTTGAAATTAATGAGTTTATTCTTCTTTGTCCCTAGATTAAACAGAGTGTTCTCTGGGGTTTTTGTATATTCAGTAGGGGGAGCCACACTCACCCAGCACTGTGCATTGAAGATATATTTATTAATGTGTGTGGCATCAAGTCATTGGGCAAGACAAAAGGTACTTGGATCTTGAGAAGATGAGATCAGTTCTAGATTTGGTGAACTCTTACTGGCTACTGAAAACCCTTTGAAATGCTGAGAATATGTACAGCTATTTGAAAAATGAGCTTCTTCTAAATCCTATTGATCCTCTCACAAATTTACAAAAGAGAAAGAAGGTTCATGAAAGGTTTTATGTGGAAGGTGGGAGGAGAGTAGTATCATTAATAAAAATGAAAGCATTTATAAGGCAGTTTGTCTGCAGAAGGTGAAGAGGGACTGGCCTGCGGGTAGGAGAAAAGAAGGAGAGTTGTGTGAGCAAAAGTTGTAGCCTATTGCCACTCTCAGGATTACTGCCTGACAACACTCCATAGAAATTTGCCCAGCCTGATTTGGAAAGGACATTTTGCTTTTTAAAATAATCATTATTAATATCCTATTACAGTTGTATGGGACTTTATAATTTATAAATCATTTTAACATTTGTTGTTTTTACCAATCATACATTAGGAAGGGCAAATATTTGCTTTATTTTGTAAGTAGAGTAATTGGAATCCAGAAGTTTGATAACATTGTTTCAAGGTCATTTAGGTAGAAAGTTTTAGACCTGGAAACTTTCATTTATATGTTGAAAGGTTATGACTTGCTAGAGGATGTGTTAGAATACTGACTGGGACCACATATCCTGCCTTCAAATCAGAGCTCTTTCCACTAAGGGAATCATCTCAGGTGCATACTATAAATAACCAAAACATGTAAATAGACAAAAAGCTTTACATTATCTTTTTCAGAAGGTCATATAATAAATATTTGGTGGGCAATAGCCATGACTTGGAAACATTTCTTAAAATCTTTAAGGCCTGGTTTGATCATTTGAAAATGGTTATAGTAAATAGTTCCTATCTCAAGATTGTGTCCCGAATATTAAATTAGGTGATGCATGTAAATCTTAGGGCTTTCCTGATGGCTCAGTTGGTAAAGAATCTGCCTACAGTGTGGGAGACCTGGGTTCAATCCCTGGATTGGGAAGATCCCCTGGAGGAGGGCATGGCAACCCACTCCAGTATTCTTATCTGAAGAATCCCCATGAACAAGCAGGCTGCAGTCCATGGGGTCTTAAAGAATCAGACATGACTGAGCGACTAAGCACAGCACATGTAACAGCACATGTAACTCTTAACCCTAAACCTGAAACATCATAAACTGCTCCATCAATATAAACAGCTATATTTTTTCCTAGAAGCAGCAGCACTCCAGCCTCTGGTTGTGCAGGTTGTGCACTCTGCAATTACAAGGCTTCCATATACATTTTAGCCTATTTGAATGGTGCCATCTGGAGTTGGGCAGTCCTCATGTGTGGCAATATGTGGCAGCCCTGGCAACAACTGTGATACTGTGTGTTCCCCATACAACTAACTTCTAACTCCTAAGAGATGAGAAGTGAGATCCAGAGGAAATGATGAGTGACCAGGATGAGTTTCTATTGTTCCATCACGGAAGACCTGTCTTTGCCAGAAATGTAGATGAAAAGAGGTGTTGAGGTGTGGCATTTACTTTATTCCTATCAACTATTATTCTCTTATAGGCCTTTTAACCTTGGATTCAGTCCAGAGAACCAAGTGGCATATTTACAATCCAGTTCTTTTATTTTCTATAGAAATAAACAAAGTCTTAACTTTGTGAAAGTAAGGAAACTAATGCTGAGAAAGAAAAAGATGGAGGCATTACAGAGCAGTAGTTTTCAAATAGTGGATCTTCCCTCAGAATGATCTGTGTAGTCCAGGCCTTACCATGTCCATAGACATGCTGGATCACTGACCTCTGGCAACTCCTTTATTGTAATTAGCTGGAGCTGTGCCCTTCCCGTACATTTCTAGCCTCATCATTCATTGTCAGATTTGTACTGTGCTTAGTCGCTCAGTCATGTCCGACTCTTTTTGACCCCATGAGCTGTAGCCCTCCAGGCACCTCTGTCCATGGGGATTCTCCAGGCAAGAATACTGGAGTGGGTTTCTATGCCTTCCTCCAGGGGATTTTCCAACCCAGGGATCAAGCCCAGGTCTCCCACATTGCAGATGAATTCTTTATCATCTGAGCCACCAGGGAAGCCCCACTGGTGCAAAGTCCTAAGTGGTTAATAGACCTGAGCCCATGAAAAGCAATTAAATCTTTGAAATTCCATGGAGACACATAGCCCAGGGACTTGAATGGGAGGCTGTCTTAAGAAAGTACCTTAACCTAAAATAAGTTGTTAAGCATCCACACTGCATCTTATAGATGGCGTTTTTTGTGAGCCGTAGTTGAGCTGCTGCCTCCAAAAGATGCACATGGATATCATCTCTGCTTGAGAGTAGATGAACATGAGTATTGGTGAGGATGGTTATAGGTCCGGGGGTCATGTAGAGAGAATAGCAAATAGCTAGTAAGGAACCCTGGGAATGCCTTCTTTCTTAGAGCCATTGCCTTGTCCTCCAATCTAGGGTATGGCCAGTGTTTCTTAACCTAGTGATTACCTGGGTTCTTTCACACAGTCAAGGTGTGACATTGAAGCAGTTCAAAGCAAGTGTTGGCCTGATGGTGAGATAGTAAGGGGGTGAGAGGTATCCCATATATTTTTGGGTGAGCAAGATTTCTCAGAATAGCTTTATTTTTTCTTCAGGAAATATTATGATTAATTTTCCAGTAGGACTGTTCATAGCTTAGGTCCTTTCCCAGGGAAGTTTATCAAATCCATTTGGTAATATAACATAGACATTCCAGAAAGTGGGAAGCCCAAGAACATGTCAGAAAGAAAGCTCCTTTGAGGCAGATACACCTAACCACATTGTTAATTAAGAGACTTTGTTCCTCGACTCATCCCTTTCTGGCTAAGTGACAGCAGGTACATGAAGAGGTAGGCGGTCTGAATTCCCTTGAGTAAGGGAAGGCTAAAGGGTAGGTATGAAAAAAAGTATGAAAGTAAAACAAAGGAAATCTAGGCAAGCTTAAAGGAAATCAAGCAAATAACCAAAGGAAATCAAAAGGAAAATTTAAACCATTGGTTATGGTTTTTTCTCTCACTTATATTTTATTCAGTTTTCATCAGAATATGGATTTGTGAACTTGGGCATGGGTGGAACTTCTTTGTAGATCTTTTTTACATTCTCAGCCCACATAGTTAAAATAAATATTTTTTTGGTGAACAGAACACTGGGTTAGGAGCTAGGAGGCCTAGATTCTTTTATGATATTAGCCTTCATTGGATTTGAAATCTTGTGCAATCCCTTAAACACCTTGAGCCTCTGGGTTTTGTTTTCCTAAAGGAGATAACACAGATCTTGTCTTGACTACCTCACAGAGTTGTTGTGAGCATTGTATGAGATAACCTATGTGGAAGCCTTACTCTGGCTTATTCAGAAATAAATATGTAAGGCAGTAGAAAAATGAATATGTAAGAATCATGACAGGTGCTAAGATTCTGCTTCATCCATGAATACTTTCCCCAGCCTTTGGCATTCAGAGCAGCTATGCAACATCCCAGACTTTGAGGCAGGCCGTAAGTTTCAGTTAACAGCTCAGAAACATTGAAAAGTGTTTGTAAAGCCCCTCTCCAAGGTTCCTAAAGTGAGATTGTTTCATTGAAATCAGTTTGCTCAATTTCAGACTTTTCTGGAAATGTATCTCTGGTAGTGGGACATAGGTCCTGTGTTTTAGCATCAGAAAATGATTTGTTTTTTAATTGAAGGATGACAAATAAGGTGGATTGAGTATATTGATCTTGTGTACAGCGTGATGATAATTCACATGTACAGCATCCATATTATCGTCACCCAGATGAAGATGCAAAACATTTCTAGCATCCCCAGAAAGTTCCCTCCTGTCCTTTGGCAGTCTGTATTCAACCCCTAACCAAGATAACCATCCTTATAATCCATATCATCAATTAGTTTTGCCTATTTTTGAATTTCATGTAGATGGAATCATATAGTATATATTATTTTGTGTCTGAGTTTTCTTACTCAGCATTATTTGTGTAGGATTCATCAGTCATTTTGTGCACCAACATTCATTCTTTCTTTTTCTTAATTTGCTGTGCTGTATTCCTTTATATGGATATAACTCCATTCATTTATACATTTTCTTATCGAGGAACTGGACTTCTATAAAGTCAAAAGTAAAAGGTCCTGTTCTAAATAGTGGGTGGTGGTTGTTGTTCAGTTGCTCAGTCATGTCCAACTCGTTGTGATACCATGGACTGCAGCACACCAGGCTTCCCTGTCCTTCACTATTTCCCAGAGTTTGCTCAAACTCATGTCCATTGAGTTGATCCCCTTCTCCTCATGCCCTCAATCTTTCCAGGCACCAAGGTCTTTTCCAATGTCTTGGGTCTTTGCATCAGGTGGCCAAAGTATTGGAGCTTCAGCTTAGCATCAGTCCTTCCAGTGAATATTCAGAGTTGATTTCCTTTAGGATTGACTGATTTGATCTCCTTGCAGTCCAAGGGACTCTCAAGAGTCTTTGCCAGGACCACAGTTCGAAAGTATCAATTCTTCGGTGCTCAGCCTTCTTTATGGTTCAGCTGTCATCCATACATGACTTTGGATAAACCATAGTAGAATAAGTAAAAGATCTGTGATTGAAGCCCTCCTATACCATTTATTGCCCAAAGCTACTTATTTTCTTCTTTGAATTTTGGCTTTTCTTATTTGTAAAGTGAGAAAAATAATACCCATCTCCTGAGTTACAGTGAGAATAGGATAAGGCATATAATAAGTTCTGACACACAGTTGGTATTCAACAAGTATTAGTTTTTTTCCCCAGTTCTTGATTGCATTTCTTCCATTGGTGGCCAGAATGGATGCTTCAAACGCTTCCTAAAGCAGGGAAAGCGAGCCCTATTACAAGTGAGGTCATTAACTCAGAGGGAAAAGTAGCAACCAAGGACTATGAACACAGAACATGTAATAACTCTTCATAATTTCATTTTAAATAAAATAAGTTAAATAAAACATAAATATTTCTTGCACTCAGTCTTAAATTTAACAAAATATTCAAGTAATAAATCAAAATTTCAAAACTCTTTGGTCTTATATTCAAGTCAGTTAAAGAAGAGAGAAAGAGTTTAGAAGTGACAGAAAAAGTGGACAGAAGCACAACTATATTTATATCAAGAGAGATAAAAATGAGAATGACAGAGATAAAACTGGGAAAACAGAGGAATGTATAAGAAGAGGTAACCCAGGAAAATAGAAGGTAGGGGTTATTTTCTAGATATGGAGATGCACAGATACAGTAAAAGAAACTGAAAGCGTGACAGAAAGAGAATGGGGTAGGGGGAGGAAAGGAGGTGAGCAGGAACACTTGATTATTTTTGGCCTGGAAGGATTATTTTTGACCTGGTGTCTGAACTTATGACCAGCATTATATAATGGTTATCTTCAATTTTATTGAAGTAGAATTCACATACAATAAAATGCACCTATTTTAAGTGTTTTGTTTGATAAATGTGTACACCTGTGTAACCACCTTCCTAATTAGTATACAGAACATTCCTGTCAACCCCTGAGGGTCTTCCTTGACCTTTTGCAATGAACCCTATACTTCCTGCTCTAGGCAATATCTGATTTGATTTCTATTGCAATAGATTTGTCTGTTCTGTGGATGAAAACACAGTATAGTCTTTTGTATCTGACTTCTTTCACTTAGAATTCTAATGCTTTTAAGATTTTTTTGTGTAGTTGGTGTGTATTATAATAGTAATTTGTTTCTTTTTATTCATCTCATTGTATGAACATACAGTTGATTCTTGAACAACTTGAGTTTGAACTTAGAGGGGGTCCACTTATGTGTGGATTTGTTCAACAATAAATATTACACAGTCCACAGGTGGTTGAATCCACTGGTGTGGAACAGCCGGTATGGAGGAATTAAACCCTGTATTGGAAGGGCCAAATATAAATTATATGCAAATTATCAACTGCAAGGAGGATAGGTGTCCCTAACTTCTGCATTATTTAAGGGTCAACAATTTTTTTATCCATTCATCTGTTCATGGACATTTAGACTGTTTCCAGTTTGGGTCTCTCATGACTAAAGCTGTTATGAACATTGTGTGTATAATTCACTTTGTGGACATATGTTATTAATTCTCTTAAATCCCTTATAGAATTGTTGGATTGTGTGGTGAATGCATGTTTAGTATTTTTAGAAATTGAGAAAACGTTTTCCCAAGGTATATGTACCGTATTTTGCTCCCGTCAGTAATGTATGAGAGTTCTACTTGCTCCATCCACATCCCTCAAAATATTTGGCACTGCCAGTGTGTTGTGGCATCTCATTGTGGTTCTAATTTGTATTTCTAGGTGTTGGCTATCTAACATTGCATAGGAAATCACCCCAAAGTTAGTGGTTCAAAATAATGATAAATAAGTATCTTCTATAGTTCCTATGAGTTAGGGATTTGGGAACAGTTGACTTGGTGATTTTTGCGTGGAATCTCTCATGAGCTATCAGCTAAAACGGCAGGCATCCTAAAGCTTGACTGCGGCTGCAGGATTTACTTACAAGGTGCTTTACTCACATGACCGGCTATCTGATGCTGGCTACTGGTGGGGTCTCTGTTCTTCGCCAAGTGGTCCTCTCCACAGGCCTATTGGAACATCCTTGTGTCCTGGTGTCTGGCTTCCCTCAGACTGATCGTCTATTGAGATGATCATGTGGTTTTTCTTCTTCTTTGGTAAATGTGAACTACACTATTTAACTTCCAAATGTTGAATTTGCTTTAAGTTCCCTGGATAAATCCCACATGGTTATGACTTATCATACTTTTTACATATTGTTGGATCTGCTTCCTAATACCTGGTGAGAATTTCTTCATGTTCATGAAGGTTATTGGTATAGTTTTCTTTCACTATCTTTGACAGGCTTTAGGGTCTAGGTAATCCTGGGATCATAAAATGAGTTGGGAAGTGCTCCCTCTTCTTCTGTTTTTCCTGGAAGAGAATTGTAGGTTTTTCTTTCTTGAATTATTTTTTGTAGAATTCGGTACTGATGCCATCTTAGCGTGGTGTAGTCTTTGCTGGAGGGTTTTTAAATACTAAATATATTTATTTAATACTAATTAGAGGATTATTCAGATTATCTGTTTACTTTTTAGTGAATTTTAGTCATTTGTATCCTTAAAGAAATTGGTTCATCTAATTTGTTGAATTAATATAACTTAGGTTGTTCATAATATTCCCTTATTTATCTTTAATCTTTGTAGGCTCAGATGCCCTTTCTTTTATTCTTGATGATGGTAATTTGCATCATCTTTCTTTTTTCTTTTTCATCATTCTGGGTAGAGAATACCAATTTACCAATTTCATTGAATTTTAAAGAAATGACCCTGTGATATTGATTTCTTTTGTTATTTTTCTTATTTAAATTTCACTGATTTCTGCTCTCATTTGTCTTTCTTTCGTTTTGTTTGCCTTGGGTTTAATTTGCTCTAATTGTTTCTAATTTCTTAAGATCACTGATTAGAGATTTTTTGCCCTCTATTTCAAATATAACCATGTAATGTTAAAATGTCCCCCTAATAATTACTTAAGCTGCATTGTACAAATTTCATTCTATTGCAATGAAACTTCATTTACATTCAATTAAAAATATTTTCTAGTTCTTTAACCTGTAGTTATATTTATTTCTGAATACTTGGAGGATTTTCAAGATATCTCTCACTGATTCTAGTTCAATTCTGAAATTGTCTGAGAACATACTTAGTTTGATCTCAGTTATTTAAAGTTTGTTAAGGTTTGTTTTATAGCTCCTATCTTGCTGAATGTTCCATGTATACTTGCAAAAACATATTTTCTGTTATTGTTAGGTGGAATGTTCAGTCAACATCAATTAGGTCAATTTGGTTAACAGTGTTGTTTGGTTTTTTATATCCTTGATTTTCTCTCTGTTATGTATATTGCCAATAGAGGAGTGCTAAAGTCTCCAGGTTTTTGTTTGCCTCTTTCTCCTTTCAGTTCTATCATGTTTTGCTTCTCTATCTGATGCTCTTGTTATTAGGTGCCTGCATATTTAGGATTGGTATATATTCATGATAATTTGACTCTTTGTTATGTAATGTCTCTTTTTATCTCTGATGGTATTCATATTTTGAATTTTACTTTGATATTAATATAGCCATCAGCTTTCTTTTGATTAGTATTTGCATGGTATATCTGTTCTGTTCTTTTACTTTTTTTTTTAATCAGCCATAGGTATACATATATCCCCTCCCTTTTGAACCTCCCTCCCATCTCCCTCCCATCCTACCCCTCTAGGTTGATACAGAGCCCTTGTTTGAGATTCCTGAGACATACAGCAAATTCCCACTGGCTATCTATTTTACATATGGTAATTAAGTTTCCATGTTACTCTTTCCATACATCTCACCCTCTCCTCCCCTCTCCTCATGTCCATAAGTCTATTCTCTATGTCTGTTTCTCCATTGTTGCCCTATCAGTAAATTCTTCAGTACCAATTTTCTAGATTCTGTATATATGTGTTAGAATATGGTATTTATCTTTCTCCTTCTGACTCACTACACTCTGTATAATAGGTTCTAGGTTCATCCACCTCATTAGAACTGACTCAAATGTGTTCCTTTTTATGGGTGAGTAATATTCCATCATGTATATAGACCACAACTTCTGTATCCATTCATCTGTCGATGGACATCTAGGTTGCTTCTGTGTTCTAGCTTATTGTAAATAGTGCTTCAGTGAACAATGGGATAAATGTGTCTCTTTCAATTTTGGTTTCCTCAGGGTATATGCCTAGGAGTGGGATTGCTGGGTCATATGGTGGTTTTATTCCTAGTTTTTTAAGGAATCTCCATAACATCTTCCATAGTGGCTGTATCAATTTACATCCCACCAACAGTGCAAGAGTGTTCCCTTTTCTCCACACCCTTTCCAGCATTTATTGTTTGTAGACTTTTTGATGAGGGCTATTTTGACTGGTGTGAGGTGATATCTCATTGTAGTTTTGATTTGCATTTCTCTAATAATGAGCAATGTTTATCTTTTTACTTTTTTTTGTTCTTTTACTTTTAATCTATGTATTTTTTTAAATTGAATTTCTTGTAGAAGACATATTGTTGGATTTTATGTGTCTTTTTAAAATTTAGTCTCATAGTGTCTATCATTTACTTGGTGTGTTATGTTTGATATGGTTGGATTTGGTCTACCATTTGTTATTATTATTTTCTCTTTCTATTTTTTGTTCTTCTGTTATCCCTTTCCTGGCACCTTTTGAGTTATTTGAATATTTTTTAGTTTTAATTTTTATCTTCATTACATCTTTTTATATTATTATTTTAGTGTTTGTTCTTGGGACTTTATTTATGTATGGGCTTTCACAGTTTATTTTGAGTTGACATTTTAGTACTTCAAGTAAAATATAGATGGCTTACAACTATGTGTAAGGCTTCCCTGATAACTCAGTCAGTAAAGAATCCACCTGTAATGCAGGAGACCCCAGTTTGATTCCTGGGTGGAGAAGATCAGCTGGAGAAGGAATAGGCTACTCACTCCAGTATTCTTGGGCTTCCCTTGTGGCTCAACTGGTAAAGAATCCGCCTGCAAATGTGGGTAACCTGGGTTTGATCCCTGGGTGGGGAAGATCAAAATCCTCTGGAGAAAGGAAAGACTACCCACTCCAGTATTCTGGTCCGGAGAATTTCATGGACTGTCACAGAGAGTTAGATATGACTGAGCGACTTTCACTTTCTACAACTATATATGTCCTTTTATCCTCTCCCTTTAGTGTTACAGTTGTCATCTATGTTTTATCTACATAACTTAGAATCCTGCTAGACAGCAGTTTTAATTTTTTCTTTCAGCAGTTATTTTATTTTTTTATTTTTTTCATTAATTTTTATTAGTTGGAGGCTAATTATTTTACAGTATTATAGTGGTTTTTGCCATACATTGATATGAATCAATCATGGATTTATATGTGTTCCCCATCCTGATCCCCCCTCCCGCCTCCCTCCCCATCCGATCCCTCTGGGTCTTCCCAGTGCGCCAGCCCTGAGTACTTGTCTCGTGCATCCAACCTGGGCTGGTGGTCTGTTTCACCCTTGATAGTATACTTGTTTCAATGCTATTCTCTCAGAACATCCCACCCTCGCCTTCTCCCACAGAGTCCCAAAGTCTGTTCTGTACATCTCAGCAGTTATTTTAAATAAGAGGAGAAAACTAGTCCTTTATATTTACTCAGATATGTAGTATTTCTCTTGTTTTCCCATCTTTATTAAAATTCCAATTTTCCCTATTTTATCATTTTCTATCATCCTAAAAAGCTCCCTTTTGCGTTTCTTTTAGAGCAGGTCTTCTGGTGACAAATTCTCTTAGTTTTTCCCTTATCTGAGTGTCCTTATTCCATCTTCATGAATAAAGAGTATTTTTACTGGGCACAGAATTCTGAGTGGACAGTTTTTTGGTTTTTTTCGGCTCTTCAAGAATGATGTTCTTCTCTCCTTCACAGTTTCTGGTGAGAATTCTGTCATTAAATTGTTCTCCCTTATATGTAGCTATTTTTAAGATTTTTCTTTGGTCTTTGGTTTTCAGAAGTTTGATTATGATGAATCTATGCATGAAATTTTATTTGATTCTGTCCTCTCTGCAATTTGTTGAGATTCTTATGTAAGTTTATGTCTTTCATGACATTTGAGGAGTTTTCAGCCATTATTTCCTTATTTTTTCCCTTGCACCATTATCTTTCTTCTCCTCTCTGGTACTGTAATTGAACAGCTATTTGACCTTTTGATACTGTCTCACATGCTTCTGAGTCTCTGCTTAGTTCATTTTTTAATTTTTTTTCTTTTAATTCTGCAGATTGGACAGTTTCTATGATCTGTCTTCAAGTTTACTGAATCTTTACTCTGTTATCTCCCTTTTATGATAATTTTTTATTTTAGATATATTTTTAGTTTAAATTTTCCATTAAAATTTTTCTATTTACTTAGTGAGAACTACCTTTCCATCTGTTTTTCAGATATTTATGTTAAACTCATGGAACATAGTTATAATAGCTTCTTTAAAGTCTTTGATAAGTTTTAGCATCTTATCATCTTGTTATTGCCATCTGTTGATCATCTTTCTCGTTAAGACTTTGTCCTTTGTTGTTGTTGTTATTCTTTATATACAGAGTAATTTCAGGTTGTTTTCATGAAAATTTGGCTAAATGTTCTTTGGTCTGAGACTTGAGTGTGGTTTAAACCTTAGTTTTGTCCTTCAAGACTTTGTTGTGCTGCTTTAAGTCTGTCCACATGTGTGCTGCTCACAGGTGAGCTGGAACCTGCAGCCAGTTTCTTTACAGAATTAGCATATTTCCTTCTCCATCTCTCTCTTTTAGATTTTCCTTAAACTCACAATTTTACCTACTTGTACTACTGCAGCACAACTCCTTTAACTAAGGTTGCCTTTAGGCAAAACAGAGAACTAATAAAGATAAACAAAACAGGGATTCTCTCCACACTCTTAGGCCTGAAGGGGTCTCTTCTTGATCCCCAGCCGCCACTGCCCTCCCCCCTACCTCCAGTCTTCTGGTCTGAATGATAACGTTTGAATGTTTGTTATAGGATTTCTATTAGAGTTTGACTTGACATCACCAGCCCAGCTAACTCTCCTGAGGACTTATGAATTGAGAGAGAAAAAAAAAGAATGTCAAAGATACATGTTCTCTGGATCACAATGCCCTTTACCTGGCCTTTTGGCCAGAAAGAAAGGATTTCTCTAAGAATCCTTAGGAGTTGCTTTTCCAAGTGTTTCCTTTTACTTTCTTCCTCAATATTCCTGGTTTTATTTACTTTTCAGAGTCCCTTGAAAGTTGTTTTTGTATTTTGTCCAGAGTTTTTGGTTGTCAGTCACAGGGTAATAGGATTTAGTGGACTTACTCTGTCTTGGCTGCAGAAGTTCCTTGTTCTTTTTTGAATCATTTTCCATCTACAATATTTTTCTTTCATTCATTAATTTTCAATGTGCCATTCTTCTGTATTTAAATTGCTCAGATTCTGTTTGCTGAAAGTATCTTTATTTTGCTTTTATTTCTGAAGATTTTCACTGGATACACTTTTAGGTTGACAACACTTTAGTATTGCCCTATTGTTACATGGTTTGTCTTGTTTCTGATCAGAAGTCAGAGAAATTTTTATCTCTGTTTCCCCTTTTGTTTCCCTTCCCATCATCCCATGGTTGCTGTAGGATTTTTTGCTTATCATGGAATTTTCACAGTTTGATTATAATGTATCTTGTGGTTTCTTTGTGTTTTTCTTGCTTGGGATTTGCTGAGAGACTCTCAGTTCTGCAGGTTTATATTTTTCATCATATTTGGAAATTTTTCAAGTATTTTTTTCTGTTCCCTCTTCTTAAAAATCTAATTATAATTATGTTATACAATTAATGTATTCTCACATTTCATTAAGGGTCTGTTCACTTTTTTCCAGCCCTGTTTCTCTCCCTACTTCTGTCTGGATAGTTTTTTTGCTTGTCTTAGAGTTTGTTCTCTTTTCTTGTACAATGTCTATATATTTTTAGTTTAGATATTGTATTTTTTATCTCTAGAATATCTACTTCCATTTGTGTTTCTTTCCTCATTATGTTTTTAAAAAGTCCTTGAAAAAAAAAAAAAAAGTCCTTGAATGTACTTATAATAGCTGCTTTAAATTTTTTTCTGAGGCAGTCTGGTACTATGGAAAAGAGCATAGCCATTAGAATCAGATTTCCTGGGTTCAGATCTTAGCCTTAATGTCTAAAAGCTGGACTGATCATACATAATTTGCTTACGAACCTTACTGGGTTTTGTTTCCTCAAAATGGTACAAAGAGATTATCTCCCTTAGAGGACTATTTTGAAAATAAATGAGATAATACCTAATGTTAAAACAATAGTACCTTGAACATAATAAGCACTCAATAAACATTGACTCTTATGATTTTTTAAGGTTTCTTTCTGCTACTTAAATTATTCTGTCATTTCTGTGTCTGTTTCTATTGACCAGTTTTTCTCTTAGTTAAATGTCACATTTTCTTTCTATTTGGTATACCTAATAATTTTTTATTTGATGGTGCATATTATAAATATTACATTGTTGACTGCATAGATTTTGTTGTCTTCATTTAAAGACTGTTAACTTTTGTCTGCCTGGCAATTAATTTGATATTTTCAAGGATTATTGTCAAGCTTTGCAAAAGGAGTTTAGAGGAGCCTTTATTCTTCTGTTAAGTTAGTTCTCATCTTAAGGTTTGATCTTTCTAGGGTCTCCACTGAAAGCCTGAAGTGTTCAGTGAGGTTCTTCTCTCTGGTTAAAGGAAGGATATACCCATCTGAGTAGCAAATGGCAACCCACTCCAGTATTCCTGCCTGGAGAATCCCATGGAAAGAGGAGCCTGGCAGGCTACATTCCATGGGGTCACAAAGAGTCCGACACAACTGAAGTGACTTGGCACACATACCCATCTGAATGCAGAATTCCAAAGAATAGCAAGGAGAGATAAGAAAACCTTAAGTGAACAATGCAAAGAAACAGAGGAAAACAATAGAAAGGCAAAGACTAGAGATCTCTTCAAACAATTAGAGTTACAAAGGGAACATTTCATGCAAAAATGGGCACAATAAAGGATAGAAATGGTATGGACCTAACAGAAGCTGAAGATGCTAAGAAGAGGTGGCAAAAATACACAGAACAGTACAAAAAAGATCTTAATGACTCGGATAACCACGATGGTGTGATTACTCACTTAGAGCCAGACATCCTGGGTTGTGAAGTCAGGTGGGCCTTAGGAAGCATAACTATGAACAAAGCTAGTGGAGGTGATGGAATTCTAGCTGAGTTTTCAAATCCTAAAAGAGAATGCTGTTAAAGTGCTGCATTCAATATGCCAGCACATTTGAAAAACTCAGCAGTGGCCACTGGATTGGAAAAGGTCAGTTTTCATTCCAATCTCAAAGAAAGGCAATGCAAAAGAATGTTCAAACTACTGCACGATTGCACTCATTTCACATGCTAACAAGGTAATGCTAAAAATCCTTCAGGCTAGGCTTTAAACTATGTGAACCGAGAACTTGCAGATGCACCAGATGTACAAGCTGGATTTAGAAAAGGCAGAGGAACCAGAGATCAAATTGCCAATGTCTGTTGGATCATAGAAAAAGCAAAGGAATTCCAGAAAAACATCTACTTCTGCCTCATTGCCTACACTAAAGCCTTTGACTACGTGGATCACAGCAAACTGTGGGAAATTCTTCAAGAGATGGGAATACCAGACTCCTTTACCTGTGTCCTAAGAAGCCTGTATGCAGATCAAGAAGCCACAGTTAGAACCAGACATGGAACAGTGAACTGGTTCAAAATTGGGAAAGGGATATGTCAAGGCTGTATATTGTCACCCTGATTATTTAAATTATATGCAGAGTACATCATGTGAAATGCTGCACTGGATGAAGCACAAGCTGGAATCAAGATTGCCGGGAGAAATATCAGTGACCTCAGAGATGCAGATGACACTACCCTAATGGCAGAAAGCAAAGAGGAACTAAGGAGTTTCCTTTTTTTTTTTTTTTTTTCATTTATTTTTATTAGTTGGAGACTAATTACTTTACAATATTGCAGTGGGTTTTATCATACATTGACATGAATTAGCCATGGATTTACATGTACTCCCCATCCCGATCCCCCCTCCCACCTCCCTCTCTACTCCTCTGAGTCTTCTCAGTGCACCAGGCCCGAGCACTTGTCTCATGCATCCAACCTGGGCTGGTGATCTGTTTCACTATAGATAATATACATGCTTCGATGCTGTTCCCTAGAAATATCCCACCCTCGCCTTCTCCCACAGAGTCCAAAAGTCTGTTCTGTACATGTGTCTCTTTTTCTGTTTTGCATATAGGGTTATCATTACCATCTTTCTAAATTCCATATATATGTGTTAGTATGCTGTAATGTTCTTTATCTTTCTGGCTTACTTCACTGTGTATAATGGGCTCCAGTTTCATCCATCTCATTAGAACTGATTCAAATGAATTCTTTTTAATGGCTGAGTAATATTCCATGGTGTATATGTACCACAGCTTCTAAGGAGCTTCTTGGTGAAAGTGAAAAAGGAGGAGAGTGAAAAAGCTGGCTCTAA
The DNA here is from genome assembly GCF_963930625.1 of Muntiacus reevesi. Taxonomy (NCBI): domain Eukaryota; kingdom Metazoa; phylum Chordata; class Mammalia; order Artiodactyla; family Cervidae; genus Muntiacus; species Muntiacus reevesi. The sequence continues at coordinate 35,211,016 of NC_089251.1, read as the reverse complement.
ACTCAACATTCAAAAAATGAAGATGATGGCATCTGGTCCCATCACTTCATGGTAAATAGATGGGAAAAAAATGGAAAGTGAGAGATTTTATTTTCTTGATTTCCCAAATCACTGCAGACGGTGACTGCAGTCATGAAATGAAAAGACAGTTGTTCCTTGGAAGGAAAGCTATGACAAACACAGATAACATTAAAAAGCAGAGATTACTTTGCCAACGAAGGTTGTGGTTTTTCCAGCAGTCATGTATTTATGTGATAGATGGACCGCAAAGAAGGCTGAGTGCCAAAAGAATTGATGCTTTTGAACTGTGGTGCTGGTTAAAACTCTTGAGAGTCCCTTGGACAGCATGGAGATCAAACCAGTCAATTTTAAAGGAAATCTAGTCCTGAATATTCATTGAAAGGACTGATGCTGAAGCTGAAGCTCCAGTACTTTGACCACCTGATGAGAAGAGCTGGCTCATTAGAAAAGACCCTGAGCTGGGAAAGACTGAGGGCGGGAGAAGGGTGTGAGAGGATGAGCTGGTTGGAGAGCATCGTAGACTCAAAAGGACACGAGTTTGAGCAAACTCTGGGAGATAGTGAAGGACAGTGAAGCCTGGCATACTGCAGTTCATGGGGTCACAAAGAGTTGGACAGGACTATATGGCTGAACAACAAGAACAACAAAGCATTTTCTAATTCAGTGTGAGCTGCGGAAGTTGTTCAGATTGCAGTTCCCTCATATGTTCTTTTCCCTTTAGCTATTGTTTACCCAGCTTTGTGTAATCTCATGCTATGAATGCAACTTAATACTCAGCCAGAGACTCAAGGGGACTCCTGTGCAGTTTTGTGGAGTGTTTTATGTCTTTCTCTAAATGTCTCTTCTCTGGTTTGCTCCCTGATAATTCAAGCTGCATTAGCTTTCCCAAACTCTGCTATTACCTCAGGACTGTGAGACCACCATGCTTTACTTGGATTCTTCCTTCCTGTATCAAGGGCTTCCTTGGTGACTCAGATGGTGAAGAATCTGCCTGCAGTGCAGGAGACCCAAGTTCGATCCCTGTGTTGGGAAGGTCCCCTGGAGAAGGGAATGGCTACCTATTCTAGTATTGTTGCCTGGAAAATTCCATGGACAGAGGAGCCTGGTGGGGTATAGTTAGTCCATGAGGTTGCAAAGAGTCAGACATAACTGAGTGACTAACACTTTAGTTCACTTCCTGTTTCTTCCTCCAGGAAGAAAATCAGGGCAATGCTAAGACCTCCCACATTTTCTTTTCCTTCTCTCAAAGATTATAATTCTTTGCTACTGAGTATCCAGGAAAAATAGTTTTTTCATATATTTTGTCTAATTTTATTGCTTTTTGTGACAGAAAGGCTAGTCCAGTGCTTGTTTAGTACTCCATCATGGCTGGGAGTCTGTGTGATGAATTTGGAGATCAGAGTCATAATGGCTTGTCTCTAGAGACACCATATAGGTATTTATGAGAGAGCTCACCAAAGAAAAATCAGACAGAGGGATTCTTTTTTGGATATCTGTAAATTTGAACTTTTGCCTGAGGAAATGCTATTTATTGGTTTAGTTTTTATTGAGCACTTACTGAGTTGAATGAAATAAAGTCTCTTTCTCCAGGGGAGTTCACAATGAGTTGGGGGGAAAAGGCAGACAAGACATGCTAATAAATAACTCCGGTGAAATGTAGCACTTGAATGGTGAACAAATGATGCAATGGTTGTAGTGGTTTAGTGGAGGCTTGGAGAGGTCAGTTCCTGCTGGGGTGATTGGGAGCATGTTCATTCCGAACCTCCAGATCTCAAAAACCATTCCTTTAAAGTCAGATGAGCTCCAGCTGTTCAGTATATGATGGGAGTGGTGAAGTTCCTCTGAGACAGGAAATTATGTCTCTGAAATTTTAGAAAGAATAAGCTTATTACCTTTTGGCAGGAAGTCAAGTCAAAGGATATCTGCTAAGAATGATGGTTTTCTTTTGGGACTGCAATAGAAGTGAGTTAGAAAATAGTCCAGAAGGAGGTGATTTGAGAGGTCTTAGAGTGAATACAGGGCTTCCCAGGGCTTCTCAGTGAATACAGTGCTCAGTGATAATCTGCTTGCTAATGCAGAAGCTGCAGGGGACGTGGGTTCGATCCCTGAGTTGGGTAGAGCCCCTGGAGGAGGAAGTGGCAACCCACTCCAGTATTCTTGCCAGTATAATCCCACAGAAGAGCCTGGCAGGTTACAGTCCATGGGGTCTCCAATAGTAGGACATGACTTAGCAACTAAGCGCTCAGCAGAGTCACTACATAATTAGACTTGGAAAAAAGAATGGCAAAGGACTTTCGAGTTGGGAAGATGGGGCCTTAACACAAAATAATGCCCAGGGGAAGAACAGTTGGTTAGAGAGAGAAAGAGAGACAGACTGATTCTCTGTGTGTGTGCGTGTGTGTGTGTATGTGTATGAAAGTAGGACAAACCAGAACAGAAAAGTCTAAGGAATATTAGGAGTTGAGAGGATGGGTGCTGAGTCAGATACTCTGAATTAGAGGTGGGGCTGGCTTATGAGTCAGGAATTTGCATTTGATGTTGAAGAATCAGAAAGTGTTTAATTCATGAGTAGGGGTCATGCATGTTGATTGCCTGTTGACTGCAGATTCTTTAGGAAATGTAGTTTTGTCATGTGTTTCAGGCCTAGACCACAGGGAGAGCTGGTAGTTGGATTTGAGCCCTTGGAGGCTGTACCCTGGCTCAGGAGTGGGGGACTCAGAGATGCCTAGATATAAGGGGAACAAAGAGGAAGAAGTCAAAGGCCTAAGGTTTTGGGCCAGGGACCCTGTAGACTGGTAGTGTTGCTGATAAAGCAGTCATTTGGAATAAGGATCTGGTCTAGGAGAGAGTGACTGGCATGATAATAGTTGTAGTGGGCCTCCATCTGAGGATCAGGTTATCTTGTATGTACATAAAGATATAGAGTAGAAGCAGGAACAGGTGAGAGGTCTAGGCAGAAGATATGGATATGGAAGCTATTTATATGTAAGGAAAATCACATCTAAGACTTAAGAAAGTTCATAATTAGGAGGTGGAATGGAGTCAAAGATGTCATCCTAGAGAACTTTCTTACAAGAAGGAGGAGAGGCTATTGGATTGAGTGGTGTGATGGAAACTGAAGGAGGAAGATTTTTCCACAGATGGACTGGAAAGGTCTTTGGGTTTGGCCAAGAGCTTTCTCAAGAGCAGGCATATGCACAAGGAAGTTTAAGGGCAGTGTTAAAGAAATCAAAGCAAAATGTGCTTACATAGTAATTTAAGAAGTCTGTCATCTGTGAAAGGAAAAAGGGAGAGAGAGAGACTGGGATGTCAGTGATGCTAAAAGGTTGAGGAGAATGAAGAAAAAGTGTATTAAAGATGGATGAACCTTCTTAATGTTGAAAATCAGAAGGGGAAAAGTTAAAAGAGAAAGATTTCAGGTACCAGAAACAAGGAATAATTTTGTAGCAAGACCACTCAACCTAGGCATTTCAGATTCTTATACAGGCCTCAGATGCCACTCCACTCAGGCTTTGTCTGCTCCTGCAGTCTGTTCTTTGATAGTGTTCCTGCAATCTCATCTTTTAAAATATTTCTGGAAGACGGGGAATCACTGTTTTATGAGGCTGCCCTATTTTTACTGGACAGACATGTTGAAAAAATACTTAATAATGGCTAAATTCTACTCCTATGTAACTTAATACTAATGGTAATAGCTACCATTGAACAGTTTTCACAGATTAAAATATTTAGTCCTCACTATTACAAGGTTGGTTATATTATTATTCCTATTTTCAGATAACTAAGACTCAAAATTCTCCAAGCCAGGCTTCAGCAATATGTGAACCGAGAACTTCCAGATGTTCAAGCTGGTTTTAGAAAAGGCAGAGGAACCAGAGGACAAATTGCCAATATCCACTGGATCACTGAAAAATCAAGAGAGTTCCAGAAAAACATCTATTTCTGTTTTATTGACTATGCCAAAGCCTTCGACTGTGGGGATCACAATGAACTGTGGAAAATTCTGAAAGAGATGGGAATACCAGACCATCGGACCTGCCTCTTGAGAAACCTGTATGCAGGTCAGGAAGCAACAATTAGAACTGGACATGGAACAACAGACTGGTTCCAAATAGGAAAAGGAGTACATCAAGGCTGTATATTGTCACCCGGCTTATTTAACTTATATGCAGAGTACATCATGAGAAACTCTGGACTGGATGAAGCACAAGCTGGAATCAAGATTGTGGGGAGAAATATCAATAACCTCAGATATGCAGATGACACCACCCTTATGGCAGAAAGTGAAGAACTAAAAAGCCTCTTGATGAAAGTGAAAGAGGAGAGTGAAAAAGTTGGCTTAAAGCTCAACATTCAGAAAACTAAGATCATGGCATCCGGTCTCATCACTTCATGGGAACTAGATGGGGAAACAGTGGAAAAAGTGTCAGATTTTATTTTTTTGGTCTCCAAAATCACTGCAGATGGTGACTGCAGTCATGAAATTAAAAGACGCTTACTCTTTTGAAGGAAAGTTATGACCAACCTAGATAGTATATTAAAAAGCAGAGACATTTCTTTGTCCACAAAGGTCCATCTAGTCAAGGCTATGGTTTTTCCAGTGGTCATGTATGGACGTGAGAGTCGGACTGTGAAGAAAGCTGAGCACCGAAGAATGGATGCTTTTGAACTGTGGTGTTGGAGAAGACTCTTGAGAGTCCCTTGGACTGCAAGGAGATCCAACCAGTCCATCCTAAAGGAGATCAGTCCTGGGTGTTCATTGGAGGGACTGATGCTGAAGCTGAAATTCCAATACTTTGGCCACCTCATGCAAAGAGTTGACTCATTGGAAAAGACCCTGATGCTGGGAGGGATTGGGGGCAGGAGGAGAAGGGGACGACAGAGGATGAGATGGTTGGATGGCATCACTGACTCAACAGACATGAGTTTCAGTAAACTCCAGGATTTGGTGATGGACAGGGAGGTCTGGCGTCCTGCGATTCATGGGATCGCAAAGAGTCAGACACGACTGAGCGACTGAACTGAACCGAACTGAACTAAGACTCAGAAAGATTAAAGTTACTGGCAAAGATCACATAGCTAAGGAGAGAAGGATCTGGTATTTAAATCCTAGACAGTTTAACTCTTGTCTGTTATTCTACTTGATGACTGTCATTCTTTCCCCAGTATGAGGGCCCTTTACATAAGTTAGTTATCCTACACACACTGGATAATTTCCTTTGTCTCCTCCTTCTTTTCTTTCTTTTCCTTTTTCTCACCTTCTGTTTTTTTTTTTTTTTTTTTTTAACAATAGTTAATTCAATAAATAATTATTGAGGCAACTTCAGAATATCAAACACTATGCTAGGTGCTGCACAGATAGCAATGAATAAAACACACCAGGGCTTTGGCCTCATGAGGTTTGTAGACTAGAGGGAAGCATTTTAAGTATGCAAAGTAACAAATACATAAAATAAGAAATGATGATGAGTGCCAGGAAGGAACCATACATCCCAGCTCCCCTTACTCATAAACTCTGGGTTTTTGAGTGCTCACTGTGTTTGCTTATTTACTCCTGACATCTTCTGCTTTTAAGGGGTATCCTTCAAAGGAGGACAGCTTCTGCTGTGATCTGACCATTGTGGTCATGTTGAGGCAATTAACTGGGAATCCTTGTGTTACTGCAGCTTAGAGGTAGGAATGGGCAGAACCGCAGGCCAGGGTGACTGGAGAGAAGACAGATGTGCAGAGGGCTATGCAGAGATGAAGGATGGAGAGCCCAGGAGTGGGGCCAGATGGTCTCAATCCATTCCGTGAAGTATGAGCAAAGGTCATGCTGAATAGATCATGAAACCATGCGTCCCCTTCCATTCCACAGATCCTGCCTTTCCCTTCATGCTCCAGCCTCTCTGTACCCACACATCTGCTTGACAAATGCAGCTGCGGAGGAAAGCACTGAACACACATGTGTCACAGTGGGCAGCTAAGGTTGGAAATGTGCTACGAGGGAAATTTTTTCCCCTTCCCCCTTCCCTCTTTCTTTCCTTTCCTTCTAGTCCCCTCCTTCAGCTCTCCCTACCCCTCCCCTGCCTCCCTCTCCCCTTCCTTCTTTCTTCCTTCCTTTTTTTCTTTCTTTCATAGTATTAGTCTTAATACCATAGTTTGGAAAACTGTAGTTGAAGAAAAATGTCAAGAAGTACAAATGCAGATTTGATACATCTGACCTTTCTTCTCTTCAGAACAATAAATGTCAAATAGCTTAAAATGACAGCAGAATGGGTAGGGATTTTTTATGTCCTTAAATATTTAGAAACATAGTTTAGATTTACGTCTAATTTACATGAAGATTCTGGCCTATGAGAATCATAAACATTTTTAAGGAAGCAGCATATAAGCTGTGCTGTTTACTTTTCAGAAAACAGAAAATGTTTTGAAAAAGCATTCTGAAAAATCAGAAGAGAATGAAGTGGGAAGTGATTCCTGGTAGGTAATGAGAATGCTTGATAACATCAAGAATGTATTTTGTGACCCGAAATTGTGTTTGGGTTTTTTATATCTGCGTGGTGTGGTTTGGTAGCATTCCAGGGAAAGATCCACAATCCACATGGTCTGTTCTTTGATTAAATGAAAAATATTATATATATGCATTTTTACTTGAATCACTTATCCTCATTTTACTAAAGACATTTTATTGTTAAAACAGAAGCAGGGAGAATTATCTTGTTCCAGCTGTGTAATTCCTTATAGAAGTATAATCATTCAGCCTGGAGTGTCATTCTGTAGTCTACCTCATACTCAATTATCATCAGAAGCAGCAGTATCTCTTTCAGAGTGTAGGCTCTGAAAGGTGTTTTTTTTTTTTTTTTCTTTTTCTTTTTTTTAAAGAATGTTAATTAACCCATTTACTTCTGAAATGACACAGTATCAGTGTGTTGAGAAAATGGAATCTCAACTTAATTCTGGATCTGGTACTCAATTCCAGAACTTATTATTTAAAAGTTCATAAAATAATGAGACAGCTACTTACTTTTCTGCTCTTGAAAGTCTTACCTATAGAATAGAGATTATGAAATAATAGAGATTATAATAACACTTGCTTTATAGGGTTCTTATGGGAGGTAAATGAGATAATTAAAGTTTATTGTAGCACCTACCACATGGTTAAAGGGTTGACAATATTATTTGTTATCTTCTATTTTAGAATTATTGTTGTTTTATTAGTAAAAGCATCCCCTAACATTTTTGTGCCTTTCTTTCTATATCACCTTTGCTGAAATTTACCTATATTCAAAATTAGAATTCACCCTGTATAAAATACAATTAAGCAAAGGACCCAAAAGAAATCTTGAAATGTTGTAGACTAAAGCAGTCTGTTTGCTCAAAGAACTAAAGTCGTCAGAAAATCAGAGCCATCGCATTGTGCATTTCCTTAGAGTTGCATTGGACCCAGCAAGTCTTTTCTTTATTTATGTTTAATGTCAAATAATTTTAATTAAATCATGAAGATTGTTTCTAAACTCTTTACGATATTCATTGTAAGATCTTTTACTTTCATAGCAGAAAAAGTTCTTATTTCTATATTTAACTATGAAGTTTGAAAACCTTTTTAAGTTGAAGCAGTAGAAGGAGGGAAGAGTTTTGGACCAGGCGTCATGGGATTAGGTTTTCATCTTAGGATGTGCTGACTTGTCCTATTTGAACCTAGGCAAATCACCTAAACTTTCTCAGTCTTAGTTTCAGTCATGTGAAATAAATGAATTCTAATTTCTACTATCCCTTTCCTGTTAAAATTATGTGATTCTAACCTATTTCCAGGGCTGGTTTTGAAGTGATACTGGGAAGATCCTATTTCTATAAACAGTTGCAGGCTTAATTAGAATTTCACAGAGCAGTGGTAGGAAAGGATAACCTTCTCTGATTCCTATGTATTTGGTAACTAGCAGATTATGATAAGTGTTGTTTACTGCTAACTAATATGCCTAGAAACTATAAGATTAAATAAATTTATTTTCATTTCTACCCCCCAAAAAACCCCAAGTTTTTTGGGTGCTTTTCTGAATATGCAGAACATATCCAAGATACTCTGTTCTGGTTTTCTGTTCTATTAGGGACCAGCTGTGTGAACAGAGGTGATAAATAAGAAGCTAGATAGATAGACAAACAGATAGATAGATAACTGGATTGATCAATACTTATTATTTACATACCTTCATGTATTAAAAGCTGAACTTCTTCCTTATTTGGATAGGGTTTATGTTAGGGGCAAAATTGAGAAATAAGGGAATATTTGATTCATCTATCTCAGTATGAAGGACAGGAGGTATGGTACATTTAATATGGTATATTAAGAGGGTTACTTAAACAGATCCTTTCCATCTTTAATTACCCATACCCCAATGAACACAGTGTGTGTCTTACAAGTTTATTCACTCACATTTAATTTTTTTTAACTGAGGCATAGTTGATTTACAGTATTTTACTAGTTTAAGGGGTACAACATAGTGACTCAAAACCTTTACAGATAACACTTCATTTATTGTATATTTTTGCCTCCTTTCTCTTAGATTAGTTGACTGTTAAATGTGTGGATTTGTTTCTAGGTTCTCTGTTCTGTTCCATTGATCAATGTATCTATTTTGTGCTAGTACCGTAGTGTTTTGATTACTATAGCTTTGTAGTTGGGGAGCATGATACCTCCAACTCTGATCTTTCTCAAGATCATTTTAGTAATTAGAGTTCTTTTGTTTTTCCATGCATATTTTAAAATTATTTTTTTAGCTGTGTGAAAAATGCCATTGATATTTTGATAGGTGTATTGCCTTGGGTAGTATAGTCATTTTATCAATATTAATTCTTCCAGTCCATTAACATGGTATATACTTCTTAATGGCTTATTGACTCTTTCCTTGACTTTGTTCTCCATTCAACAATTATTAATAGAAATTTGTGTGTTTAGAACTTTCTAAAGTTCTTTAGGGTAAAAGATGGTAATTATAAAATGTGACCCCTGACTTTAAATAACTTATAGTCTGATAAGAAAGACCAAAATATGGGACTTGGAGTCAAAAGTTGGAGATTCAATGCTTGAATGTATTGTAAAAGCTAAGGGTCTTGGGGCAAAGAACAATGAGTAGGGAGTTAGTGGGTTGAGACTTGATGGAGCTGAGGCTTGATGGCTCCTGTGGATGAGTGGGTTCTGGATAGGCAGGATGAAAGAAGGAGACCATTCTAGGTGGGAAGAATAGAATATGGAGCTTGGAGTGAGGGCTGCTCAATTCAGTTTGGTTAACTCAGCCAGCTCTCTTGGATTACCTGGTATGAACGTCATGCTCTGCTGGAACCTTTCTGTTTGGAGAAGAGATGTGTTGGAAAGAATAGTTGGATGAACAGGATGGGATCAGGTCATGATAGGAGAGCCCTGGAGAGCAAGCAAGAGTGTTTAACTTCCTTATAGCAAGAAATAGGCTGCCATCAATAGGTCTGATATGAATAGCATTTTAGGAAAATGAAATTGGTAAGAATTTTCAGTCTGTATTAGTATTGCAAAGACTGGAGTCAGTATTCTGGAGTGGAGGGTGGGGAAATATTTTGAAAGTGGGATGGTGGAGAAAAGGATGAGTCCAGAAAACTTAGCAGATTTAGCTGTCAGAGGCGAGGGGGGCGGATTCCAATTTTTTCAGAGCTTTTTGCCAGTAAGATTAGAATAACAATGGTTCATTTGATAGGAAAGAAGAATTGGGAAAGAAAATAAATTTGGGAAGAAGAGTGAGTTCTTTTGGCACATGGGGAGCTGAGATGAGAACTCACTCAGGGCAGCAACATTCTGTAGGAAATTGGAAATATGAGACTAGAACTTATATAAGAAGTCAGGGCTAGGCATGGGGATTTGGGAATCATCAGCACAGAGACTTATAAATTATGCACTTTGCTTAGAACTTAATTTCATGTTTTTTTAGAAGATAAGAGAAATGAAAAGCTTGCTGAATTATGGATTATGCAACTGTATTAAAAATAATTCTCCCTGCTCCTCCATCTCCCTGATGATTTTTGTGTTCTGTTTTTCTCTCTGATCCACTCACCCTTCCCCTAATACTTTATAAACTGAGGGACACAATAACCTCTATTTCTGTCAGATCAGAAGATTGTCAGTGAAGAGATTAAGGTGATTGGGAATGTTCACCAGAAAATGTGCGATCCACTTGGCACCTTCTCCAATCCTTCAGAGATCAGAGGGATACAAATTTTCTCTAGAGGAAAGCAACCATTTATATTTATAGGAGGAAATGTTTAAAGAGCTAAATTTTCAGTTCCCTGGGCAGTCCTGTTGTTTGATTTGCAGCCTTTCATAAGTAAAGAAGTGATTCTCAGCAGAGATGGAGCTGCTTGGCAGATAATTTAATCAGATGAAGTAGGGTTTTCAGACCTGGTGGATGGGCTTGAAGTTGGGACTCCTCTCCTGGCATCCAGATTTCATCTGTGGTTTGAACTGACTTTGCACAAATAGCATGTATAGAACTCAGAAGTTGAATTTATTTTATCCTCATCAACCTCCCCTTTAAAGAAAAACATTTTTCAATAATTTGCTTAAATGTTCTCAAACATTACCTGACACAGAGAATATCAGACTTGACTTTAGAAAAGGTATTGAGGAGGAAGAAGTTGGAGAAATAAGACACATGGTGCTAACATTTATTGAACATTTATTATATGCCAGACATTTTATAGTCATTCTCTCATTTAATCTTCAGAACTGCAAAAGATGGACATTTCAACCTCAGTTTCACAAATGAGGCTCTGAGAGGTTATATAGTTTGCCTCAGTCATGCAACTAGCAAGTGACTACACTAGGATTTGGATCCTGTAACTGGGATTAGAAAAAGCAGAGGAACCATAGATCAAATTGCCAGCATCCTTTGGATCATAGAAAAAGCAAGACAATTCCAGAAAAACATCTACTTCTGCTTTATTGACTACGCCAAAGCCTTTGACTGTGTGGATCACAGCAAACTGTGGAAAATTGTTTAAGAGAAGGTAATACCAGGCCACCTTATCGGCCTCCTGAGAAATCTGTATGCAGGTCAAGAAGCAACAGTTAGAACTGGACATGGAACAACAGACTGGTTCCAAATCAGGAAAGGAATATGTCAAGGCTGTATATTATCACCCTTCTTATTTAACTTGTATGCAGAGTCCATCATGCAAATGCTGGGCTGCATGAAGCACAAGCCAGAATCAAGATTGCTAGGAGAAATATCAATAACCTCAGATACACAGATGACACCACCCTTTTGGCAGAAAGTGAGGAAGAACTAAAGAGCCTCTTGATGAAAGTGAAAGAGGAGAGTAAAAAAGCTGGCTTAAAACTCAATATTAAAAAAATGAAGATCATGGCATCCGGTCCCATCAGTTCATGGCAAATAGATGGGGAAACAATGGAAACAGTGACAGATGCTATTTTTCAGGGCTCCAAAATCACTGCAGATGGTGACTACAGCCATGAAATTAAAACATGCTTGCTCCTTGGAAGAAAAGCTATGACCAACTTAGTATATTAAAAAACAGAGACATTACTTTGCCAACAAAGGTCCGTGTAGTCAAAGCTATGGTTTTTCCAGTAGTCATGTATGGATGTGAGAGTTGTACCATAGAGAAGGCTGAGTGCTGAAGAATTGATGCTTTTGAACTGTGGGGTTGGAGAAGACTCTTGAGAGTCCCTTGGACTGCAAGGAGATCAAACCAGTCCATCCTAAAGGAAATCAGTCATGAGTATTCATTGGAGGGACTGATGCTGAAGTTGAAACTCCAATACTTTGGCCATCTGATGGGAAGAACTGACTCATTGGAAAAGACCCTGATTCTGGGAAAGATTGGGGGCAGGAGGAGAAGGGGACAACAGAGAATGAGATGGTTGGATGATGGCATCACCGACTCAATGGACATGAGTTTGAGGAAGCTCAGGGGATTTGGTGATGGACAAGGAAGCCTAGCATGCTGCAGTCCAAGGGGTTGAAAAGAGTCGGACACTACTGAGAGACTGAATTGAACTGGAATTAGGTTTCTAAACGTGAATGTTTCTTTCTTGTTCCAAGCTTGTGCTTCCTTTCTATCCCTATTACAAGGAAAAATTATTTTTTAAAGGACACTTGATTATAATTTTATAGAGGCCTGTAGGGTAGGATGAAAATCCAGTAGTGCTCAGATCCACATACTCCTCAGCTAGTTTACTCTATTCCCTTATCCCTCTCTCCTTCCTGCTTTCTCTTTTGCTTCTTCTCCACCTATCATAATGGGATGCCCTCTTCCCTCTTTATAATTCTCCATCTTGAGATGAATAGCCTGAGGATGAAGCAGAGCAGTAAGGAAATACAGCACCAAGTTCTTCATTTCTCAGGATATCCTGTGTATTTTTTTTTTTTTTAATTTTATTTTATTAGTTGCCTTCTGTGGAGCCTGGTCAAGGGCATGTGGCTACTATAGTTTGGCTGTATTATAGTTTCTGATTTTCATGTTGACTGTGGACAGACATTGATAGAAGTACCTACCATATACAAGGTACCATAGTGGGTACTAGAAAAATTACTTTTAAGTGACTAAATTGAAATTTCCTTAAAATTAAAATAAAATGTGTTTAAGTATTGCATTCTTTGGGATTGGGATGAAAACTGACCTTTTCCAGTTCTGTGGCCACTGCTAGTTTTCCAAATTTGCTGGCATATTGAGTGCAGCACTTTCACAGCATCTTTTTTTCAGTTCAGTTCGGTTCAGTCGCTCAGTCATGTCTGACTCTTTGCGACCCCATGAACCGCAGCATGCCAGGCCTCCCTGTCCATCACCAACTCCCAGAGTTTACTCAAACTCATGTCTATTGAGTCGGTGATGCCATCCAACTATCTCATCCTCTGTCGTCCCCTTCTCCTCCTGCCCCTAATTGCTCCCAGCATCAGGGTTTTTTTCCAATGAGTCAACTCTTTGCATGAGGTGGCCAAAGTATTGGAATTTCAGCTTCAGCATCAGTCCTTCTAATGAACACCCAGGACTGATCTCTTTTAGGATGAACTGGTTGGATCTCCTTGCAGTCCAAAGGACTCTCAAGAGTCTTCTCCAACACCACAGTTCAAAAGCATCCATTCTTCGGCACTCAGCTTTCTTCACTGCCCAACTCTCACATCCATACATGACCACTGGAAAAACCATAGCCTTGACTAGACAAACCTTTGTTGGCAGAGTAATGTTTCTGCTTTTTAATATGCTATCTAGGTTGGTCATAACTTTCCTTCCAAGGGGTAAGTGTCTTTTAATTTCATGGCTGTAGTCACCATCTGAAGTGATTTTGGACCCCCCCAAAATAAAGTCTGATACTCTTTCCACTGTTTCCCCATCTAGTTCCCATGAAGTGATGGGACCAGGTGCCGTGATCTTAGTTTTCTGAATGTTGAGCTTTAAGCCAACTTTTTCACTCTCCTCTTTCACTTTCATCAAGAGGCTTTTTAGTTCCTCTTCACTCTCTGTCATAAGGGTGGTGTCATCTGCGTATCTGATGTTATTGATATTTCTCCCAGCAATCTTGATTCCAGCTTGTGCTTCATCCAGCCCAGAGTTTCTCATGATGTACCCTGCATATAAGTTAAATAAGCAGGGTGACAATATACAGCCTTGATGTACTCCTTTTCCTATTTGGAACCAGTCTGTTGTTCCATGTCCTGTTCTAACTGTTGCTTCCTGACCTGCATATAGGTTTCTCAAGAGGCAAGTCAGGTGGTCTGGTATTCACATCTCTTTCAGAATTTTCCACAGCTTATTGTGATCCCCACAGTCAAATGCTTTGGCATAGTCAATAAAGCAGAAATAGATGTTTTTCTTGAACTCTCTTGCTTTTTTGATGATCTAGCGGATGTTGGCAACTTGACCTCTGATCCCTCTGCCTTTTCTAAAACCAGCTTGAACATCTGGAAGTTCACAGTTCACGTATTGCTGAACTCTGGCTTGGAGAATTTTTAGCATTACTTTACCAGCGTGTGAGATGAGTGCAATTGTGCGGTAGTTTGAGCATTCTTTAGGATTGCCTTTCTTTAGGATTGGAATGAAAACTGATCTTTTCCAGTCTTGTGACCACTGCTGAGTTTTCCAAATTTGCTGCCATATTGAGTGCAGCACTTTCACAGCATCATCTTTCAGAATTTGAAATAGCTCAATTGGAATTCCATCACCTTCACTAGCTTTGTTCATAGTGATGCTTTCTAAGACACATTTGACCGCATTCCAGAATGTCTGGCTCTAGGTGAGTGATCACACGTTCTTGGTTATCTGGGTCATGAAGATCTTTTTTGTATAGTTCTATGTATTCTTGTCACCTTTTCTTAATATCTTCTGCTTCTGTTAGGTTCATGCCATTTCTGTCCTTTATTGTGGCCATTATTGCATGAAATGTTCCCTTGGTATCTCTAATTTTCTTGAAGAGCTATCTAGTCTTTCCCATTCTGTTGTTTTCCTCTATTTCTTTGCATTGATCACTGAGGAAGCCTTTCTTATCTCTCCTTCCTATTCTTTGGAACTCTGCATTCAAATGGGTGTATCTTCCTTTTCTCCTTTGTCTTTTGCTTCTCCTCTCTTTTCAGCTATTTGTAAGACCTCCTCTGACAACCATTTTGCCTTTTTGCGTTTCTTTTTCTTGCATTTCTTTTTCTTTCTTTCTTTCAGTGCCTCCTGTAAAATACCACGAATCTCAGTCCATATTTCTTAAGGCACTCTGTCTATCAGATCTAATCCCTTGAATCTATTTGTCACTTTCACTGTATAATCATAAAGGATTTGATTTAGGTCATACCTGAATGAATGGTCTAGTGGTTTTCCCTGCTTTCTTCAATTGCAGTCTGGATTTGACAGTAAGGAATTCATGATCTGAGCCACAGTCAGCTCTGGGTCTTGTTTTTCCTGATTGTATAGAGCTTCTCCATCTTTGGCTGCAAAGAATATAATCAGTCTGATTTCAGTATTGATGATCTGATGATGTCCATGTGTAGTCTTCTCTTGTGTTGTTAGAAGAGGGTGTTTGCTATGACCAGTGCGTTCTCTCGGCAAAACTCTGTTAGCCTTTGCCCTGCTTCATTTTGTACTCCAAGGCCAAACTTTCTTGTTACTCCAGGTATCTCTTGACTTTGTACTTTTGCATTCCAGTTCTGTATAATGAAAAGGATATCTTTCTTGGATGTTAGTTCTAAAGGTCTTGTAGGTCTTAATAGAACTGTTTAACTTCAGCTTCTTCAGCGTTACTGGTTGGGGCATAGACTTGGATTACTGTGATATTGAATGGTTTGCCTTGGAAATGAACAGAGATCATTCTGTCATTTTTGAAATTGCATCCAAGTACTGCATTTTGGACTCTTTGGTTGACTATGATGGCTACTCCATTTCTCCTAAGGGATTCTTGCCCATAAGAAAGTATCTGTATTAGTAGATATAATGGTCATCTGAGTTAAATTCTCCCATTCCAGTTCATTTTATTTCACTGATTCCTAAAATGTCAGTGTTCACTCTTGCCATCTCCTGTTTAACCATTCAAATTTACCTTGATTCATGGACCTGACATTCCAGGTTCCTATACAATATTGTTCTTTACAGCATCAGACTTTACTTCTATTACCAGTCACATTCACAGCTGGTCATTGTTTTTGCTTTGGCTCCTTCACTTACTTCTTTCTGGAGTTATTTCTCCATTCTTCTCCAGTAACATATTGGGCACCTACCAGCCTGGGGAGTCATCTTTCAGTGTCCTATCTTTTTGCCTTTTCATACTGTTTGTGGGGTTCTCAAGGAAAGAGTACTGAAGTGGTATGCTGTTCCCTTCTCCAGTGGTCCATGTTTTGTCAGAACTCTCCATCATGACCTGTCCATCTTGGGTGACCCTACACGGCATGGCTCATAGTTTCATTGAGTTAGACAAGGCTGTGGTCCATGTGATCAGTTTGATTAGCTTTCTGTGATTGTGGTTTTCATTCTGTCTGCCCTCTGAGGGATAAGAATAAGAGGCTTATGAAAGCTTCCTGATGGGACCGACTGACTGTGGGGGAAACTGGATCTTGTTCTTATGGGCAGGGCCATGTTCAGTACATTTTTAATCCAATTTTCTGTTGATGGGCAGGACTGTGTTCCCTCCCATGACCTGAGGGAACTTGATTGTTTGACCTGAGACCAAACTATGGTGGAGGTAATGAAGATAATGGTGACTTTCTTCAAAAGGTCCCATGCGTGCATTGCTGCACTCAGTGCCCCCGACCCTGCAGCAGACCACCACCAACCCACGCCTCTGCCAGAGACTCCTGGACACTCATTGGCAAATCTGGGTCTGTCTCTTGTGGGGTCACTGCTCATTTCCCCTGAGTTCTGGTGCATACAAGGTTTTGTTTGTGCCCTCCAGGAGTCTGTTTCCCCATTCCTGTGTAAGTTCTGGCGGCTCTGTGGTGGGGTTAATGGCGACCTCCTCCAAGAGGGCTTATGCCATACCCAAGTCTGCTGCACTCAGAGACCCTGCTTCTGTGGCAGGCCACTGCTGACCCATACCTCCACAGGAGTCACTCAAACACTCAAAAGCAGGTCTGGCTCAGTGGGGTCTCCTGATGTGCACAAGGTTTTGCTTGTACCCTTCAAGAGTCTTTGGCGGGTATGCGGTTTAATTCTAAAATGATTTTGCCCATTACTGCCATCTTGCTGGGGCTTCTCTTTTGCCCTTGGACATGCGGTATCTTTTTTGGGTGGAATCCAACATTCTCTTGTCAATGGTTGTTCAGCAGTGTGTTGTAATTTTTGAGTTCTCGCAGGAGAAGATGAGCATACATCCTTCTACTCTGCTATCTTGTGTCATCTCTACTTTTGCAACTCAGGGGTCTGTCTGTCAAGCTAAGCAGCCATCATGCAGTACCATTGTCTTCTGAAAATTCCTGTATCCAGGCTTCAAACTTCCTGTATTCAATGCTCAAACTTCTCCAAGTCATGCTTCAACAGTACATGTACCATGAGCTTCCAGATTTTCAAGCTGGATTTAGAAAAGGCAGAGGAACCAGAGATCAAATTACCAACATTGGTTGGCTCATTGAAAAAGCAAGAGAGTACCAGAGTATTGCTTTAATGACTATGCCAAAGCCTTTGAGTGTGTGGATCACAACAAACTGTGGAAAATTTTTAAATAGATGGGAATATCAGACCTCCTGAGAAGTCTGTATGCAGGTCAGGAAGCAACAGTTAGAACTGGACATGGAACAACAGACTGGTTCCAAATCAGGAAAGGAGTAGGTCAAAGCTGTATATTTTCACCCTTCTTATTTAACTTATATGCAGAGTACATCATGCAAAATGCTGGGCTGGATGAAACACAAGATGGAATCAAGATTGCCAGGAGAAATATCAATAACTTCAGATACCCAGATGACACCACCCTTATGGCAGAGAGTGAGGAAGAACTAAAGAGCCTCTTGATGAAAGTGAAAGAGAAGAGTGAAAAAGTTGGCTTAAAACTCAGCATTCAGAAAACTGAGATCATGGCATCCAGTCCCATTGCTTCATGACAAATTGATAAGGAAAGACTGAAAAAAGAGTGAGAGAGTTTATTTTCTTGGGCTCCAAAATCACTGCAAATGGTGACTGCAGCCATGAAATGAAAAGACGTTTGCTCCTTGGAAGAAGAACTGTGACCAACCTAGACAGAATATTAAAAAGCAGAGACATTGCCAACAAAAGTCTATCTGGTCAAAGCTATGGTTTTTCCAATAATCATGTATGGATGTGAGAGTTGTACTATAAAGAAAGCTGAGTGCTGAAGAATTGATGCTTTGAACTGTGGTGTTGGAGAAGACTCTTGAATGTCCGTTGGACTGCAAGGAGATCACACTAGTCAATCTTAAAGGAAATCAGTCCTGAATATTCATTGAACGGATTGATGTTGAAGCTAGAACTCCAATACTTTGGCCACCTGATGTGAAGAGCTGACTCAGTGAAAAAGACCCTGATGGTGGGAAAGATTGAAGGCAGGAGGAGAAAGGGACAACAGAGGATGAGATGATTGAATGGCATCACTGACTCGATGGACATGAGTTTGAGCAAACTCCGGGAATTGGTGATGGACAGGGAGGCCTGGTGTGCTGCAGTCCATGGGGTTGCAAAGAGTTTGACACAACTGAGTGACTGAACTGAACTGAAATGAACTGAAATACTGCATGTTTAAGAACCATGGCCCAAGGAGAAAGGAGTGGGGAAGAGAGAGGAGCAGATAGCAGTTCTTCTTAGAAGCTAACAAGTTCCTGGAGATAGAAGGCAAGGGCAGGTTGATGAATGGCCCTGGCCACCTACCCTGGTCCATTACATAGTCACTTTTTGGTCCACAGTCATCACGTGTTCAGGACTGTCTATTAGGAAGCCCATTTCCACTGACATCCCTCAGGTGGCATTTCATGCAAATGCTTTACTCCCCTTCCTCTTTCCCTTTCCTCTGAAATCTAATACATGAATCAGTGAATGAACCCTATCCTTAGTGTAGATGGAGGTGCAGAGGACCTGTTATCTGGGCAAGACAGGGAAATTGGACTGGGCCAGGGCTCCTCAAAGGATTCCCAAATTAGTCAGTGCATGTTGACTACAGCCTTCCAGAGAAGTGTTGCTAATAGTCAAGGAGGAAGCAAGGCTAGCTGTGAAGATGAATTGAGATGATGCACATGAGGCAGACTTGGTACATAATAAGTGCATCCTAGATATTATTTGTATCATGATTTTGCTTGTTCTCATTGAGATCAACTAAAATACTTTTGTCTGCAAATAACAAAGACCCAACTAAAAGTAGCTGAACAGTCTTATGTAATGAGAATTGAAGAGCTGGTATGTCTCTAGGGTTGGTTAATTCGAGAGCACTTGATAATCTAAAGAACCCAGATCCTTTCTGTCTTTCCACTCTGCCTTTCTCAGGGTGTGTGGTTGCAGAAGCTCTAGGCACCTTCACATGCAGCTGAAAAAGGGCAAGTGTTTGTCTTTTGTTCCTTCACAAGAAAAAGGAAAACTTTTCCAAAGATTGCCGAAATCAAAAAGAAATCTAGAGGAAATAACACAATTCACATAGTCTCAAACTTGACCTTGTGTCACAATCACTGGAAGGGGTTGTTAAAACAGACACTGCTGGCCTGCGTCCTCAGAGTTCCTGGGTCAGTATGTCTAGGGTGAGCCTGTGAACTTGAATTACTAATAAGTACTCTGTTAGTGTATCATGCATGCATGCAGGCTAAGTTGCTTCAGTCGTGTCTGACTCTTTGCAACCCTATGGACCATAGTCTGCCAGGCTCCATTGTCCCTGGGATTCTCCAAGCAAGAATATTGGAGTGGGTTGCCATGTCCTCCTCCACGGGATCTTCCTGACCCAGTGATTGAACCCATGTCTTTTATGTCTCCTACATTGGTAGGTGGATTTGTTAGCACTTGTGCCACCTTGGAAGCCCCTGTTAGTGTATTAGTGTAGGGGCCTTACTTAATAACCAGTGCCTTAAACTGTTCAGCAGTCACGTCTCAGGTCTAAAATAGTTCTCTTGAAGTACATAGATGTTCCAAACCTGATCAGAGTTGAGACTGTGTTAGCAATAATGAAGGGGAAAAATGCCTGATGGGTAGTCAAATCATCATTTTTAATTTTTGGAGTTACAGAAAGGGCAGGAGGTTTCATATAAAGCTTTTGTTTCCCTCTGGGTCATATCTTGTAGGGGGCTTTCCTTTCATTTAGAACAATCCCATGTAGTGTCTGAATTACCAGTTCAACTCAGTTGAAGATGGGATAAAATTAACTGTCATGTTGTTACATAAGCTCTTGGATAGCAAATATTAAGATTAGCAGACCCCTGGAGATGGTGGTGGCTGCTCCTCTTCCCCTTCTTCCTCATCCTCGTCATCTTCCTTTCCTTTGTCTCTACAAACTTCGGCATCATATGAAAGGTCTATATTTCAAAGAACCAAATTCTTCCTTGTCCTGAATGTGTCCACTTCAAGCTTCCCACTTTGGGGCTGTGTGGCAGCAAAGGCTGAGGGTTTTACAGCTGGTATCTGAGCAGTCACAGGCTCAGTCATCAGGGAGCTTGATGCTGTGGTTACTTCTAAATGAATGCTCATTATTGATGCTAATTGAACTTGAAGTTAATGAAAAAGGATTATTTTATAGAGCTTAAGTTGAGGCCAAAATTGTTATTACAGGTTAATTATTCTCCTTAAAAGACACTATTAACAGCCATGATTGTTTTTTATCAGCTTTTTCTCTAGCGCTGAAAGAGATTTCTTCGAAGGCAGATTCCTGATATAATTATTCACCTCATCTAATTCTTAATCACCAATCATTTCTCTCCAGATAAAGGTTAATCAAAGGTGTATGAATTGGCTATTCTGCCTTAATTACATTTGATCAGTTTCAAAGAAACTCTTTTTTCTTCCATCTTTGGTTAGAAACGTGGCCTTTCTCTGTGCTTTTAAACCTAAACCTTGAAGAAGGAATGAAATGGTCTCACTGAATAAAATGGACCTGTTCTGCTCCTGGTGTCAGTAGGAGATGGACAACTCTGGGTGTGTCTGGGGCCAAGGGAGGGTGCAGGAGAGAGTGTGTCTCTGTGGGTCTGTTGTTGGGAATCAGCAGA
Organism: Muntiacus reevesi; assembly: GCF_963930625.1. NCBI lineage: Eukaryota > Metazoa > Chordata > Mammalia > Artiodactyla > Cervidae > Muntiacus > Muntiacus reevesi. The sequence continues at coordinate 35,190,368 of NC_089251.1, read as the reverse complement.
TAGAAATGAGGTCTTGTTATTCTTTTCCCTTACTTTCCTTCCCTCTTCCACATCTTTTTATATGGGGTTTCAGCCTTCAGCATATGAATTTGGGGACAACACATTTCAATTCATGTTGACACTCAATTCACCATCACAGCCCTGTGCTTTTGTTAAACTATTTCCTCTTTTAGGTGCCTTTCCATTCTGTTCCAACTGGGGAAATGCTTTTCATACCTCAAGTCTCTATGTAAATTTCAGCTCTTCCAAGACATGTAGTCACTATAGCCCCCTCCCTGCCTCCTTCAAGAGAGATTTACTACTTCAGAGCTGTGAATGCATGCCTTGCCTGGTCATTTCTATGGCAGTGTCTGCTTGCATCCCCTCTGCCATTCACATAATCCCATTGCAGGGAATAGTTTGTGCCCCCGCCGCCCTCCATGGGACATTTAGTATAGTATATGTGCCTGTCTTCAGAATGGAGAGGCATATGCCAGAATCTTCTGGCACCAAACACGATGCCTGTGAAATGCATGGAAGGCCAGGAAAAGCCATAGGTCTGTAACCTACAGCTAGCCCCTCTTTTCACTCCTGCCATTGACAATCCTGGAAGGCTACTGACTCACTCCTGTGGTCCTCCTCTCAGATACCCATTGATCATAAAGAAAGTCCTGTGTGTTAGTCGCTCAGTCATGTCTAACTCTTTGCGACCCCATGGATTGCAGCCCACCAGACTCCTCTGTCCTTGATAGTCTACAGGCAAGAATATTGGAGTCGGTTGCCATTCCCTTCTCCAGGGGATCTTCCTGACCCAAGGATTGAACCTGCATCTCCTGCATTGGAAGTAGATTCTTTACCATTTGAGCCACCAGAGAAGCCCCAAAGAAAGTCCTAGGAGAGCCAGTAACTTGACTGATAAACCAGTAATTAACTGGATTGAGGCTCACAATTTACTGTTGATTTGAGATGGGGAAGGACCTACTGAATTAAGCCTTTTGAAATACTGGTAAACTGCAGATATTATCTAGAAGGAGAAACTATGGCCAGTCATGCAGTACTCGTTTACAGAGTCCATGGTTTCTTTCCCACATTATTTAATCAGTCACGCAGTTGGTTCCCAAAGGAATGGAACAGGATCTGGACCGCGGTTTAGCAAGGTTAACAGCCACAGCACAGGCTTTCTTGGAGCTGCAGCTTCATTTTCAATTTTTGTCTCTCTGCCAAGACTTTCAGTCACATAACTTTCAACTCCTAGCCCATTCTCTTTTAGAGCAAAGCTTTGTCTTTTAACCCTTGTTCACATTGTGTCTTTCAGAATGAAAAAAAGATCTCCTAATGGAACCCTGATTCACTCCAGTGTGGTCTGCCTCCCCAGGTTGTCACTCATTTACAGAACAAGATGGCAAGGAGGAGGCTATCCTGAGTAATACTTTCAGGGCTAATTGAGGTTTTAAATCATTCTAGAGAATTAGGATCAACCAACACTCCTCATGTGTGCTACTGTAACTTGCCAACCCCAAATCCCGCCTTATCTCTAGGCATAAAAGCCGCATTAAGTTTTAAGACCTGATTCAAAAACGCATTATGGATAATGATGACCCCTTGATATTAAGTTTTCAGAAAGGAGTCTGGGCATATGATTTGACATGTTGAGGTTTTACCACTGATAGAAATGTTAGTTTTTATAGGTTCCATTGATTATTAAGCAAATACTGTATCTTTCTATAGAAATATTTTCTCAAAAGTGCATTTTAAGAGGAGTATGTGTAAATGGTGTGTGTGTTTTGGTGTGTGTATGTCTGTGTGTGTTTGAAATATTGTCATACTTAGATACTGGCATTTTCCCTGTCTTCCTCCAAAGGGAAAAGCAAAATACTTGAGAATTTAAAAATGTTGAAAGTCAAAGAACATACTGCATTAAAAAAAACACTTAGGAATAAGAATGAAACATTAGATAACATTAGAGCACCCTGATTTTTTAAAATTTTAGAAGAAAATATCCTGACTAGAAGTCATGCTACTTGGGTTCTCACTGGTCTCTCACTGCTTAATTAGGTGATCTTAGATAAGGTATTGAGAGTTTAAGTGCTAACATTTTGTTGGTTATTTTTTTGTTGTGTTGTGTTTTGAATTGAGTTTTGTTTCCATTTCTTATATCACCCTCCTAAGCAGCCCTATGAGGGAAAGATGGATGCTTTTCCATTTCACAGAGGCTTAGAGAGGTTAAGTCACTTCAGTCATGTCCGACTCTGTGTGATCCCATAGACGGCAGCCCACCAGGCTCCCCCGTCCCTGGGATTTTCCAGGCAAGAGTACTGGAGTGGGGTCCCATTGCCTTCTCCGGAGAGGTTAAGTCACTTGCTGAAGTGGTAGAACTAGACCCTTGCTTGGGCTCTCGGGCCCTCAGTGCCCACATCAGCCACTATGCTGTGCTGCCGTCTTGAGTCTGACAACACTGTCCATAGCGCCCTACTCACCGAGTGCCTCCTGTGAGCCAGGCACGGGGATGGGATGGAGACCGGGTGGCCCCTGCCCTCAGAGCTTGCAGATCAAGACAGTCAAGACAGTTAAATTCTCTTTGGGTTTCTTGATCTTCCCTCATAAGAAAAGAGTTCTGGTCCTTGATATCCCTTGTAACCTGAAAGCTTCTGAGCATTCAAACTACTTGCAATGACTTCTATTCTAGTCTTCCATTCCTTTATTAATATTAATAACATTGTACTTTTATTGGAGGGTTGTCATGTGCCCGGCATTCTGCTAAGGATTTTTATAAGATTACTGAATTTAGTCCTCATACCGAATCTAGGGAGAGCCTGCAGATGAGGAAATGGTGACTCAAAGAAGTTACTTCAGCCAAGGTAATTTCATTTATAAATGGCAGAGCAGAATTTGAACTCAGCTCTATTAGCTCCATGATCTTTTCCATGTAAGCAACTTCTTGAGCTACTGTTCTGGAAATTTAATAAGCTGCATTCTTATGACTACAGATATCATGAAAACAAAATTCTAGGTAACTAAGCAAGCTGGAAGCCTGGGCCACAGCCTGCTTATTATAGGCAGCACTATACACCAGAGAATTCAGGCCTAAACAGCCTCAAATGTGGGGTTTGGTTTGTTTGAAGCTGAGAATGAATCTGGAAACTAACATCTTCCCAAATTGAATTCACCATGATGAAATGTTAACTCTCATTTCATCATGGTGAATTGAATTTGGGAAGTTGTTAGTCATAAAAACAACAACAACAATAGCAAAGGACTAGTATTTATATACCTCCTTATAGGTTCCCAGGCCTTTCTGCATTCATTATATTATTTGATAAGAAGAAAAAAAGAATGGAATAAGTTGGAAGCCTGCAAATATATAAAATGATATTGAGAAACTCAGAGCAGTGAGAAAAAGGAGCAGGGTCACTTGTCAGAAGTAGACAGGCTTATCTTTAAATACCTGATCAGGATGGTGGCTGAGCAGTAGATAAATGTAAAAAGACCATGAAGCTGAGAATAAATGGAGCAATCTTTTTCTGAATGGAAGGCAGCTGAAATTCCAGAGCCAGGGAAGGGGAGGGGTGGAAACATTCAGAAGTTATGGCCTGAGAGGAATCCCTAAAGCTGTCAGACAGCAGGGAATGAGAAGGCCCATCAGGAGTGGCCCAGAATAGATGGAGCTATAAATCAAGGAGAAGCGTTACAGCCATTACAAGGCACTGAGGTGCCTTAATGGGGAATGGGCTGGAGGACTTTATAAAAGCTGGGTCTCCTTGGCTCTGGGGCATGATGGAATTGACCATGTCAACCTTGGGAAGGTTTGAAATTCAACTCAGTTTTGAAAATGGACCTGAGGGGTTCTTAGATTATTCTGAAGATGCACAAATCATTTTTTCTCTCACCAAAGAGTCTATTTAAAATAAAAAGATTATATTCTGTTGGGAAATAACGTGTATGGGAGCAGAGGAGAGGTTCTGGGTATTTAGGCTTATGTGTGTTTGAATTCCATCAGTGCCCATAGAAGCAGTCTGGAAAGGTGCTGGTGGCAGGGATGATGTTTGTTCCAAGTCCCAGATAGACCACCAGTTATGTGACCATTCCCTTCAGCTCTCAGCTCTCAAGTTTTCCAAACCTCAAATTCATCATCTGTAAAATGGTGATAATAATATCTCAATTATAGTTCATCATGAGGATCAAATGAACTAAGGATTATAAAGCACTTGATATAGGGTCTAGTGCATAATACATTACTAGAAGCCATCATTGGAGAGGAAAGTAGGTATATCTCTCCATTCAGGAATCACAATTAACAAATGAAGAGTGTAACAGAAATCTTTCTCTGAGTTATGCTGCATGAATAACCTCAGAGTCTTGTTGCTTTACAAGATTGCTGTATTTCTCAATCATATTGCCTCTTGGTACCATGGGTGGCTACTGTCTGCTCCAGGCTGTCAGTAGGTTCAGATATACTTCACGCATATTCTCATTCTGGAATTCATGATGAAGGGGTACCTCTTACCTGAGCCTTCATATTCTCACAGCAGAGGAAACAAATGGAAGAGAGCTCTGAGAGCTTCTGCTTGGAGCTGGTACCTCGCCACTTCTCCATACATTCCAATTGCCAAAGGAAATACTAGGCCAATGCCAACACCGATGGGGCAGGCAAGTATATCCTCCCATAGTGGATGGGAAGGGGAGACTAAATATTTGCAGGACAGTAATAGAGTCCACCTCAGGGGGTATGCTTGAGACCATGCCTATCTGTATAAAGTCACCGGACTGGATCAGGAGGAGATTGATTGAACTCAGTCAAGCCACTGTTTAACCTAGGAAGGTAAACAGTGGATGTGCATTCAGAGAATGGGCTTTTGTGGAATCTTGCTCTTGGCTTTGGCATTGTATGGAGAAAGGCTGGATGTCAGGAGGGCTGTGCCTGCTTCTCCCCACCGCTGTTGCCCTTAGGTCTTACTGCTTCTGTGGCTCCACCTGTGACACGGCAGTGACTTCCCTAACTTACCCTTCAGCTCTCAGCTTTCTGGTGGCAGTTCCTGGTCTGTGTGAGTTGATGGTGAATCAGTGTCTTCTAAGAAGTTGGATTAAGTGTTAACACTTGTTCCCAGGCAGCATCGGAATCCAGTGATTTCTTACAGTTTTCCCCAGAATCATAAAATATCCTTCTTTTTGGGCCTCAGACTTGTCATTTTTAGATGAGAAATGGCAGAGTGATCTCTAAGGCCATTTCTAGTTTCTATGGTTTTTGACCATGATGATTTGACACGTGTTTAGGAGGCATGTATGAAATACTTGATCTGAAACTTCTTAATATTGGTAAGTGTTAATGGCAACATTATGCTCACTAAAGCTGTGCTGTACTACCCACGTTACTATAAAAAGAGTAATTGTCACCCAGCACCCTTTCCAGGTCTCCTGTTACCCTGGGGTGCTGGTTTCTCTTACTTCCTCTTTCAAATCTGCTGAAAGGCTTCAAGGTGTCACGAAAGTGTGCATGATTGATCATTATTTCCTCTTTACCTCCCAAAGAATGACTTTTAAATACCATTATGTGACAAGCTTGAAAAGGAAGACACTTAAGGCAGGAAAGCCCCTCTTCTTCGTTTCCCCAATTTGATAAATATTTATAGAGCACCAAGCCCCATGCTTACATTTATGTTCACTTATTTAACCCTCAAAAACACCTTCTAAAGGAAGTATCACCATCTTACAGATGAGAAACCTAGTTCCAAAGAAAGGAACTTACCGCAGTCATACAGCCAGGAATGGCAGATCTAGGCTGCAAACTTAGGTCTATTTGATTGCAGTTTCCATTTCCTTTTATTACATTTTGATGAAATGTGACACTGAGCTAAAGTTGGGGGTCTCTTTCTAAGACTTGAGTCTGCTTCTGGCCTGTGTGGCCTGAGGCAGAACTCTGATACTATAGAATTGAGGCAAGGAAACATTTAGCTACTAGGAGACTTTTGTTTTCAAATCCAGTTCATAGTTTACTAATTCAGTGACTTTAGATTTGTTAAATTTATATAACAGAATTTACCATAACAGTTCTGCCTACCCCACTGAGATTCTGGGAGAGTCTGAGGAAATAATAAATGTGAAGACACTTTGTAAACTGTTTAATATTATTCAAATATAGGCATTGATGGTAGTTCTTAGAAGGAAATGAGAACAAAGCTGACTACCACTTCCCCTCTTAAAGAAGGTTCTGACTGAAAACGAAATCCTGCCCTGCGAAATGTTTGTTTTGAAGTTTCTAGGATGCAAGAGGAGTATGAAGTCTGTAACTATTTTTGAGAGAACAAAAGGTAGAATTTCAAACTCACTTGTAGAAAATCCAATGCACAGAAATCCAGATTTTTCACCAAAGGCATTCAGGAATTCAGGCCCAGGCTTTTTTGGCTTGGAAACTCCCACTCTTTCATCCTAAAGCAGTGCTTAGGCTAGGAATTAACAGAGGTTGCCAAAGATGACATGGTCCCTTGATTCTAGTGACATAGAGTCTGATTGGTCCTGGGAAAAGGCACACTTACACAACACAGTTCAATCACAATACAGAATGGTATGGGGTATCGGATCTGTCAGCAGAGTGAATGTCTAGTTGAGACAGAGTGGAGCTTGCTTTTCCTCCTACTGTAGGTAGGTACTCTGTATCCTACCTCAAAGTGTAATGGCCTAGAAGTACTTGTTTAGAGGACTGAAAACCTCAGGATGTATATGTTTTTGGAAACATTGCTCTATAATATTTGTAAAGCACCCTGTTGTCTTCTTTTATCAGCTTATTTGGACAATAGAATCCAGTAAGAGCTGATTAGCTGGTTGTTGTTCTTTTCCCTTAAGAAGCTGGATCATAAAGAGATGAAATGACTGCTTGGTCATCTATGCCTAGGAGTACTTGAGTCCATCTTCATCGGAGAGTCTTTACCTTTCCTGATCGTCTACCCAATGTGTTCTCTCCTTCCCTCTCTTTCATTCTCTCTTTCTTGATAGATCTTGATTTCCTTCCTTTTCTTGGCTCTCCCTTCCACAGAGAAACCATTGTACAGCTCTGCAACCTTTCGTTCTATTCAAATGTGCTTTTTTGTGTTAACAAAGTAAAAAGACAGAACTTTTCAAAAAGAGGCTGCCAGATTAGTGTTTATTCAAAGTCACTTTTTGATTTAAATTAACTTTTACGGAGTGGTTTTCAAACTGTGTTCGGAAATGGAAATGCCTCCTCTTTTGATTCCATTATAGCTACTGATTTTCATTAGTTTTATACATTGAGATTCTCTTAGGACTTATTTGACAAAGTGTGTACCAACAAACAAACAGACTGCATACAAATCCCTCTTTTATACCAACAGTGAGATTCCTAGGAATCAGTAGGAAATGCTAGAATAGGAGGTTAGTGTTAAGATTTTTCTAATGGTAATGTAACTTGGTATTTTTTCCAAGTGCTTTTCAAATAAAAGTTAAAAGATGTAAAGATTATAGGTATAGTAAGAGGAAATCCTTTTTGGGAAATTAATAGGAAGTTTTGAATTTGAGTTCTATGAAATTAGTGCTCCAGAGCTACTATGGCAAACTGAAATAAGCATTCATGATTCCTTTTGGGTAAATTGCAACCTGTTTCAAGACAGCCAGAGCCCTGTGCTTCTGAGTTCTGAATTACTCCAGGTTCAGTAATTAGAGCAGCACAGCTCCTGGAAGTTCTAACACAGGCTAAAAACCTGTGCTTATTTTGGCTGAACAAAGGGCAAAGTCCATTTCACAATAGGTGTTACAAGATGTTAATTTGTAACAGTTGAGAATTAGTTCAGAAATTGCCATATTGTATCTAAAGGTTTGTATTTCTTTGAATCCTGCTTTGAATTTGTCATTCCTTAAGTAAGAAAATGTTAATATAGTTGTGTTAACACTGATGATTAGCTAAGGTTCTTTTTTTATAGAAACAAAATTGATTGAACTGTGTGCTTAATGCCTCCAGGCCCAACTCTTCACACCCAGGAATAACCATGATAATTGGGACTTTGTCTTGTGTGACCAGAACCCAAGGCATCAATACTTCTTGGTCAGCAACTAGCTGAGTCACAGATATTGTCTGAGTCTCCAAGAGGTGGTAAACCACCAATGAGTCCTATTCTCATAGTCATCTTTTTGGGTGTGTCTGTATTCAAATGCTGGAGAAAAACATACCCCAAATTCTTTATGATTACCTGACCTGACATCCTCATTTGCCAGAGGTTTCCCGTTAGCCATTTTAAGCTCCCTGTGAAATCTAAACACAAGGATGTTTGTTTCTTTTAAGATAAAGGTCTTTGAACATAGTTTCCCTTTCAGTAAGTCTGAGAAAAGATTGGCTGGATGAGTTCTAAACTAAAGGAAGCTACCAGAGCATGGGGCCTCCCTGGTGACTCAGTGGTAAAGAATCTGCCTGCAAATGTAGGAGACACAAGAGAGACAGGTTCAATCCCTGGGTCAGAAAGATTCCCGGAATGGGAAATGGTAACCCATTCCAGTATTCTTGTCTGGAAGATTCCATGGACAGAGGAGCCTGATGGGCTACAGTCCATGGGGTCACAAAGAGTCGGACACAGCTGAGCACAGGATAGCACCAAAATGAGACAATAGAAACAGTAACAGACAGGAAGGATTTGGGTATAATGGAAGATGCAATATAATGGGATGTCAAAACCGTTTCTACTCTAGAGTGTAATATATGAAGAGCAGTATCTCCTAACTCGGGAAATTGTTTAAAATGCAGAATCCTAGGCCCCACCCCACCTCTGCTAAACCAGAATCTGCATTTTTATAAGATTCTCAGAGTGGCAGATTAAGAATTGGGCCCCAAATCTTTGATACTTTCATTGAGAGATGAGGAGCCTATGTTCTGTCTCCTTGAATCTAGGCAGGTTTGTGGCTGTTTTCACCAATAGTTAGTTATTGCAGAAGTGACCCTGTGTGATCTTCTGAGAGTAGGTCAGAAATGGCCATGTAGTTTTCTCCTGAGATGTTCACTGTGAGAGAAACTAGTGATCATGTAAGAAAGCTGAACACCCTCAGAAATTCAGTAAGGCACTTTGGTAATCTGTCTCTGCTAAGCCTAGTCTTCCAGCCACCCTTGCCAAAATGCCAGATGTATGAGTGAAGTCACCGTGGAACCCTCCAGACTAACACATCCACCAGCTGAAAAACCACCTAGTGACTCTAGTTGGTGTTGTAGGTATTGGAAGAGTCACCTAAACCAAGTCCTGCCTAAATTTCTGAGCCACTGAATTCCTGAGATGTAATAAAATGGTTGTTGTTTTAAGCCACTACATTTTTTGGTGGCAATTTGTTATCTAAAATGTATCTGTGTCAGATGTACTGTATGCCTAAAAAGATTTTGAGACTCACTAGACAAAAGACAACAACAAATCACTCAGAGAGGCATTAAAAGACATGTCAAATGCTAGGGTGGGTTAAGATGTTCCTGATTTCAAGTGGGAATGCTGCTTTTTCAGTTTTTCTTGTCTTTACTGTGTAAACCACAGAAAGTCTTATAAGAAGAATTTGAAAACTGACATCCATCAAGTGTCTACACTTGCACTGAGCTGCATTGAGCTAATTACTTTACTGTGTTTTACCAGCTATTCTTCATGCAACCTTATGAGGGAAGTCTGATTATTCCTATGTCATAAATGATGGAACTAAAGCAAAAAAGGTTATATAACTCATTCAAGGTAAACTATCATAAGTTAAATGTAGGTCTCTCTGATTTGAATTTCCCTTGATGGTACATGGTTTTCTCTTCATGGCCATGGTTGAGATGTATTTGCCCTCAGGGCAGACAATGTACTGTTGAGCTAAGGGCACTCTTTTTCCCTCCTGGGAGGAAACAGACATGGCTGTAAATAACCTGAGTTTTATCTTTTTTAAAATCCAATATCTGATGGAAGGACTAAACAAAGATCAAGATGCAGGTAACTAGAGAGATATAGGACTAGGGTGCTGCAAACATGTATTGAATTGTTCTTAGGCAACAGGTTCAAATGTACTTAATTGGCTTAAGAGAAAATTCTGTCTTAATCTTTGATGAGTAGTAGATCTGAGCCTAGATTTTAACTCTGTTGAGTTGGAGCTTCTCTGTATTCATCTCTTGGGAGAGAAAAGTATTTCAGTTAAGCATCTTCTATTGAGTGCCACTGTGTGCTTGGTGGAATTCTGGCACTGTTGGAGGTAACACTGTGGTGATGAAAGAAATTCAACACCCCTGTCAGGAATTCCTCATTAGGCACTAATGAATATCACTGGGCAGAGACCAGAGGATGGACAGAGTGGGAACAGCAGGGAAGGTTTTTTAGAGAAGTTGGCCTCAGATGGACCTTTACAGATTTCACCAGACAGAGATGAGGTTAAGAGTATCCAAGGAGGGGGACACTTAAAACAAAGCCCTCAAATGAGGAAAAGGCCAGAAGGATTGAGGAATGGCAAAGAGACTTCAGTGGCTAGAGTTAGCTTCAGGCTTTGCATTGTGTGTATGGATGGGGTGGGGTGTCTAGGATGGGGAACCCCCATCCTGTTAACCCTCCTAACAGGGAAATTAGGGATTCTTTAAAACTTATAATGTTTGGATATTAGCTGGAACTGCAAGGTTCAGCAAATAAAAAAATACAGGATGCCCAGTTACATTTGAGTTTCAGATAAACGTGTTCCATATGATATTTGGTATAGTTCAGTTCAGTCACTCAGTCGTGTCTGACCCTTTGCGACCCCATGGGCTGCAGCACGCCAGATGTTTCTGTCCATCACCAACTCCCAGAGCTTGCTCAAACTTATGTCCATTGAGTCTGTGATACCATCCAACCATTTCATCCTCTGTTGTCCCTTCTCCTCCTGCCTTCAGTTTTGCCCAGCATCAGAGTCATTTTCAATGAGTCAATTCTTCACATCACATGGCTAAAGTATGGGAGTTTTAGCTTCAGCATCGGTCCTTTCAGTGAATAATGAGAACTGATTTCCTTTAGGATGGACTGGTTGGATCTCCTTGTAGTCCAAAGGACTCTCAAAGAGTCTTCTCCAACACCACAGTTCAAAAGCATCAATTCTTTGGCACTCCGCTTTCTTTACAGTCCAACTCTCATGTCCATACATGACTACTGGAAAAACCATTGCTTTTACTAGATGGATCTTTGTCGGCAAAGTAATATCTCTGCTTTTTAGTACGCTATCTAGGTTGATCATAACTTTTCTTCCAAGGAGCAAGCGTTTTTTTAATTTTGTGGCTGCAGTCACCATCTGCAGTGATTTTGGAGCCCCCCAAAATAATGTCTGCCGCTCTTTCCATTGTTTCCCCATCTATTTGCCATAATGTGATGGGACCAGATGCTATGATCTTAGTTTTCTGAATGTTGAGTTTTAAGACAACTTTTTCACTCTCCTCTTTCACTTTCATCAAGAGGCTCTTTAGTTCTTCTTCGCTTTCTGCCAAAAGAGTTGTGTCATCTGCGTATCTGAGGTTATTGATATTTCTCCTGGCAATCTTGATTACAGCTTGTGTTTCATCCAGCCTGGCATTTCGCATGATGGACTCTGAATACAAGTTAAATAAGCAGGGTGACAATATACAGCCTTGTTGTACTCCTTTCCCAATTTGGAACCAGTCTGTTGTTCCATGTTCGGTTCTAACTGTTGCTTCTTGACCTGCGTACAGATTTCTCAGGAGGCAGGTAAGGTGGTCTGGTATTCCCATCTCTTTAAGAATTTTTCACAGTTTGTTGTGATCCACACAGTCAAGGGCTTTGACTTAGTTGATAAAGCAGAAGTAGATGTCTTTCTGGAACTCTCTCGCTTTTTTGATGAGCCAACGAATGTTGGCAATTTGATCTCTGGTTCCTCTGCGTTTTCTGAATCCAGGTTGAATATCTGGAAGTTCAGGTTCATGTACTGTTGAAGCCTGGCTAGGAGAATTTTGAGCATTACTTTGCTAGTGTGTGAGACAAGTGCAGTTGTGTGGTAATTTGAGCATTCTTTGGCATTGCCTTTCTTTGGGATTGGGATGAAAACTGACCTTTTCCAGTCCTGTGGCCACTGCTGAGTTTTCCAAATTTACTGACACATTGAGTGCAGCACTTTCGTAGCATCATCTTTTAGGACTTGAAATAGCTCAGCTGGAATTCCATCACCTCCACTAGCTTTGTTCATAGTGATGCTTTCTAAGGCCCACTTGACTTCACATTCCAGGATGTCTGGCTCTAGGTGAGTGATCACACGATCATGGTTATCTGGGTCATGAAGATGTTTTTTGTATAGTTCTGTGTATTCTTGCCACCTCTTAATATCTTCTGCTTCTGCTAGGTTCATAGCATTTCTGTCCTTTTTTGTGGCCATCTTTGCATGAAATGTTCCCTTGATATCTCTGATTTTCTTGAAGAGATCTCTAGTCTTTTCCATTCTATTGTTTTCCTCTATTTTTTTGTATTGATCACTGCTGCTGCTGCTGCTAAGTCGCTTCAGTCGTGTCCAACTCTGTGCAACCCCATAGACCACAGGCCACCAGATTCCCCCGTCCCTGGGATTCTCCAGGCAAGAATACTGGAGTGGGTTGCCATTTCCTTCTCCAATGCATGAAAGTGAAAAGTGAAAGTGAAGTCGCTCAGTCGTATCCGACTCTTAGCGACCCCATGGACCGCAGCCTACCAGGCTCCTCTGTCTAACAGGATTTTCCAGGCAAGAGTACTGGAGTGGGTTGCCATTACCTTCTCCGACTGATCACTGAGGAAGGCTTTATTATCTCTCCTTGCTTTTCTTTGTAACTCTGCATTCAAATGGGTATATCTTTCCTTTTCTGCTTTGCCGTTCATTTCTCTTCTTTTCTCAGCAATTTGTAAGGCCTTCTCAGACAACCATTTTGCCTTTTTGCATTTCTTTTTCTTGGGGATTGTCTTGATCACTGCTTCCTTATGGTTGTCTTCAAGCGCTCTGTCTATCAGAACTAATCCCTTGAATCTGTTTGTTACTTCCACTGTATAATCGTAAGGGATTTGATTTAGGTTATAATGGTCTAGTGGTTTTCCCTACTTTCTTAAGTCTGAATTTTGCAATAAGGAGTTCGAGATCTGAGCAACAGTCAGCTCCCGATCTTGTTTTTGCTGACTGTATAGAGCCTTTCCATCTTTGGCTGCAAAGAATATAATCAGTCTGATTTTGGTATTGACCATCTGGTGATGTCCATGTGTAGAGTTGTCTCTTGTGTTGTTGGAAAAGGTTGTTTGCTATGACCAATGTGTTCTCTTGGCAAAACTCTGTTAGCCTTTGCCCTGCTTCATTTTGTACTCCAGGGACAAACTTGGAGTACATTTTGTAGTCCAAGGACAAATTTGGGATACAGATATGCTAAAAATGTATTCTTTCTTTATCTGAAATTCAGATGTAATTGAGCATTCTGTATCAGACAACTTTAGTGTTAGGTAAACATAAATAGCCCCTTGGATGCCTCATGTCTATTCCACAAAGGAGGTGAAACCTACTTGGTTTAATTTAATTTTTCTAATAAATTTAAAAAATTACCTAATTTTTATAAATAAACTTCTGTTTAACCCAGTATAATAGTTTATATCAAGACATTGTTTTCTTTATACATTATTTTTTATTTTGTTTTTAAAAATGACCTATTTGCAACCTGTCACTTAGTTTCCTTATGTCTACCTTTATTCTCTTGATTTTAAGACTTTCAAATGTGACAGTTTCAGAAGGTGTTCTCCTTCAAGCTAAGGTTTGCTGTGAGGGACACCAAGGCTCTCATGTTGATAATCCTTCATTGTCTTTTGCATAACCTGGAAATGTTAATGTATTTAGACAGCCTCAAAAAGTGTCCCTGTGTGCAGATGGAGACATTGAGTAGGAGCTCTGGTGTGGTGGTGGGGTCGTCCATCAGGCTCCAGATCAGGTAACACAAAAGGGCATATGCCATCCCAGGACTCACAGGACTGAGGAGCCTCTAGTTTCTCCCTCCAATTTGATGGCATAGAAATTAAAGAGAATTTGAGGTTTGAGGCCAGGGAAAGGGGAGGAGGGCTGCAATGAAGATAATGATGAGAGTGATACATTTTGAACTGGAGGAGGTAAAGGGGAAGAGGGAGGGTGAGGAAATAGGAAAAGTTTCTTGGAAGAAATGACATTTCAGCTGAGCATTAAGAAGTTAAGCAGAAGTTTTACCCTATCCCTTGCCTGTGGAATCTCATCCACTCTCCCAATTCCATTGTGTTACTCTTGTAAAGACTGAAATTTGGCCCAACTTGTAACAGCACATGGAGGAGCCAGGGAGACAGCCAGCAGCCTGTTGTGTCTGGATGAGCTGGCAGGGGAGCCCGCCTCATGGACACAAAAGTTTGCTGTGCCCGACAACGCCACCGTGGCCTTTGCTCCAGGGTCAGAACGGTTCAGCCCCATGTATCTCCCTTGCTTCCTATAACATACAGAAATGCTGCTCTTTGAAACTTGATAAAAGCACCGACCTGCCAATCCGAAGACGGAAGATCATAATTAATGATAATAGCCCTGTTTTAATTATAGCTATTTAGCAAGTTAGCAGAACAATACCAGTAACACAGCTCGACACTGAATGGGTCGGGAGCAGCCTGCTGTTCCTCAGCATTCATGCGGTGCCCCTGAAACTTGCAAGGCTCAGCTCCCTGTAACTGGAGGGACTGCAAGAGAAGACTAAGCAGCCCGCAGCTTTCTTTAACCCAGTGAGGTCGTCCTTCCTTGCCCTCTTCCAGACTACTTGCATCTTATGCCGGGTGCATCTGGCGAGTCAGTGGCCTCTGAGGCTGCAAGGTTGAAGACAGACCCACATTCTCTTGGGGGTAGAGGCAAGAGATATTGTATGTAGATCCCAGTGAGCCCCCTTTTAAATCATCTATTCTTGGCTCAGCTCTCTGTCCTGGCCAGACTGAGACTCCTAGAAAGGTATCCCTGGAAGGGACCTTAGAGCACCTCCAATCAAGAGACTTTCAAATTTCTTAAGACCAAAAGAGCTGCTCTATTTCAAGGGGAGGGGTAAGAATGCCAACAAAACCCTGGTCACCTCACCTCCATCTTGCCTCTCATTATGGCCCCTGGTTGCTCCATGGAACACTAAAGACTCCTTGAAGAAGGTGTTCATTATCTTCATTTTAAAAATTGCGGGACTAGAGGAAATACAGCTTTCCTTTGTGTGTGTGTGTGTGTGCTCAGTCATGTCAGACTCTGAGACCCTACAGACTGTAGTCCATAGGCTCCTCTGTTATGGCTCCCAGGCAAGAATACTGAGTGGGTTGCCTTCCTCCTCCAGGGAATCTTCCCGATACAGGGATCAAACATGCATTTCCTACGTCTCCTGTATTGCAAGCAAATTTTTGTTTATTTTTTTTCACACTGAGCCACCGGGGAAGCCCCACAGCTTTCCTACATCTAAGCAATTAGATTCAGGAAGAATTAAAATGCAGATCTCCTCCCTGTCAGGCATGTGCTATTATAATAAACCCACCTAAGTTATTCTTTCAGTGCTGAAAATCCAAATCCATAGATCCATAGATCCCCAAGGACTTATAATAGAGGAAAGGAGGAGCATAGGTAGGTCTTTTGGTGGAGAGAGCCCCTTAGTCAGTGACTTTTAAGCTGTGTTTCACAAGCAGATTGGGGAATCATTTTGTGTGTATGTGTGTGTGTATGACACTTAAGGGTGCCTTTTTTGATTTGTTGAGAGGTCTATAGTTTTCATCAGATTTCAGTAAGATTGATGACCCCCAGTATTTAAGAACTACTGCTTGAGATTTCTCTGCAAGTCAGTGAAGGGCTCTGACAAAACCCAAGCTGCTGGAACTTCTCTGATTGTCCAGTGGCTCAGACTCTGCACTCCCAAAGCAGGGACTCCAGGTTTGGTTCCCAGTCAGGGAACTAGATTCCACATGCTGCAGCTAAGAGTTTGCATGCCTCAACTTAAAAAAAAAAAAAAAAAATCACACAAAAAACCCCAAACCCAAGCTGCTGCTTCCTTTATATATCATATTGGCACACCCTCCTGCCCTGGGCCATATCAGCCTTCCTAGTTGGTTTTTCCTACTTCACAACTAATTCCAAGTGACCACAATCCAGTTGAGATAGAACCTGACAGGCAGCAAAGGCGTGGAGCAAAATAGAGAGGAGCAGATTCTTCCCCAAGGCAGCCAGGGGGGAGTTGACTCTGAGAGATGACAAAGTGGCCTTGTCATTAATGAGGCAGATACCTCTCCAAGGGTGGATCTGCAGAAAAGACAGCACTTCCCCCATCTCTTATGACAAGATCCAGTCTTTAACAGATGCTGAAGAAATCTATAGGATGGGGTTTGTTGGATCTGCTTTGAAACTGCCATGGCATGTTGACGGTCAGAGAAAATTATCACAGGTGATAGAGAGTTGATTAGCATCAGATGACTATGAAGTAATAAACTGTATCTTTGAGGTGATTCAGGTGGGCTTTCTTCCCTGACAAATTCAGACGTGAAGTTTCAGTCTTCTTAGTTACCAGATTTACAGGAAACTTACTGGCTACTTCTTACCAAAGGGAAGAGAAATTTCTCCCTAAGACTTTGGTCTGGCAATCTTCCTTCCTCCTCTGATTCATAAGTGGGCCTGTGTTGTTTCCACGGAGTGATAACTCTGTTGCTTTTGAGAGTGAAAGGACAGAATAAGCTGGTGCATTAGAGCCACCCCATCTTTTGAACTGAATGAATACACTATTGTCCTCAAAACCCCAACTTTCTATGTTGTCAGTCTCCTGGGACCTGGTTTGGGAGGGGAGGGGAGGGAAGGCATTAGACCAAAGAGCTGGAGCAGATGAGTTTAAAACAGGCTGTCCAGTCACAGACCATTACCAGTCATTGATGAGGTAAGGATCTTGCAGCAGAGTATAAATCACCTTCATCACTGAGTTTGCAGGTTAGTTCAGCTGATATATATATATATATATATATATATTTTTTTTTTTTTTTTTTTTTTTTCATTGCAAGACCTTCTTAAAGGAGGATGCAGTGTGTTGCTGCTTGCTTGGTCTATACTTCTTATTCCATCATGGACTGGCACTTTGAGAAGCACTGGTTGAAAGTAAAAGTATGTCCTCCAACTGCTTTATCTAGAGGTTGGAAGTTTTCCAGGCCAGTTGCTCTCAGGATCCAGGAGAATTGATTGGAGGAGGGCTTCTTGTCCACTGGGTCAGGTCTGTGTGTCCTGGTGCTACCATGCAGGCCTGAGCTACCTGTGAATAGTAGCCCTTCAGGATCATACACAGGAAAGCTGAGTGCCCTAATCATTGACTGCAAAGGACCTCTTAGTCCTGGAGTCGTTTTTGGCAAAGGATGTTGAGTAGAATTACCTTCCTTGGGGGCACTGGGACCTGCTAGGGTGACACTACTTAGCATCTGTTCTGTTTCTTGCCTATTCTCTGCTTAGCCCCACTGCCTAGGTTCTGCCCAGCCAGCCTGCTGTGTTCTTGTGGAACTCCTCGCTCTAGCCTCTCTTCCTGCTCCATCTACCAGCCTTGTCTTCTTGACTCTGGATTCCTGGCTGATGTCTCCTGCTGCCACTTTTCTCATCGACCAGTGACCTGGTGCCCCATACCCTTGCCAACTGTAATGGTTCCCAGTCTCTCAGCCCAGCTCTCCACTGGGCTTGATGCCCTGTGTTGGCTGAACTCCCCTACTTGGAAATTCTCTTTACTCCCTAATCCTATGGCCAAAGAGTTCATTCATCATAGTTATTAGCAACTGCTTCCTTCTCCAGAGTGGCCTGGAAATTCCAAGACCCCTGTTAAGACCTGGGTCTGGCAACATCTAGATCTGAGCTGGGCAAAGATGTGTTAGAAAACGCCCCAGCAGGACAGTGAGCTGGGCAAAGTTGTGTTAGAAAATGCCCCAGCAGGATAGTAAACTGGGCAAAGTTTTGTTAGAAAATGCCCCAGCAGGACAGTGAGCTGGGCAAAGTTGTGTTAGAAAATGCCCCAGCAGGACAGTGCAGCAGACTTGCCAGAAAACAAAACTGAGGCTTGGGATTAAATCTGAGGTTAATGGCTTACCAGCTTTTGGAGCTTAGTCAAGTCATGAAACAACCAAGCCTCAATTTCTCAATCTGTAAACAATGGACAATCACAGGGATGTGTTAGGACAATAGATGCAGTTGAACACACACTTAACACAAGGCTTGGCTTATTATAGTTTCCGTTATTATCATTCAACCTCCCAAAGATCTGATTTCCTTAAAGACTCACAACTTTCTTCTCTGTTTTTTCTCTCTAGTTTCTGCACCTTCTATATGCCTCAGTGGGTAGAAAACTGAAGCTCCATGCTAATATTTCTCAGAGGCAATCAAGTCCCTTTACAAATGGTAAACAGGTGGTTTCCTGGTAAACAAAAAGCTGTGTACTTGATTTATCCTGCAATCCAACAAAATGAAAGAGACGGCTTTTTATTCTGGACAATAGCAGAAAAACTGTTCTCACCAAACAATACTCTCCTCAATTTGTCTCCCAAGTTGAGGTTGATGGGATAATCACCCATACAGACTGCAGTAAGCAGGTTGCCCCACGAGCCCTGCCCTCTGATCCAGTGGTCATGTTTCTCCTCTGGGCCTTGGAAGGAGACCAGTGTCCTGGTGCTGGGTAGGAAGAAGAGGGGCTTCCTTGCCTCTGCTTCACTGGGAGCCCCATCTGGTCATGCCTCAGGGAATGGCAGCCTCCTGGGCAGGTCTGGCACATCCTCCTACCACTGAGCCAGGGGCAACCACAGAAGTAGCCTCTTGTTGAAAGAAGGCTCAAGTGCCCATAATTTGCTTCTGCATTCTGTGAGATTTTTGACCAATTAAATTAATGGTGGACTAGGGCCTCAGGAATCAACTGGATAGCTTAATGAATGAATGAACAAATGAGGAATTATTTATTTAATGTCTACTGTGCATGAGACACCAGTCTAGGCACCAAGAATACAGTGGTGAACAAAATGGGGAGAAGTTCCTGCTCTCATGGTGTTTATATTCCAGAGGGGAGAGCAGGCAATAGACCAAGAAATGCATGGTATATCAAGGGGCAGTAAAAGTTTGGGAGAAAGTGAAACCTGGGAAAGTGAAACCTGGGAAAGTGAAACCTGGGAAAGGGGTGGATAGTGATGGTAGTGCTCATTTACATAGGATGGGCAGGGCAGGCTCTAACATGACCAGTGATGTTAGAGCAGGAATGGGAACAACATGAGAGATGGAGCCATGAGCATGCCTGGGGGAAAGATCTCTGGGTAGAAGGGAGAACAAGCATGAAAGTCTAAGGTGGGAGTGTATTTTAGTCCATATCAGCCTCTAACTTCAGCCTTAAAAGAAGCAAAAAATTACATATTTATTTCCAATATGTAAGTATGACCCCACATGGGTCAAAGGAGGCACTGATCTTTGAGCAAATTACTTCATTGGACCTTATTTTACTCACTTATGATGTATTGATAAATGTGCTAGATTAGGTTTGCTCCTTCTGTAAGATGGAGTTTAGAGACTGCTTTTTGTTATGGGTACTGGGAGACTATAAAAGCAGAGAAAATCTGGGATCAAGGCATTATACATAGGGGTGGTATCTTTGTTGGCTTCAACCCTTTAACCTTCATATCTGGTAAAGGGACACTCAGTAATATTTGCTGAATGACCTCAAAGTCAGGAAGACAGATGAGGGATGGGAAGAAAAGCTAAACTCAAGAATGAAGCAGGCACTTGGGAAGGAAAGGGCTGGGTGGTTAGATTTGATGACCTTTCAGGTCACTCTCAGTCCTGAGAATTTAGTTCAGCTCCAGGGCTTGTTCCAATGATACAGGTTTTGATGGTTATCAAATTATCTCAACATTTAGCAGCAGCTTAAAGCAGCAAACATTTATCAATTCACAGAGTTTTTAAGGGTCAGGAATCCAGAAATGACTTAGCAGTGTCTCAGACTCCCCTGAAGTTGTAGTCAGCTGTCAGTCAGGACTGAAGTCACTTCAAAGCTGGAGCAGGGCTGGAAGACCTGCTTCCAAGATGGATCCCTTGTGTGGCTGTTAGCGGAGCCTTCAGTTCCTCATCATGAGGGCCTCTCCACAGGTCTGTTGAAGTGTCCTTCCCGGAACAAAGACCAAAATGAGGATCAGGACTAGGGCGAGACAAGCTCTGGCTCTGCACCTTATAATGGCAGCTAGCTTCCCCCAGCATGAGTGACTCAAAAGGGAAAAAGCAAGCTGGAGGCAGCAGCACTTTATTATGTCAGTTGAAGGCCAGTCCTTAGGTCCAGCTCACACTCTAAGAAGAGAGTGTGTAAGAGTTTGTGGACTTTCAAAAATTACTACATCCACTTTTTAGACATAGGAGCCTCATCAGATTGTTACCTTTCCATCCTTGGAGTGCTCATTTTTAGCTCTTAGCATACTGTTCAAAGTATGCAAGGCATTCAGTTAGTGCTTCTTTGTTTATCTAGGGGAAAAGGCTAGTCTGGGTGAACAAAAGGCTGAGTCGGTGGTCAGATGTTTAAAAACACATGAACCACACTCAAGAAATCATAATTCAATTGATATTAGGTGAGATTGGAGCACAAATACAATTTTTTAAAAAATGTGTTTCTTATTGTGATAAAATATAAATAACATAAAATTTAACATTTTAATCAGTTTTAAGTGTACATTGACATTTAATGCATTTTGTAACATTGTGTAACCAACACCACTATCCCTTCTAGAAATTGTTCATTACTTCAAATAAATTCTGTGCTCATTTAATAATAGCTCCTCATTCTTCCCTGCCTTCATCCCTGGCAAGATCTGTTCTATTTTATGTCTCAAAGAATTCACTTTATCTCGATGCTTCATATCTGTGGAATCATGTGACATTTGTCATTTTGTATCTAGATTATGTCTTAGCAAATGTTTTCAAGGTTCATCCGTGTTGTAGCATGTGCTATAATTTCAGTACTTTCAAGGCTGAATAATATTACATCGTATACATATAGCGCATTTTGTTCACTAATCTGTTGATAAACATTGAGGTCGTTTCCACCTTATGGCTTCTATGCACATTGGTGTACAAGTATCTGTTTGAGCCCTTACTTTCAGTTTTTGGGGATATAAAGCCAGAAGTGAAATTGCTGGGTCATATAATAATTCCATGTTTGACTTTTTGAGAAACTGTTGTGTGTTTTCAAAAGCTCCTCAGGAAATCCTGATGTGCAGCAAGTGTGATAAAGACTGATTATAAGTGAGGACTTCTAAGGAAGTTCATCTGATGGGAGGGGAAGGACAGAACTAGGAGTCAACGCAGCTCTTGGTAGTTAAGTCCATGGTGTTTGTATCTGGGCAAACTCACCTCCAAGATCACTTATGAAGTTGCCCCCGATATTAGAATACCTATATTGCAAGTCCATAATCCACTCATGGCTTCTGCCCTTGGCTTCTTGCAGAACTTTCTGGAATGATTTCCCCATATTGTGTCTCAGCTTCCTCATGTAAGAACCCATGTCATGCCTGCTTTCCTTCTCTCTTCCTGGCATGTTGAAAAATGACATTGGTAATTTGAAGACACACTCTCTGAAGCTGCTTGAGCAGTATAAACAGTTTTCTCCAGATGTGTGTGGGCTATGAGTTCCTGACCATGATGTGGTAACTGCTTTAGGTAAGTGCTCCAGCAGTGTTCCTTAGTGTACACATCTGAGTTTTCTCATCAATTTTTGAGTTCCTCTCAAGAGGGGGGGAAATGTCTGATCTAATATGTCTGATATTTCACTTAGTCCCTTTGGATTCAACTTGTCATTGCCAAGTTTTCTTTCAAGTATGTCAGCCTTTGTCATACCAACAGAGAATTTTTTTGTTGTTATTGTTCTGGACTTCAGTTGACAGATGTCAAGTGATGCTAGATTCTGGGTGGTAGGGGTAGGGACCAGTGAAGGAAACCATATGAGGTTTCCAGATGAAGAAATAGTCTTACAATTTTTTAAAACCACAAAAGCAATCACACCAAGTGTTTTGGAATGCCCAAATCTTGGGGCAGTGAGACAGGAGGATTTGTACATACATTTCTTTACCTCATAAATTTGGTCAGTGGTTAGTGGGTGCTTTGAGAACAGAGCAATTTCTATTCACAGTTGAGGAGGTCATTGTGGAATGGCCCTTTTTGGATCCTGTGGTTCTCTACTGCTAAATTTGGGCCATGCAGAAAAAGAGCTTCTAGAACAACCCAGGTTTCCATGACACATGAGCACATAGCTGCTTTATTGGCCAGAGGCTATCACTTCGTTGGGAACATTTTAAAGAGTCAGGTTTTTGAGGCCCAATGCAGAGTGGAAGTGCTTCCCAGGCAACTATTATCTGGGTGGTGAGGAAACAATAGGGGTTCTGAATTATTCTGGTGATGTTCCCATGTCACAGGCACCTGAGAAGGGCAACTCTAGTTCAGTTGGCTGCTGCTCTGCTTAAGACGTGGCCCCTGGGAGGCATCTGCTTCTTCCTGTCTGGCTTCCATTAAGATGCTGCTTTGACTCCTGATGTTCAAATCTCTTCCTAGAGTTTGGCTCTAGGCATCATCTGGTTTCTGCCTCTGGGCAGATTTCTAGCTTCTTGGTTTGCTCCACTGATTTTAGTTGCCTCTCTACTTCCTATCTGAGCTGGAACCACCACGTGAACACTGTTGTTATTTCTGTCTCCCCGCCATCACCACTAGGTTTTCCTTTCTGAGGGCCTGTATGTGTTAACTGTCAAAGTTCTGGTTGCCCTTCAGCTTCTGTTGCTCCCTTGGCATATGCTGGCCTGTTGTTTTGGTAAAACATCAGAGTCAGTGGCAAGGGCTGCAACCTAGAGTGGACTCCCAGGCATGCCCCAGATTCCTGGAGGGTGTATGGATCGGGACACAGCAAGTTGAGGAGCCCATACCGTCTAAGTCACTTCCAAAGTAGACTTGAAATCCTCTGGAGCTCTTCCAAGGAGAGATATTGTGTCTCCTTTAAATGACTTACTTTTTAAAAAAATTCAGAATAATTTTATTTCTTTATTACCTTCAATCATATTCAAAGTCTTGAAGAGTGGGTATTTGCTGGCATTAAATAGTAGAATTTCAGTGTGTTGCATTGTTGACCATTTATACATGGATCATCTGTGTCGCATGTTATTTTTTCTATTGAAGATATGTAAGGGAATTCCCTGGTAGCTCAGTTGGCAGTGCAGGAGACCCAGGTTCAATCCCTGTGTTGGGAAGATCCCAGGAGAAGGAAATGGCAACCTACTCCAACACTCTTGCCTGGAAAATCCCATGGACAGAGGAACCTGGGGGTATACAGTCCATGGGAAAACCTACTTTTGACATTTAAATGCACAAGCCAACTTGAAAGTGAGGAGAAGTGCTGGTTTTCAACAAACGTATAGCAGAGATGCGGAGAAGGCAATGGCAACCCACACCAGTACTCTTGCCTGGAACATCCCATGGACAAAGGAGCCTGGTAGGCTGCAGTCCATGGGATCGCACAGAGTCAGACACAACTGAAGCGACTTAGCAAAAGCAGCAGCAGCATAGCAGAGATGAGGAAGAAGAAAATTTTGAAACTACATAGTTATAAGAGACCTTACTGATTATCTAGTTTGTCCAACTGTGTCGTCTCCTCACCAGATGAGAAAACAGGCCTAGATAGATCACAGGATGTCCTTAGTGTCATACAACTTTTTACCAGTCAGCTTTTTCCCCTGACTGGTTCTGTTCTTAAATTCTTTGGACTTTTAAGGTCCTCAGCTCTTCTGAATTAGGGATGTTCTGGAGAGACCAGTTCAGTCAACCTCCTGTCATTAGTTAAATATTTTAGAGGCTCTTCTATGAAAGTATCTAGAACTTTATATACAAGAGAGGCAGCTAGAGAGCGTCAGGTTTCCTGACGCTTGAGTCTGACGGTCATAATATTGTTATCAGCCTTGTATGTAGTGATATAAAACCTGGGGCTTGGAGGGCAACAGGCTGCATGATTTCATTGGCAAGGAGTGGGTGTTAGAAGGCAGGCCTCTCTACCAGATATGCATGGTTTTTCTCCAATCTACTGAGGCAGGTACTATCATGATTCTCATACTATGATTGCTTTCTTTAAAACTAATGCCAAACTTCTGTCAGGGTTGTTCTAGCATATTCTGTGAACCAGGGCTTCCCTGGTGGCTCATATGGTAAAGAATCTGCCTGAAGTGCAGGAAACCCAGGTTTGATCCATGGGTCTGGAAGATGACCTGGAGAAGGGAATGGCTACCCACTCAAGTATTCTTGCATGGAGAATTCCACAGACAAAAGAACTTGGTGGGCTACAGACCATGAGGTCACAAAGAGTCAGACACAACTGAGTGACTTTCACTTTTTGTGCTGTGAACAAGTTGTGTGACCTTGGACAAGTTGTTTCCCTCTTTGTGCTTCAGTTTTTCTCCTCCACAAAACAAGGAGAATTGCTTGTTTAGGGGTCCATGATTTTTAGGAGTCCATGATTTCATGACCCATGCAATATCAATAGCATTTACTGTAGAGTGATCTCAAACCTCTTTTTAAGCACATCTTCAATTTCTACATGTCTCACAGCCTTTTTATGGCCAGGAATGTAATTGGAACCATTGGTTGAGAGTTAATTCCAGAATCAGAGGTTTTATTGCTCTTAGATGCTAGCCTACTCTGATTTTACTTTTCCCTTTTCTTGTCGCTTGTGTCTCATGGACCTAAGCTTGTCACTGCCATGTGCTTAGCATAAAACCTGTCTTGGACTTCTGTCTTTGGAGGACTGACTAGGCAACAGTGGGAGGATCCCCATAAGGGAATATAGTGGCTGTTCCCATGAAGCCTGTCCAGGACATTCTGTCCAGTGGAATTTAAGGGGTCAGTGTAGGAGAGCTGCATGGATATATTATGGTCTTCATTCTATTTGGAGTTAACACCAGGGAAGCCTGTATTAGTTTAGATACAAATTTCTGCTAGACCAGAGGAGGCCTGTAGTGGTGGCTGGCTGTAGGCTTGGTTTCGCTGGTATCTCTCTTCCGTAGTCAGGTCTCCCATTCCTCACTGCTTGGCTTCTACAAACTTCCCTCAAACCAATGAGCTCTTTACTGACTGAGCAACCAGGGGAGCCTAATGAGGTCTGTACCAAGGTTCACGTGTGCTGACTAGCGACACCTCTCTGTTCCCGCCGTGGACTGGAAAAGGAACATGAAATACACCTATTCAGTTTTTTACTGAAGGCTGAGGAGCAAGACAGTCCTGGAATCATTATAGTTGATCCCCTTTATTCCAACAGTGGTTATTTGAACTGCCCTATGATTTGGCATGGCCTTGTAGTTCTTGTGAGCAATGAGGGTTGCTCTTCATCACAGACCTCTAGCACTGAACTCCTCTTATAGGGGAATTGGGAAACAAATCTTAATCAATCTTGCCCTGATTTTTTTTTCCCTAATATTCTACCAAAACAGAAACTTAAGAAATAGATAAATAAAATTCATTAATAATCCTTAGAGCTAACCAGAACTATAAGTTTGAGGCACGTCTTAGGCTTGTTTCTTTTCAGAAGCATACATATATTTGCATCTTTTTATTTATTAAAAATTTTATTACATTTTCCACATCTTTAAAATATTTTTATAAACATGATTTTAATAAATGCATAATATTTTATGAAATATATACATCACAATTTGCTTAACTATTTCCCTAATGTGGATATTTACCCTAAATTGTTTTCAAGTTACTCTTGTTTCATTTGCTGGTATACATATTGCCAGTTTACTTCACCAAAGATTTTTTTTTTTTTTTAATATTATTTTATTAGTTGGAGGCCAATCACTTCACAACATTTCAGTGGGTTTTGTCATACATTGACATGAATCAGCCATATAGTTACACGTATTCCCCATCCCAATCCCCCCTCCCACCTCCCTCTCCACCCGACTCCTCAGGGTCCTCCCAGTGCACCAGGCCTGAGCACTTGACTCATGCATCCCACCTGGGCTGGTGGTCTGTTTTACAATAGATAATATACATACTTCACCAAAGATTTTTTAAATGTACACTTCCACCAGCAATATATGAGAATATTCAGCTCAGAGTACACCATTATTGTCATTTTGCTGTTATTGCAGATGAAGATCATTATTACCTCATTATTATTTTAATTTGAAATTCTTTGATAACCCATCAAGTTGGGTATTTACCATTTGGATTTTCTCATTTAGAATTTTTCTGTTTGCATTCTTTACCCATTAATCAATTGAGATCTTAGTGTTTTTGTTTTATTTGTTTGTTTTTTGGTATTTGTTCTTTGCTTATAATCTTTGTTGCATATATTATTCCTTATTCATTGTCTTTTAATATTGCTTATAATTTTTGGCATACAATTCAGTCTAACGGTATTTGCCCTTGTAATTTTTTTGCTTTTAAATTTAGAAAGTCTTTCCCCTCAAGAAATAAAGTATTGCTTTATCCAGATTTTCTTCTTTATTATTTTATTTTTAACATTAAGCTCTTTGATCATATTGAATTTCTTTAAGTGTAGGATCTAAATTGATTTTCCACTCAGTAGTTAACCAGTTCTTCCAGTATCAGTTTTTAAATAATCTTCTCTACTGATTTGTGATACTTCAACTTTTTAATAAGGTTTGTTTCTGGCCTATTTGCTTTTGTTGTTGTTGTTGCTAATCTCTCTTAGGGGTAATGTTGGGATTAGTATGCAGTTAGAAGGTCAAGGGACCAAAGAAACAGATTAATCTCAGCTTTTAGCTTAACTACTTCTCCTCCCTTGTGGGGTGCCTAAGGAAGGTATAGGCACAGAGGACAAGCAAATTAATATTTTATTATTAGCTGGGGTAACATACTCTACACTCTCATGTGGATGCTCCAGTTGTCTCGTGCTGCATAAAAACCACTCAAACTTAGAGGCATGAAACAGCTACTTTATTATGCCCATGGATTTTATGAGTCAGGAATTAGAAAGGGCACTTGAAGGATCTCTTGTTTTTCTTCCATGATATGGAGACTTTAGCTCAGCTTCAGCTTCAGCCCAGAAGACTCACAGGTTGGGAGAGACTGATGGCTGGGGATGGAATCTTCTGAGTGATTTGTTCACTTACCTGCCTACTGATTGAATACGACTGTCAACTGGGATCTCAGCTGGGGCAGCCAGTTGGAATACCTACTTGTGTCCCCTCCAGGTGCCTATGTGGGCTTCCTCACAGTGTGGTGGCTGAATTTCAGGAGTGAGTGTCCCTGGAGAACCAGGCAGATGCTTTACTATCTTTTATGGCTTCACCTCAGAAGTTATTGTCATTTCTGCCATAGTCTCAAACCTGTCCAGATTCAAGGTGATGGAAGGAGTGTCAAAGTTGCATTATAAAGAGAGCATGTGGGATAGGAGATCCTGTTGTGGCCATTTATGAATGAGGTACATTGCCAGAGCAGGAGACTTTGACAAGCTGGGCTAGAACGTGAGACTTAGGGTATCTCTCCTGCTTGATATTCTCTACTCTCAGATACCCACATGGTTCATTGCCTCAATAACTTTAAATATTTGCTCAAAACCACTTTCTTAATGAAGTCTCTCCTTATCACCCTATTTAAATTTGACCTCACCCACATCTTGGAACTCTTTCACCCTTCCTTGCTTTATCTTTTCCTCAGTAATGCTTATCATCATTTAACATGCAATCTCATTAACTAAGTTATTATGTTATTATTTATTAGTTATCTCCTCTGCATAGAATATTGACTTGACAAAGGCAGAATCTTCGTCTGTTGATGTTTATGGGTGTCTCATAAGTGCTTAGAATAGTGACTGGTACTTAGTAGGTGCTCCAAATTATTGAATGAATAGTAGATGAATGAACGGCAGGGGTTCCTCATCCCTTTCTTTCTCCTGGCCACCTTACTTCTTGGGGCTCCTTTTGAAGCCAAAGGAGACAATTAACACATCTGTTTTCCTTCCTTTTCCTGGCTTCTGGAATACATACTCCCACCTGAAGCATGAGGAGTACTCTCCAGGCTCTGGGCCTCCCAGGTCTGTCATACCTGCTTCTGCCACCCTTACTCTTCACTTGATTGCTCTTCACCTGCTCTTCACCTCAGGGCCCATGCCTTCTCTGTCCTCAACCCCCAATGAGAACTAAAGGCACTGCTGTCTTCCTCCATCCTCACCAACTGTGGCTGTCACCTCCTTCCCCCACACTCCCCACTCAAGCAGCACAAGGACAGTCTGTCCTCAGGACAACCCTGGGAGGCAGGAAGGCCAAGTCTGGAAGCCTTCATTTGTAAACGAGGGAGTTGATGAGCCAGTGTAGTTAAAGAGCTTGCCAAGGTACCAACAGTGGCTAGAGCTCAGATGCTTTCACTTGGAGTCCTTGTGGCTCCACTCCCCTTTGGTGTGGTAATGGTTTTACTTTGTGACTCTGGGCCACTTCTCAGTCTCTTTGTGTTTCACTTAGGGCTTCCCTGGTAGCTCAGCCAGTAAAGAATCTGCCTGCAATACAGGAGACCCAGGTTTGATCCCTGGGTCGGGAAAATCCCCTGGAGGAGGGAATGACTACCCTACTCCAGTATTCTTGCCTGGAGAACTCCATGGACAGAGGAGTTTGGCAGGCTTCAGTCCATGGGATCGCAAAGAGTGGGACACAACTGAGCATCTTAACACTCTTTCACCTTCAAAGGGAATTACAGAACATCCTAAGTCATAAGACAATTGTAAGCCCTCAAGTTGTCAGGGACAAAATAGCATTGTTGCAATTCATCGATCAGCTGAATAGCATGAGCAGAACAACAAAATGGTTGAATATATCTTTAGGACAAGTGAACCTTGTAATTTGATCAGATCACCTTGCAGAAATATCATTTTGACTGTACTTAATACAGAAGTTACATACCAAGCAAATGACTGTTTTGGTTATGGTACTTCTACTCCAGCTACCTTCAGTCTGGAGAACATTTCCTTTACAATCTCTTGTTTTTCTTAAAGGACTAAACTTCTTTGAAGGGATGTAAGGACACAAGAAAATAACTTTATATTGCCTTCTTTGATGTGCTCATTTGAGTTCTGGGCCTCAGTGAAATGGAGACTATTTTCTAGAAGGTTCCCCTTCAACCTATTATTCTGCTGTTGTTCAATGGAGTGTCCTGCGGAATGTAGAGTGGGCTGCAGGCTTTCTTTATGTAAATATATTAATCTTTCTACCGCCCTGGAAACTGTCATCTAGTGCCAGCCAGATAATGAATTTTGCCTTTCAAATATTGAGCCAGTGTATATATTTTTGCCAAAAGGTAGAAACTGGCTTGTTTGCAAGTGGCAAAAATGCCTAGGAATGCACAGTTGTGACAGGCACCCTGGGTCTCCATTACACACTGCTTCCTACGGACCACGGATCATGGGGAGCAGAAGCAGGGAGCTCCCAGGAACCCCACCGGGATGCCTGGTGCCCTTGTCTTGCCCACAGAGCTGTTGCAAGAGTTTCGGATTTTCAGACAGGTGACCTGTACTCCACGTGGCATGTTTTCCATAGGTCTTTAAGGACTTTTTTCTTCAGTCCCTTCTTTGTTTCCGTCTTTGTCGACTCCTTTAATCAAGTAGTTCTTTTCATCTGCAAACTCTAATTCCTCTGCATGTAGGTTCTCCCTAGTCCCTGGTAAATCTGCATATCATAGTGATCAGCCTGGGGCATAGGGATGTAGCTCATAAGTTTAGCCTGTAAATAGAACTGGAGTTAAGCTCCTTATTACCATAGAAATTAAAAATTCTCCCACTCCCATGTTGTTTTGGTCCTTAGACAAGGTCCGCTAAACCCGCCAACTCCTAGCGGGCTGTGAAAGCCTTGTGCATGCCACACACTGAGCTGGCACCTTCTCTGAAAGGTGGAGATGCTGCCAGCTCCCCCTGCTCCACACCCCCAGTGTGTTGCTCATCACATTGTCAAAAGCCGCTCTGTAGACATGAATAGGTTTTGCTGCCCTTCCTTTCACTCCAGTTACCAGAGACTTGGAATGAGTTCAGTTCCTGGAGCTGAGATAGAGATGGGAGATGACGTGGAGAAGGAAGACCCCATCTTCTGAGGCTCCGGGTGACCTCTTTCCACTTTCTGAGGAGCAGGAATGGGAGAACACCCCTCTATAGCCTCCAGGCTGCTCAGAGTTAGGCTGCATTTTTCCCCACATCCTTGTCTTTCTATGCCCTGAGAAGGACTTTGATGTTGCTGTGTTTCCAACAATAGTGGAAACAATTGTTTATTTTTCAAAAAGTAAAGAACTTGTTTACTACCAAGCACCAGGCTAGATGCTAAGGATATGATGCTGAATAGATTGGTCCCTGCCCCCAGAGAACTTTGGGCCCTGGGGAGAGACATCTTGATCATCCAGAGACCTGGTTTCAAGTTCTGAGTTCTCTCTTACTGGCAATATCACTTTGGGCAATGATAACTATATCAATAACAATTTTAACTTCTATTTTGGAGCAGTGGCATATACTAGGAGGAATAATAGGTGATTTCACACACATTATCTATTTAAGTAAGTTTGTCTGTTCAACTCTCAGTTTCTTTGTTACTAGTCAGACTTTTTGCCAGCCTAGGTTTTCCTTCACCACAATCTCTATCCTCATGCTCCCATGGCCATGATCATGTGATCTAGGGATGGATATCTGAGCAAAGATGGGCCAACAGTTTCTTATCTGGGGGTAGGAGTGAGTTGTGTCAGGAGAGGAAAAAAATGTGAATCGATGAGTGTCTAGGTATGTGAATTGTTACATATCAAAATGAGGAGTCGCTGAGGAGCAGAGGAAGTCAGTTCACAGAAGAAAAACAAACAAAGCAGATTGGCAGAAAGGTGGAGACAAAAGAAGGTGAGAAGGGTTGTGGGAGTTTCCCAGGCCCAGGTACCAGTGTGCCCAGCTCTTTGCCTGTTTGTGAGCTCTCTGAGATAGTCTGAGTCCTAACAACATCTTCCCTTTTAGGGTGGAGCTAGGAAGAACTAGCACTCTAGCCATTGTAACAAAAAGTCCTAAATAGTGCATTTCTTTCATGAAAGGAGAATTGTTGTCAGAGTTAAATGAGACCATGTACCTGAAGACACTTTAAGGATATGTTTGAAATGCATGGGATTATTGAATGACGAGGATTACTGTGATGAAGGCAATGATGAGGATGGTGATGATTACTATCATACAATGATAGACAAGTGAAGTTCTCTGTAAGGTGTAAGATGACAGTTTTCCAATAGAGGTCAAATGATGCTGGTATTACTTGATGTTGGGTGGAATAGATCAGGATTTGGTGCTGGACCCAGTGGCTTCCAGGATGATGTAGGAGCTGATCTAGATGTTTGAGTTCAGTGAGGAAGAAGCTTGCTCCAGGGAAGCAGCTCCATTTCCTCTTGAAAGTCTCAGGAAGTATTGTGGTAAATCTACCAGAAAGGGTCTCCCTCGCACCTAGGAAAGGCAGGCTGTGTTTCCTCCTCCCACTTCTGGCAACCCTAACTCTAACCCCGCTGCCCTGAAACGGCTCTTGCCAGCTGCTCAGTAAGAGTGGGGGCTAAGTCACAGTCCCACTGAGTGCACATGGCCTGAGAAGATCACTGTAAAGTGGCAGAGAGGTCACAGTCATGTTGGGTAGATGTCACTGAATTAGCCCCTGACTCTGCCGGTTTAATTGTCAGCGGCAGAGTTCTGTCCTGGACTGTCAGGGGCAAACCCACTGAACTTAGTAGCATCAAGCTGGAGTGTGGCCGAGAGGGCTCGACTGACACCTCTGACACTTTGGATGGATATCAGCCCTGCTTGACAACTCCAGTGTCCTTCAGGGTTGAGGATAGGAGGTGTTTGTTGGCACAATATGACTTGCATGAACTGCTGGCTTTATACACATTTCTTCCAGGAAAACACTGTAATTTCTCCCAAGGTGGACTTGCCCTCTCAAGCTACAGATTCTCCCATTATTAGAGACACCCTGGCACCTGGGACCATTAGAGAAATGTGAAGCATGATTTTTTTCTCCCAATCCAATGAATTTAACCTCTTCTCTTCATGTTCTCTTTGCTTTTTAAAGTGAGAGAATATATGTGGTAAAGTGCCATGCGAATACATTGCTTTATTCAGCACACATATGTATTGATAGACTGTGTGCCAAGCTCTGTGTTAGGATTTATCAATGCACTAGAAAGAGAAAGACATGATACTTGGTATCATGAAACTTGCATTCTAAGGGCAAAAACAGAGAAAAACACTATGCAGAAAAGCAATGGAAATAACCTTATATTGAAGTGAGTGTTGTGGAGGAAATAAACCAGGGGCAGAGGTAGGGAAAAACAAAAAAGATCAATGCTTAATTCAGGAGGTCAGGGAGTACTCTTTTGCCAGAACCCCAAAGAGGAGAAGGAGCATGTCTTCTAAAGAAGAGGAACATTTCAGATAGAAGAAACAGTGCGGGCCAAAGCCCAAGGCGGACTAACCAGGTGTGTTCAAGACATGAAATATGGCCCATGTACCTGCAGTGTGACAGATGATGGAAAGACTGGCAAGTGTGGGTAGCCAGGGAGATGAGCACAGACTCTTGTTAGACATACATGGTTTTGTTTGAATCTCAGCTTTGCCAATTAATTAGCTAAATGATCTTCGGCAAGCATTTAACTATTCTGTGCCTCAGTTTTCTTATCTGAAAAATGGGAACAATAGTATGTATATCTTGGGTTATCATAATTGCAAAAAGGGATAAAGCATTGTTTCTGTCCAAGTCTTCTGAGAAGCAGATGCCAAGACAAGATTAGGTGTATAACAGATTTATTGGGAGAAATGCCTTGAAAGAAAAAGTAAAGGCTGCCAGAAAAAGTGATTGGTTTTCAGATCTTGATGCAGGTCTGACATCTACAAAGGCAAGCAAGTGGAAGGAAGGCATTCCAATAAAGATTTGGCCAGGCCAGAAGGGAGCCCTTGAGCCAAAGCTACTTGTTGGCAGACTCTCACCCCTCAAAGGACAGGGCTGATAGTAATACTTTTATATCACTGCTTTTCTCAGTCATTGTCTGGCTGAAGCATGATCTTGCTATGGGGCCAGAGGAATGGCTGCTGAGGCTTTTGGTCAGCTGTACTCCTGTAACAGGAGGTCTGAGCAGTGCATTTTCATGGCTGTGAACAGTATATGCCTTAGTAGACCATCTGGTGCATAATAGATGTTAAAATTAAGTGTAGATTTTGCTAATAAATTATTACTACCAAGAAATCTCAATAATAGCTGTTGTTATCTTGTTTTCTTGATTTTTTTTCTTCTCCTCTGCCTTGATTTTTTCCCTAGGTAGAACTTCTGGACATTATCCAGCCTCATGGATGAGCAAAGGCGTTCCTAATAAGAGAGAGCCGGTAGTTGCCAAATGATGGGATTTGAGAAACACTGATAAAATTGTTTGCTGTTATTTAGTCACTAAGTCCTGTCTGACTCTTTTCCAAGCCCTTGGACTGTAGCCCACTGGGCTCCTCTGTCCATGGGATTTCCAAGGAAGAATACTGGAGTGGGTTGCCATTTCCTTCTCCAGGACATCTTCCCAACACAGGGATCGAACCCAGGTCTCTTGCATTGACAGGTGGATTTTTTTTTAACACTGAGCAACCAGGAAAGCCCTCCGATAAAATTACCTTTTCTTAGCAACAACAACAAAAAACCCCTATCACATTACCAGAAGATCCATCATTAAAGATTTCTTCCTTTGGATAAGCCTCAGATCACAGCTCCCAAAGGGGAAGATTTCAAAGGCTTATCCTTATCATTCTTTCACTCTTTTTTCCTTTTCAACTATTGATGATAATAAGTCATTTGCTGTTAAAAAAAAAAAAAAAAAACTATTTGGGATATTGCTTAACCTCTGCTTGAAATTCTCGCCTTCCTTTTCATGAGTCCATGTTGTTTTGAGTCCTTTGTTAACCCTTCTTCCCATCTTTTAGTCCATATCTATATTCTCTGCTGTCTTCTTTTGAGAAGGATGAGAAAGGATGGCTCTCTTAATACACTTTCTCTCAGAAATCTTCCCTGACTTCAACTAGTTATAGTTTTACTTCTTCCTTTCTGATTTGGATGCCTTTTATTTCTTTTTCTTGCCTAATTGCTCTGGTTAGGACTTCCAATACTATGTTGACTAAAAGTAAGGGTGAGTATCTTGTCTTATTCATGATCTCAAAGGATAAGTTTTTGCTTTTAACTGGTGAGTATGATGTTTGCTGTGGTCTTGTCACATATGGTCTTTATTGTATGGCGGTATCTTCCCTCTATACCCACTTGTTGAGAGTTTTTATCATAAAAGAATGTTGAATTTTGTCAAATGCTTTTTCTGCATCTATTGAGATGACCATATGATTTGATCCTTCATTTTGTTAATGTGGTGTATCATACTGATTAATTTGTGGATGGTGAACCCACATTGCATCACTGGAATGAATTCCCACTTGATCATGGTGTCTGAACTGGGAACACAATTGTCAAAATCAGTATCTCTTTTATCTCTTTCAAACTTCATATCACATCTTTCAACTTCTTATGGTCATTTCTCCTAAAAGAAGTCCTCCTACTAACTCAGTCTTAACATGACCAAACCATCTTGTCCTCCCCTTTGTCTTTTCCTACTTCTGGATTTCCTGTTCACTCAGGCTGAAACTTTGGTCACTTCCATCTTCTTGTTCACTTGGGCTTGAAATTTGGGGTAAGTCATATATGACTTTCCCCTCCCTTTCCCCTACATTTCTAGTCACTCTTGAATCTTTATTTATTTTTTCACAAGTGATTACTCTCTTCTTGCCAGCTTCTCTGCCATTATCTTAATTCACGTTCTCTTCTTACTGCTGTGGCCTCCTCCCTGGTCTTTTTGCTGCCTGCCTCTCCTGCATTTATTTGGAACCATCTGTTGTTTATTTAATACATACAGTGAAGTCATGTTTTTAAAGTTCTTAAAATGGTTTGTTTTCAACAACTTCAGCTTCTTTCAACCTTCTTTACACACATCTCTAATGCATAGGTCTGACTCTTGAGTTAACAGAGGCCAATTTCCTCTCCATGGTCTTTCTTGCAGTCCCAGTCTGGATCCTACCCAGACCTGACCACTTGCTGAACAACCTCAAGTCTACATTGGACCCTCCAGACCCTGCATCTTCTTGTCACTTCTGTTATCATCTGTGGGGGGCCCTGTCTCCAGTTCATGGCCCCTCTAGTGGGACATGGATGCTCTGCATCCTGCCACTCAAGTTGTTAAATAAAACAAAGTGGGCATTTCCTGTGAATGTCAGAAAGTTCAACTCCATAAGACCCATTGTTTCTATGTAATCCCCTGTTAACACATGAGAGATACTTTGTGAAAAGGATAGTTCAACTTTGGTTTTGAATTATTACCTCAAGGGATGTTCCTCATCTTTAATTATATGCTGTTATCCATAAAATGTTAGCACTTCTATGATTCCACTTATGTAGCATTATTGCAAATGAAAAAAATTATAGAGTTGGAGAACCAATTAGCGATTGCTGGGTGTTGGGGATGGGAGCAAAAGATAGGTGGGTATTGTTATAAAAGGGCAACATGAGAGATCCTTGTGGTGATGGAAATGTTCTGTACATTGACTGGTGGTGGTGGATGTGATAAACTTGCATAGAACTAACCACACATACATGTACATGTAAGCACACATGAGTACAAGTAAAACTGGTAGAATCTGACTAAGACTGCTGGATTGTGTCATTGTCAGTATCCTGGTTGCTCTGTTGTTAGTTGTACAGGATATTACCATGAGGGCAACAGGGTCAAAGGTACCCAACAGGATCACTTATTATTTCTTACAACTACATGTGAATCTACATTTACCTCGAGATAAAAAGTTTAATTAAAAAAAATGTTAGCACTCCTAATTCTAATTCTCAGTGGTATTTGTTGAACTGAACCATTTATTCTTTCAGCCAGTTCTGCCTCGTGGGAGTAATAGGTTTCATGGGGTTTTGTTCACTTAATTAGAGAATGTTTCCACTTACTTTCCAAAATATACCTCTGCCTTTAGTTTCTTCAGTATTCTTATTTTTATAATTTGTAATTTTGTAGACATCACTTATACCTCCCCTAGTGCTCTTGCACATGGACTGAAGAATCCCAATAATTTAGAGCAACCCCAGTGTTCTTTTTACTGTTAAAACTGCTTGTCTCTGGTTTCCCACCTGTGAATTTTTTGCTTTCTAAAGTGTCAGGGATCAGATCACACTCAGCTACAGCCCAGTGGTGTTTGTACCATGATTTGGTACAGTCAGAATGAGATCTTCTGTTTGGTTTTTATTTTCCCTTTTCCTTTTTTTCTTTCCTATTTTTTTGGCTATAGAAACACATTACATAGAAGCCTTTGGGGTCTAATCATGGAAAGACTGCAAGGTGAACTGCATGGGTTTTAACTGAGAACTCTCAATTCTTGAAGTTGGGAGAAAACTCCTCTTCCTGCGTTCCCCACCTAATCACATAGTCTCAGAGGATCCTATGATTTCTTCTCATCAATCTGCTGATTTGGTACCCAAAAAGCTTGTCATATGCAGTATGTGAACATGTATTGCACATCCACATTTTCAGTAATTTATGAACAAGTAAATAATCTTGAACCCAGTTCTAACCCCCCAGAGATGCACATTCTCTCCTTCTACATGTTTCCTACCTCAGGTCAGGGTCCTGAATTTGCTAGATCCCATCTGCACAGTTTTCTGCGCAGCATGTGCAGTTACATAAGAACAGCTAAGATTACTTTGCTGAAAGGTAAAACTAGGAAACGCAGTCTAACTTACTATAGAATCCTAGAGGCAGAAAAGACGTGAGGTCACCTTATTTCCAATCAAGCATTCCTTCCAACTCATGAACTTCACTTGTTAGACATTCTTTCTTATACTGAGTTCTCAGCTGTGTGCCCTCAGGAGGGACACAGGTCCTTCTACCTATGATGCGCCTCTGCAAATTGAAACCCCTGTCTCCTCTGTGTAACACCTACACACACCTTCAGC
Organism: Muntiacus reevesi; assembly: GCF_963930625.1. Taxonomy (NCBI): domain Eukaryota; kingdom Metazoa; phylum Chordata; class Mammalia; order Artiodactyla; family Cervidae; genus Muntiacus; species Muntiacus reevesi. The sequence goes on along the minus strand of NC_089251.1, from coordinate 35,153,397 downwards.
CTTTTGTGCATGTCAAAGGGAGACAGACAACATCACCAGTCCTTCTTTACCCACTTAAATGGGAGGTGTGATTTGGTGAAGCAGCCTGATGGTGGATTAACATCCATCTGGGTTCCATATCTATTCCTATACCTACTAGCTGGTGACCTTGAGCAAATTACTAACTCACCCTCAGACTACTTCTTCACATGTAAAATCCATCTCAATGGACAGGGGAGAAGTAAGTGAGGACCTGTATGTAAAATGCCTGGCACACAGTAGGTGCTTTCAGTATGACAACTTACATTACTAGCAGTAGCTGTAGTAATTTACTGAACACTTCAGTTCAGTTCAATCTCTCAGTCATGTCCGAATCTTTGCAACCGCATGAGCTGCAGCACGCCAGGACTCCCTGTCCATCACCAACTCCTGGAGTCCACCCAAACCCATGTCCATCGAGTTGATGATGCCATCCAACCATCTCATCCTCTGTCATGCTCTTCTCCTCCTGCCCTCAGTCTTTCTCAGCATTAGGGTCTTTTCCAATGAGTCAGCTCTTCGAATTAGGTGGCTAAAGTATTGGAGTTTCAGCATCAAAATCAGTCCTTCCAGTGAACACCCAGGACTGATCGCCTTTAGGATGGACTGGTTGGATCTCCTTGCAGTCCAAGGGGCTCTCAAGAGTCTTCTCCAACACCACAGTTCAAAAGCATCAATTCTTCGGCGCTCAGCTTTCTTCACAGTCCAACTCTCACATCCATACATGATTACTGGAAAAACCATAGCCTTGAATGGACGGACCTTTGTTGGCAAAGTAATGTCTCTGCTTTTTAATATGCTGTCTAGGTTGGTCATAACTTTCATTCCAAAGAGTAAGCGTCTTTTAATTTTAAGGCTGCAGTCACCATCTGCAGTGATTTTGGAGCCCAGAAAAATTAAGTCAGCCACTGTTTCCCCTGTTTCCCCATCTATTTGCCATGAAGTGATGGGACTGGATGCCATGATCTTGGTTTTCTGAATGTTAACTATGAGCTAGATGCTGTACTGAACACTTTACATGCAGGATTTATTTTACTCCTCACAACAATCCAATGATCAGTTCAGTTTAGTCACTCAGTCGTGTCCGACTCTGCGACCCCATGGTGCAGCACACTAGGCTTCCCTGTCCATCATCAACTCCCAGAGCTTGCTCAAACTCCTGTCCATCGAGTCGGTGATGCCATCCAACCACGTCATCCTCTGTCATTCCCTTCTCCTCTTGCCTTCAGTATCTACCAGCCAAGAGTCTTTTCCAATTAGTTGGTTCTTCACATCAGGGAGCCAAAGTATTGGAGTTTCAGCTTCAGCATCAGTCCTTCAAGTGAATATTCAGGGCTGATTTCCTTTAGGATTGACTGGTTTGATCTCCTTGCAGTCTAAGGGACTCTCAAGAGTCTTCTCCAGCTCTATTATAATTTCCTACTTTACAGATGAGAGATCTGGAGCTGGGTTAAGTCACTTACCCAAGGCCGCATAGCTGGAAGGTGGTAGAGTCAAAATTCAACCTCAGATTTTCCTGACACTAGAGGAAAGAATCCCTACCTACTGCTCCATGTCATCCATTTTCACCCTTCCTCCATCAGAGAAGCTCAATATATTAATCAGGCAGTCTCTTCACATCTTTCTTGGGATGAGACTGGCATATCAGTAAAGAGAATATGCATATTTTAACTGGAAGGAGTCACAATACCTCTCACTTGATGTCTGTGTAATCATGAATTTAAATTAATGTCATCTGAATTAATGTGGTCACATATTAAACAAAACATGATCTTTAGGGTACTTTTGATTTTAAAATTTGATGATCCTACACACATAGAAAATTCCGGGGAAGTAAACAACTAAATATTTGAAGAGTTGGAAAGACTAAACAGTTTTGATGAGGATTGGCCGAGGACCTGTGGAGCCAAGGACATGCAAAGTAGGTGGGGCCTCTATTCTCTCCAGTCCACTTAGAACGAGAACCAGAACTTGTTAACTCCTGCAACCACTTATTTAAGGGAAGCAGGGAGACTTCTGTCAGTGTGTTGATTTCTACTAATTTATTTTTAGGAGCTCTTCTGTTAATTTTTTCCAAAGTTCAAGGATGTGATCCTTGAATATTGACCAATTAATTAAAGGTTATATATGAGCCTAATTAATCAAGATTCTTATCTTTACATTTCCTTTTTCCCAGCAGTGTGAGGCAGCAGTCTCTTCACAGCAGGAGTAAGAAGGTAAATCTTCCATTGTTCTCAAGAAATGAGGATGGCACTGCATAAACAGATAGGTCACTTGGGCATCTAGGTGCAGCTTGTGCGACATGAGCCCAAGATTCAGACTGACTTAGGCATAAGTCTCTTTACCTGTGGGCCTTGCTGTGTTCACGTGTGGAGAGGAAATGATGATACCTTACTATAGAGTGACTGTGAAGATTAAATGTCATGATGTATGTTAAGGGCCACGGTGCCTGCTCCTTCTTTGGCTCATTTCATAGATATTTATTGAGCCCCATTGTATGCCAGGCCCATGACATGCACCAGAATTACAGTGGGTTACATTGTTTACAGGAAAAATAAGGTAGGTTGTTCCTGTCCTCTCAACGACCTCTAGTACAATGAAGAAGACAGACCAAAAAAAGTCACAAATAAAATATATAATTACAAAATATGATAAAGGGCATGGAAAAGAAAAAGAGCTATAAAAATGAATATGCCAGGGGCTAGAGGGAAAGGGAAATGGGAAGTTGTTGTTCAATGGGTATAAATTTTTAGTTATAGATGATAAATAAATTCTGGAGAGCTGCTGGACAGCACTGTTCCAGTAGCTAGCAAGCATGTATTGTGCAGGACTGTTAAATTTTGTTAAGAGAGTAGAGCTCATGTTAAGTGTTCTTAGAACAGTAAAATTATATATATGTATATGCTTAGTCACTCAGTCGTGCCCAACTCTTTGCAACCCTGTGGACTATAGCCTGCCAGGCGCTTCCATCCATGGGGATTCTCCCAGCAAGAATATTGAAGTGGGTTGCCATGCCTTTCTCCAGGATATATATATATATATATGTATGTACGTATATATATGCACATATATATGTACATATATATATGTATATGATATGTGTATATATATAAACTAGTGTCAGTTCACTATACATATATATGTCAGTACATATATATGTACATATATGTACATATATAAACTAGTGTCAGTTCAGTTCAGTCACTCAGTCACGTCTGACTCTTTAAGACCCCATGGACTGCAGCACGCCAGCCTTCCCTGTCCATCACCAACTCCCGGAACTTGCTCAAACTCAAGTCCATCGAGTTGGTGATACCATCCAACCATCTCATCCTATATTGTCCCCTTCTCCTCCTGCTTTCAATCTTGCCCAGCATCAGGGTCTTTTCCAGTGAGTCAGCTCTTTGCATCAGGTGGCCAATGTATTGGAGCTTCAGCTTCAGCATCAGTCCTTCCAATGAATATTCAGGACTGATTTCCCTTAGGATTGACTGGTTTGACCTCCTTACAGTCAAAGGGACTCTCAAGAGTCTTCTCCAATACCAGAAATCAAAAGCATCAATTCTTCAGTGCTCAGCTTTCTTTATGGTGCAACTCTCACAGCCATACATGACTACTGGAAAAACCGTAGCTTTGACTAGACAGACCATTGTTGGCAAAGTAATCTCTGATCTTTAATATGCTGTCTAGGTTGGTCATAACTTTTCTTCCAAGGAGCAAGCATCTTTTCATTTCATGGCTGCAGTCACCACCTGCAGTGATTTTGGAGACCAAGAAAATAAAGGCTCACTGTTTCCATTGTTTACCCATCTACTTTCCATGAAGTGATGCAACTGAATGCCATGAGCTTCGTTTTTTGAATGTTGAGTTTTAAGCCAGCTTTTTCACTCTCCTCTTTGACTTTCATTAAGAGGCTCTTTAGTTTCTCTTCACTTTCTGCCATAAGGGTGGTGTCATCTGTTTATCTGTGGTTATTGGTATTTCTCCCAGAAATCTTGATTCCAGCTTGTGCTTCATTCAGCCTGGCATTTCGCATGATGTACTTTGCATAGAAGTTAAATAAGATGGGTGACAGTATACAGCCTTGGTGTATACAATTTGGAATCAGTCTGTTGTTCCATGTCCAGTTCTAACTGTTGCTTCTTGACCTGAATACAGGTTTCTCAGGAGGCAGGTAAAGTGGTCTGGTATTTCCATCTCTTTGAGAGTTTTCCACAGTTTGTTGTGATCCACACAGTCAAAGGCTTTGGCATAGTCAATAAAGCCAGAAGTAGGTGTTTTTCTGGAACTCTTGCTTTTTCTGTGATCCAATGGATGTTGGCAATTTGATCTCTGCCTTTTCTAAATTCAGCTTAAACATCTGTAAGTTCTCATTTTGCATACTGTTGAAGCCTGGCTTGGAGAATTTTGAGCATTACTTTGCTAGTGTGTGAGATGAGTGCAATTGTGTGGTAGTTTGAATATTCTTTGGTATTAAATCTATTTGTCACTTCTACCTTATAATCATAAGGGATTTGATTTAGGTCATACCTGAATGGTCTAGTGGTTTCCCCTACTTTCTTCAATTTAAGTCTGAATTTTACAATAAGAAGTTCATGATCTGAGCCATAGTCGGCTCCCAATCTTGTTTTTGCTGACTGTATAAAGCTTCTCCATCGTTGGCTACAAAGAATACAATCAATCTGATTTTGGTATTGATCATCTGGTGATGTCCATGTGTAGAGTCATCTCTTGTGTTGTTGGAAGAGGGTGTTTGCTATAATCAGTGTGATGTCTTGGCAAAACTCTGTTAGCCTCTGCCCTGCTTCATTTTGTACTCCAAGGTCAAACTTGTCTGTTACTCCAGGTATCTCTTGGCTTCCTGCTTTTGCATTCCAGTCCCCTATAATGTAAAGGACATCTTTTTTTGGTGTTAGTTTTAGCAGGTCTTGTAGGTCATCATAGAACCATTCAGCTTCAGCTTCTTTGGCATTACTGGTTGGGCATAGACTTGGATTACTGTCATACTGAATGGTTTGCCTTGGAAACAAACAGATCATTCTGTCATTTTTGAGATTGCACCCAAGTACTCCATTTTGCACTCTTGTTGACTACGAGGGCTACTCCATTTCTTCTATAGGATTCTTGCCCACAGTAGTAGATATAATGGTCATCTGAGTTAAATTCGCCCATTCCAGTCCATTTTAGTTCTCTGATTCCTAAAATGTCAATGTTCACTCTTGCTACCTCCTGTTTGACCCCTTCCAATTTACCTTGATTCATGGACCTAACATTCCAGGTTCCTATGCAATATTGCTCTTTACAGCATCGGACTTTACTTCTATCACCAGTCACATCCACAACTGGGTGTTGTTTTCATTTTGGCTCTGTCTGTTCATTCTTTTTGGTGTTATTTCTCCACTCTTCTCCAATAGGCTACTGGACACCTATGGATCTGGGGAGTTCATCTTTCAGTGTCATTTCTTTTTACCTTTTTATACTGTTCATGGGGTTCTAACCTCATGTATTTAACTATAAAAAAAGTGCGCACACACCACTTATGAAGGAGCTCATATTAGTAAAACATTTCGAATATTGCCTGGTACAGAGAAAGTGGTAGTCAGTGGATGTCAAGTAAAATAAATGTGTATGAATATAGGGCTTTATTCTAAGAAAATAATCATGGGATGTGCAAAGATTTAATTGCAAGGATATTTAACCCAGTGTTATTAATCTGAAGTTGTAAACAACCTAAATGTCAAACAGTAGATGACTAAGTTGTTCTTATTTGTTGTTCAGTCACTAAGTCATGTGTGACTGTTTGTGATCTCATGGACTATAGCACACCAGGCTTCTCTGTCCTCCACTATCTCTTGAAGTTTGCTCAATTTCATGTTCATTGGTTGGTGCTGCTGTTTAACGATCTAATCCTCTGCCACCCTCTTTTCCTTTTGCCTTCAATCTTTCTCATTGGAAAAGACCTGGATGCTGGAAAGATTGAAGGGAAAGACTAAGTAAATGGTATTAATTTGTGAAATGAGAAACCAGGGAGTGTTAATATAGATTTTGCATGTAGAGAATGCTCTGAGGATGTGAAAACTGATATATGAAGGCTGAGAAAGACCCATCCTGTTCAGGTTGGGTGGGAGCTTGGGATAAGAGGAGAACTTTCTGGTCAAGGGAACAGTAAATACAAAGGCTGAGAGGTGGGGAGAAGCCAGACAAGTTTGAAAGATTACCCCCAAGCAAAGAGAACACAGAAGAGGCTGGGGAGCCAGGTAGGGTCTGATATTGCCTGATCTTCAGGCTGTAGGAATGAGTTATTTAAATGAGCTTATTCCACACAGGATGGATGAAAATCCTTTGAAAAGCTTTAAAGTGGGAGGATGGCACAATCTGATGTACATGTGAAGAAAACTGCATAGATGGTTGCATGGAGGATGAATTGGGAGGAGGGTGGGGGTGTGGCTAGGAGGCCAATTGAGAGGGGCTACTGGACTAGCATAAGTGAGACGTGATGGCATCTGGGCTGGTGTGGTCCAAGTGTGAAGAGTGAATGGGTGGCTCTGAGGTATTGTTTGGAGTCAGAACCAACAGGACCTGTGATAGACTGGGCATCTGGTGAGAGCAGGTAAAGAATTAAGGGTGAAGCCTGAAGTTTTGGTTTAAATAATAGGAAGAACCAAGGTGTCATTTACAAAGATGGGGAAGACTGGTTTGTGAGGAGAAACAAAAAATTCATTCTGAATATGTTGGATTTCTATGAAATATCTAAGTGGAGAGATCAGACAGACTGTGGAAGCATTAGGATTGGAGATGTAAGTTTGGAAGTCCTCAGCCATATTGACGGTGCTTATAGTCTACATCAGTAAAAGTTGCTTTACATTCCCACTTAATAATAGCAGCCACAAGTTTATGCATTTTCTCTATTATGTTCTCAGTTCCAGCTGTCAAATATACCCATTAGATTGTGTACCATTAGAAACTGTAACTGAGTGACTTAGGACAGGGAGAGTATTTATGGAGGAAGGTTCCAGAACTGTTGGAAATCTCTGCTGGGAGTCTGCTTCTCCAGTCCTGACTTCTACAGTTTGGATTTGAGAGATCTGTCCCATGGTGTGAGAGACCTTCTCCACATTTCAGAATGAATCAACAGGCACTGTCACACTCCTTGACCCACCTTGGGTGGCCAGTCTTGGTGATGGTCAGTGAAGCTGCCAGCCTGATTACAGCCTGATTTACAGCCAGAGGTTAGGAGGCCACATAGATCTCACTGCAGAGAAGGTTCTCAGCCTCACCACTGACACACCCCATCTGCCTGTCTTATTGTCACCTGGGTGGAATGCTGTGATGCTCAAGGAAAGGTAAGAAGGTTTATGAGTTATTAATGCATTAATATCTTAGCTGGCTTAGCATATGCCCCTCCATGGAATCAAACTTTGTGCCACAGGTCATGGGATAAACACTACATAATGGGCTGGTGTTCTTTCTGTGGTAGAAGCACCTAGGGGAAAGGAAGAGAAAAATCGATAATAGTTTTTGCTCTGTTCTCTATCTTCCCCCACAGGCAGATATGGCCAGACTAGAGTAATATAGTGAAAAAGTTCTCCAGGTCTGAAACACAAGACAAAGCAGGTTTTAGTTCATATTCTCCCTCTTATTTCCTCTCTACCTGTTTACTTCATGTGCCCTGAGCATCCTGGATCTCAGCTGGTACATCTGAGGAACAGGAGTGATCTCCTGATCTGCCCTTCTCCCAGAATTGTCTTAAAGGTAAAATGAGGCAACAGGTGAAAGTGCTTTATTAGAGTGCCACAGAAATATGCGAGTTCTGTTTTCATTTATTCAGGCACTCACTTGTCCTCATGGAAGTGATAGTCATTGAGGAGGCTAAACACTGAACAAACACTAGCAAGTACAGACATAAAAGGGGCAAGGAGATGCCCTTGGAGACTGTAACAAGGGGGTGGGGAGCTTTGTCTTGACTGGTGGTTCTCAAAGTGTGGTATCTGGGCAAGAATCACCTGGGAACTGGTTAAACACGCAGATTTCCAGGTCCCATTCCAAACCTAAGGAATCAGAAAGACTAAGGGCTTGTGTTTTAGCAAGCCCTTCCAGGCGATTCTGACCCTTGCCAAAGACTGAGAACCACTGGTCCAGGCATTTAGGGAAGGTCTTCCTGAGAAAATGAGCTCAGTGAAACCTGAGAGAGAATTAAATTTGGTCAAAGGAGAGGGCAGTGTAGGGTTAAGAATACTGTTCTAGAGGAAGGTCCTGGCACAAGTGAGAATGTGGTCTTTTTGAAAAACTGAAGTCAGTCCAGTGTGGTAGAAGCAAAGGAAGAGCAAGTGGAGAAGGACACGAACGGAACAGCCAGGTGGAAAGGCCCTTGTAAACCTTGGGGAAGATTTTGCAGTTTATGTTCAGGTCAATGGGGAGCCATTAATGGGGTTTGAGCAGGGAAGGGCTTTTTCTGGTCAATAAGTGCTATTGTAATTTTAAAACATTTCCTTACAATCCAATAAGGCAGTTAATTGTCTTAATTAGAATTACCACTCTAATTCAGGAAAAGACACAATGTAACTACTGGGCCAACAAATGGAAATATATTCACCTCTAATTGTGTGTTTGGCACTGTTCTAGGCATGACAGAAAGGATGCAGAAAAAGATGTCTGTTTTCAAAGGATTGAGAACCTGGATGAGAAGACAGATGAAAGTACACACACAACTCCTAGTGAATCCTTTCACATTAAATCGCTAATGACCTGGGTTGGCTGTGGCAGTATTCCAGAGACTAGGTAGTTAAGGAAGTGCTGGGGCAGTAAGACAAAGCTTCCTGGAGAAGGTGGGTATAAAGCTTGGCAGGGCAGAGGAGGAGGAATTGGGAGAAAGTGTAGGGTCAGGGATTGGCAAGGACTCTTTCCGTATCCTGAGGAAACAGCCTTGACAGTTTACAGTTCACATTGGGAAGTACTGGAAAATATGCTCGAAGGGGCAGGCTGAGACCAGATTGTGCTGCCAGTCCCAGAGAGGAGAAGCCCCTAGACCATTCTGACCTCAGATGAAGCCATCCTTGGGGTTGTGGGCAAGGGCCCTGCTGGGAGACCTCAAGCAGGGAATCGTGGCCATTTTCTGCAATCACCACTGAGAATATCTTTTCTCTCTCTCTTTCCCAGGCTCTTGGACATCCTTGATAGTTGACTGCTTCACACTTGTTTTTAAATTCTTTTATTGCAAGAAATTAGTGATAGAAAAAGTCACAGACGTTAACAGCATAAAAAATTTTACCAAATGAACATACCTCTGTTACACCCATCACGATCAAAAGCAGGACATAGCAGCACCCTGAAATTCACTGTTCCAATCATTTCCTTTCTGGGTGTGTCTCTGTCCTAGAGAATCACTGTCCTCTTTTTGTATCTTATGTACTCTTTGTTTCTGGCTTCCCTAATGTCATACTTGTAAGATCCATTCGGACCATTGTGTGTAGTCATAGATTATTCCTTCTCATTGCTGTGTACTCATCTGTTGTGTGAATGCATGGCTATTCATTCATTCATTCATTATACCATTGGTGAACATTTAGGTAGTGTCTGTTGTGAGGTTAAAATGCAACAAAATAATACCTCATATCAGAGCTATCAACTATACTTCAGTTTTGAAAAAAACAAAAATGTTTATGGAGAACTTCATCTTGTGCCAGGCACTTACAAGGTGTTTTACATCCTTTGACTCCTGTAATTCTTTCATAGCTTTGTGGAGATGGGCACTCTTCTTGCCCCCCATGTGCAGATGGGAAACAGACGTGACTGGACCAAGCCACCTCCAGGTCCATGCTCATGATTCATGAATGTGTCATGGGTAACATGGGAAGCCAGGAGGCTGGGCTCTGATCTGTGCTCTTTGCCACCACACGGCTGGCATCAGATGAGCACAGCCAGTGGTAAGGGCTATGGAAGGATGGGCAGACTGGGAGCCATTCCCAGGTGGGCTGTGGAGGGGGAGGTGGAGTCGGGTGGGACCTTGAAGAAGGAGTGATACTTATGCAGGTGGAAGAGAGCAATCTGGTCCTAGGATATGGGTGACCAACCTGAGTGCCCTCCTAGAGTGGGCAAGGAGCAGGGATTGATGGGGGTCTGGGGAGTCTGCCAGAGGAGGTGAGACCCTGGGGAAAGTAGGCATATCCTGGTTGTACTTGGAATACAAACCCTAGGAGATATATTGTGACAAATCAGTCCACCCAAGTGCTGCCTGAGTTGATATTCCCCAGTCCAGGTCTCTGCCACTTGGCCACTACTTGGCTGTCTGGTGGCCAAATCTCTGTGGCCCTGACTTCTGCCCTTCCTGTGAGTTCAGCTGTGGCCCACCACCCCCAGGATCAGCCTCCCTTTGGAGAGGCTGTCCCATCTTGCCCTCCTGCACTTGTAGGATCCCATTTGCAGGCAGCTCAAAGCCCAGACCTGCCTGAACCTTTTCATTCCCAAAGACCTAAGAGCTTAACCTTCTCTCCATCCTGGGAAACCCTTTGGACAACAAACAAATCCATTAAAACTTATTGAGATTTTGGAGGCTGGGTACTAAAACACTGTACAGAAAGCCCTGCAGGCTAGCAGAAACACTTGAAAATTCTCTGCTCATTCCCCTTTCACCACTAGCAATTTGACAATTATCGTGAAGACCATATGGTTTGAAAGTCCATCATCTGCATAGAGATGTTCCTTTCCTTCTTCATTGTATATGTAGCTCAGTGGTTCTTAAACCACCTTGTGAAAAAGCCTTTCTGAACCAGGTGGTTAAATATGAAGCAGAGCATGTATGCTGCACTTTATAGACAATTTAAGGGATTTTCAAGTATAGTTTTTTCTCTATGCAATTTGTACCTTTTGCGCTGACTTCAGAATTGAAGTCCCACTGTACTGCTGAGTTGGTTGGGAAGAAAAGCTTCCTCCTGCCCCCTCCTAGGGGAACTAATGCGCACTCATGCTCACTGTCTCTGAGTCCCTGGGGACCCTGGCAGCTGCATACCCAGTCTTGCCAGTGGCCAAGAGGACACTTCTTGGAGACTTGGAAATTCTTGCCACTTATGGAGGGATTTAAATCCAGTTGGCTCCTGAGCTGAGCCTATAGTTTTGGAGCCAGGAGTCTGTCTCCCACTAGATAATGTGCTCATCTGAAGGCAAGACTGTTTCTTCTTCTCCACTCCTTTTCTTCCCCCTTCTCCTCTTCCTTCTCCTCACACCCCCACTCCCCACAATCCATATTTCCACCATGGAGCACACAGCCTGGCACAAAACAGTTATTGTATAAAGTCTGATAAATGAATGAATGAATGTCATTATTTGGCTTCAGAGGAAAGTTCACTCATTTTTTTCAGTCTGGGATGTTTGGAACTGGATTGTCATTCACCTTTCTGTCATTTTCATTATTCCCTGAAAGCACAAACTCAATTTAGGCTTTAGTGAAAAATGGAGAGCATTAGACCAACCTTTTAAAATTGCTTGGTCAGTACTTCCTGCTCGCTTGTACTTCATGGGGCTGTCATCACTGGGTAATTATAACATTAAGTATGTACCTGATCAGCAAGTTGCTTTTAATTAAAATCCCCTGTTGGTTTCCTAGCACCTCAGGGCTCCTGGAACATTTGTTCAGCTCCCTGGGCAGATGGCAAAGTTTCAGCTCCAGGGGGGAATGGAGTAGACATCCAGAGGTCCTGGTCAACATATTCCCCCCACTTCCAGCTTTAGTACATTGCCTGCTATGGTGAGCAGCTCTGTTCACCTCCAGAAGAGGGATAACTATTCATAAGGGAGTTCTGAGGTCCCCCAGAGAATCGGAGGGGATCCCTGGAACCAGAACTTTTCTGGGAAATTCCTGAACCACATCCAACCTGAGTGAGATTCTCCCCTGTGGCTTAGCCGGTGGGGCCACTTGGCTTCTCTTCCTATGTTCCGTGCAGGGGAAATGACAAGGATGTCAGAGCTGTTTCTACTCCTATTCCCTTTATGTGTGTTTATAGCTTCTATAGCTCAGCAAGAGTAGTTCTAGAGGTAGGTTGACCTGCTTATAAATCCTAGAGCAAATGATGTTTTCCAAACTTCATTTCCTCATCTGTAAAATGGAAATAATAGAATCAATCTCTTGGAATTCTTGTGGTGAGTAAATGATATATACAAAAAGAGCATCACATAGTTGCTGCCGTATAATAATATACTCTCACTAAGTGGTGTCTGTTACTGTCATGACAAATGACTACTACTGTCATCACTACAACCACTACCAATAGTAGCAGAAGTAGTACTTCTACCCAGTAAAGAGGTTGCCCAACTTTTGGCAGTCTTCAGAGGAACATGGCATCCCTTTCTTGCAGTGTTGAATGTTCTTTAATGCCAGGGAGAGGAGGTGGCCGTTGGGCCACTCAGAAGACTATGAGTGGAAAAGGAAGCCATTCATCAGGGTAGACAGAACAGGCTGTGGAGACTGAGAAAGTCTAAATATGGAATAATGTCGACCTTTGGACACCAACATATGTGCCAGTAAAATTCACTAATACTTAAAGTAAATGCCTATTTCTTTTTGCCAAAGGATGATGTCCCCCTTACAATATAAACTCAGATGGTAAAGCATCTGCCTGCAATGCGGGATACCCTGGTTTGATCCATGGGTCAGGAAGATCCTCTGGGGAAGGAAATGGGAACCCACTCCAGTACTCTTGCCTGGAAAATTGCATGGACAGAGGGGACTTATAGGCTACAAGTCCTAGAGTCAGACATGACTGAGTGACTTCACTTTCCCTTTACCATATAATTGTTTTATTCAATAAGTATTTATTGGACACTCACTGAGTATCTAGTAGATGTGATAAATACTTATTCGGTCACTCAGCAACCTACTGTGTGCTTCCTCTGATTTGGGTGTAGGTGTACAATGGTGAGTTGCTGTGCAGAAGGAGGAACTGAGGCACAGAGAGCTCAGGAGCCTTCTCTCAGGGGACACAGCGGCAGGATACGATTCATTTCAGGCTTCCTGTCACTTACCTTGGATCCCTTTCTGCTGTAGTGTACTGATATGTCCCCGTTTTCAAGAGGATTGTAATACTTCTTATGGGACAAAAGTTATAAGCCACAGATCATTGAAAGCAATCATTCATTCATTCAACAAATATTTATATCCCTACTATGTGCCAAGTTGTAGGTGATGGATGAGACAAGTTCTTGTTTTCATGGAGCTTATATTCTAGAGGGAAACACAGGCAACCAACAAGCATATGTATATATGTGCAAGGCAGTTTTTCATAGTAGTAAATATTGTGGAAAAAATAAAACACAAGAGACTAACAAGACCAGACCATAGAATAAGACATTACTTTTCCCAAGTCCTGAATTTCTTACAAACATAGCCCAAAATGTATGATCCAGTATACAAACACTAAATGTAGACTAGAGCACTGGCGAAGGTTTCCTTCATGAGGTAGCATTTCATACAAGTCTTGAATGGGAAATAGGGGCAATCCATTGTGTTAGAGTCCTGACATGGTAAAGAAAGCCAGGGGAAAGGTCTTTTAAGAGAATTTGGAGAGCCTAATTTCCCCAAATCTGTCTTGGAGCACATGTGTGAGATGCTCTTTAATCAAAGGCTTCAGGGAAAGTATTCTAACAGTTTTAGGAAATCAAAACTAGAATTCCTTCTCCAGGGTTAAAGAGATGCCATGAATGGCTGGGGAACTCTTGCAAAACAGACAACTGTCTCACTTTTTATAATCCAGTGTCCCAAACTTACTTGACCTTCAGTTCAGTCGCTCAGTCCTGTCTGACTCTTTGCGACCTCTTGGACTGCACCATGCCAGACTTTTCTGTCCATGACCAACTCCTGGAGCTTGCTCAAACTTATGTGCATCGAGTCCATGAGGCCATCCAATCGTTTCATCCTCTGTCATACCCTCTTCCTCCTGCCTTCAATATTTACCAGCATCAGTGTCTTTTTCAATGAGTCAGTTCTTTGCATCAGGTGGCCAAAGTATTGGAGTTTCAACTTCAGCATCAGTCCCTCCAATGAATATTCAGGACTGATTTCCTTTAGAATGGACTCGTTGGATCTCCTTATAGTCCAAGGGACTCTCAAGAGTCTTCTCAAACACCACAGTTCAAAAGCATCAATTCTTCAGCGCTCAGCTTTCTGTAAAGTCCAATTCTCACATCCATACATGACTACTGGAAAAATCACAGCTTTGACTAGATGAACCTTTGTTGGCAAAATAATATTTCTGCTTTTTAATATGCTGTCTAGGTTGGCCATAGTTTTTCTTCCAAGGAGCAAGTGTCTTTTAATTTCATGACTACAGTTACCATCTGCAGTGACTTTGGAGCCCAAAAAATAAAATCTCTCCCTGTTTCCACTGTTTCCCTATTTGCCGTGAAGTGATGGGACCAGATGCCATGATCTTCATTTTCTGAATGTTGAGTTTTAAGCCAAATGTTTCACTCTCTTCTTTCACTTTGATCAAGAGGCTCTTCAGTTCCTCTTCACTTTCTGCCATTAGGGTGGTGTCGTCTGTATATCTGAGGTTATTGATATTTCTCCCAGAAATCTTGATTCCAGCTTGTGCTTCATCCAACCCAGCATTTTGCATGATGTACTCTGCATATAAGTTAAATAAGCAGGGTGACAATATACAGCGTTGACATACTTCTTTCCCAATTTGGAACCAGTCTGTTGTTCCATGTCCAGTTCTAATTATTGCTTCTTGACCTGAATATAGGTTTTTCAGGAGGCAGGTAATGTGGTCTGGTATTCCCATCTCTTTGAGAATTTTCCACAGTTTGTTGTGATCCACACAGTTGAAGGCTTTGGCATAGTCAATAAAGCAGAAACAGATGTTTTTCTGGAACTCTATTGCTTTTTTGATGATCCAGCGGATATTGGCAATTTGATCTCTGGTTCCTCTGCCTTTTCTAAAACCAGCTTGAACATCTGGAAGTTCTTGGTTCACGTACTGTTGAAGCCTGGCTTGGAGAATTTTGAGCATTACTTTGCTAGTGTGTGAGATGAGTTCAATTGTGCGGTAGAAACATTCTTCGGCATTGCCCTTCTTTGGGATTGGAATGAAAACTGACCTTTTCCAGTCCTGTGGCCACTGCTGAGTTTTCCAAATTTACTGACACATTGAGTGCAGCACTTTCGTAGTATCATCTTTTAGGATTTGAAATAACTCAACTGGAATTCCATCACCTCCACTAGCTTTGTTCATAGTGATGCTTCCTAAGGCCCACTTGACTTCACATTCCAGGATGTCTGGCTCTAGGTGAATGATCATACGATCGTGGTTATCTAGGCCATGAAGATCTTTTTTGTATAGTTCTGTGTATTCTTGCCACCTTTTCTTAATATCTTCTGCTTCTGTTAAGTACATACCATTTCTGTCCTTTATTGTGGCCATCTTTGCATGTAATGTTCCCTTGGTATCTCTAATTTTCTTAAAGAGATCTCTAGTCTTTCCCATTCTATTGTTTTCCTCTATTTTTTTGCATTAATCACTGAGGTAGATTTTCTTATCTCTCTCCTTGCTATTCTTTGGAACTCTGCATTCAAATGGGTCTGTCTTTTCCTTTTCTCCTTTGCCTTTAGCAAACTCCTCCTCAGACAACCATTTTGCCTTTTTCATTTCTTTTTCTTGGGAATGGTTTATCACTCCTTTTTGTACAATGTCACAAACCTCCGTCTATAGTTCTTCAGGCACTCTACCAGATCTGATCCTTTGAATCTCTTTGTCACTTCCACTGTATATTCGTAACTCTCTATGGCTGATTCATGTCAATGTATGACAAAACCCACTGAAATGTTGTGAAGTAATTGGCCTCCAACTAATAAAAATAAAATTAAAAAAAAAAAAAAAAAAGCCTAGTCATTGTTACCTGTTCACCCTTCCCTGGCCATTTGGTCAATCTATGTCCTTGGTATTTCACACAGTGCAAAGGAGAGATTGTGAACCTAGCCTCCCAAGAGGTGAGAAGTCAGAGGACTTCCCTTTTATCATTTTCTCCACCTTTAATGTTAGAACATTTGCTAAAAGTTTCCATTCCCCTCCTCATCCCACTACCCAAATATCTATGGATTTTGAGCCCAAAGTTCCCCAGATATAACTTACTTCCCCACTTTCAAGAGAGGAGTTTGCTTGGAACTCGATGTGAAAAGGGATGTTTCCACAGCGCCAGCTGCTCAGGGCACACTGTTGTTGTTGTTGAGTCTACCCAGTCAAATATGGCACTTGGCAGAGCTGCTGTCATGGAAATGAGCCCTGCTTGCTCAATACTGCCTCAGCTTCTTCTCTCCCCAGTGGTTGGTCCATGCTGTGGATGCCTGGAGGATGGTGGTAGTCAGAGCCTGCCCTATTGCTGTTGGAAATGTCTAGAGCCCTTACTGCCCCTTACCTGAAGCTGCCCCTAACCCAGAAGCATGAGTGTCTATCCTTGGAGAGTTGAATGGTAATTGTGTAGTGGGTGAGAAAATCCATTGTTAGGTGAGAAAAAAAACCCAAAAACCTGAC
Organism: Muntiacus reevesi; assembly: GCF_963930625.1. NCBI lineage: Eukaryota > Metazoa > Chordata > Mammalia > Artiodactyla > Cervidae > Muntiacus > Muntiacus reevesi. The sequence goes on along the minus strand of NC_089251.1, from coordinate 35,136,859 downwards.
ACAGAGGATGCAGCTGTGCACCCTGGTGGTTAGCTCCTAACCCCGCCAAATTCACCCTCCAGTTTCTGCTTTTTCTGATATGTGATTTTAGGGCTCTTTTGAGTTCCTTTGCTCAAGTTTCCTTCCATTCCTTCTGATAAATCCCTTGTTACCCGAGGTAACTCATTGCAACCACAAGAGTCTGTCTAGATAGAACCTTTCCTGTGCACATTCTCAGTTATTCAGTCATGCCTGACTCTTTGAGACCCCATGGACTGCAGCCCACCAAGCTCCTCTGTCCATGGAACTTTCCAGGCAAGAGTACTGGACTGGGTTGCCATTTCCAACTCCAGGGGATCAACCCAGGAATCAAACCTTTGTCCCTTGTGTCTCCTGCATTGGAGGGTAGATTCTTTACCACTGTGCCACTTGGGGAGCCCCAGAACCTGTCCTAGGATTCTTAATATGCTGTCACTTCAGTCGTGTCCGACTCTGTGCGACCCCATAGACAACAGCCCACCAGGCTCCACCGTCCCTGGGATTCTCCAGGCAAGAACACTGGAATGGGTTGCCATTTCCTTTTCCAATACGTGAAAGTGAAAAGGGAAAGTGAAGTCACTCAGTCGTGTCCGACTCTTTGTGTGACCCCATGGACTGCAGCCTACCAGGCTCCTCCGTCCATGGGATTTTCCAGGCAAGAGTACTGGAGTGGGGTGCCATTGCCTTCTCCATTCTTAATATAGTCTTTGTCATAAATATAACTATCATGTTTTTCCTTTTAGACTGTAAACTTCAAGAGGCAGGTTTCAATTCATAGTCATCTTTCTAGCTTCTGATTCAAATTTGTTAGCATAAAGAGAGAGAAAGAGATGGAGAGGTGGAGAGAAGAAGAGGAGTGGAGAGAGGGAGGGAGGGAGAGAGGGATAGAAGAGAGAAGAAAGGAAGAAGAGTAAGAAGAAAGGAAGAGGAAAAAGAAGGATGGAGGGAGGAAGTGGGGAGAAGTGGTTTTAGGAACTACGTGATGTTTACAAACCTGCATGTCATCATACTGTACACCATAGTTGGGTAAGAGTGAGGAGGAGGTTTGATGAGGGTGAAGAACAGTTACTGGCTGAAGAAAGGCTCGGCAAGCCCTTGATTCAAAGCAGAGTTTTATTTTTGGAGAAATTAGTTTTGATGGATATTTTTGGAGTTGAGAAAATGGAAGTCTATTTCACTGCCAAGTCTGTCTGTTTCAATTGGCAAACAGATTTCTCCACCGTGTTTTGTGTTTCAGATGGTGCTGAAATGAGCAGCGCTGGTTGGGCTGTACTGACTGGGCGGGTTGCTCAGTAAAGCTGAGACTCATCAAGCACAGTCCCCAACAGAGGCTGTCTGCTATTCCCCAGGAAGCCAATAGAGGGCTCTCAAGAATACTGAGCAAAATCGGGTGGAAGTCATCACCCAGAGAGTTTCCTCTATAAGGGCAGTAATTATTATGCTTACCTAACACCCTAATGGATAGAACTGGATTCAGATGGTAGAGATGCAGTGAAGCAGAACCTGTCATGAATGCAATAGAGTAAGTTGCTACATTGGGGGGAGTTCAGATTAGATTAGCTTGTATACAGAATGTATATAGTATGCTAGAAGTGAACTGTTGTCTTGGGGGAAAAAAAATCACTTAATTCCTCTAGGCTTTACTTCAAGAAAATGATAGGGTGCTACTGAGATAGAGCCTGGCTTTCTAACACTTTTGCAGGTGTAACCTTAATATTGTTATAATTGATGGAAGCCACATTCAGGAACAATCTAACAAAACATGGCTTACTGCTTTGTTAAAGGAAGGGGGTTAATGCTGACCCCCAAAACAGGCCTAATGAAATGGTCCTATTATACATTTAGATTAATACTTAAGTGCAGTAATGAGCTAGAGACAATATGGTGAGTGGTGAGAGTGAAAGATGACGTTAATTATAGCCAAATGAGAGCTTCCCTGGTTGCTCAGATGGTGAAGAATCTGCCTACAATGCAAGAGACCTAGATTTGATCCCAGGGTTGGGAAGATCCCCTGGAGAAAGGAAGGTTGGATTGTTGACTTTATTTAGTAGCTAATCACTTTATTTCTCTGAATCTCGGTTCCTTCACCTCTGAAGTTGGGTTAATTTCCTTGCCTACTCCAAAGTATAAAGATGAAATAAGATGGTACAGCAGAAGTACTTTGCCTATTGCAGTGTCACACAAGTGTTCATTTATTACTAGATGCACTAACTTGCATGGTCCTGATTTAGTGACATAGTATGTGTGAGTGCCTTGAGTCCTTTCTTTCCTAAACTGAAGATCTCATATGAACTACACTATAGCCATAGTTTTTCTTTGTAATATTCTTTCAATAGAAAATAAATTAGGAAAGAAATATTTTTGAAGTGTGGAGGAACAGGAACTAGATTTGTAGATCTTAGAACTGGCCAAGAGACCAAGCAAAATCATGTGATTTGTACCCAGTCTTGAGACTGTGTTTGAAGTAGGAAATAAAATTTTGGGGGATCCATTTATTTATTCATATATTCATTCATTTCAGTTGTTTGACACTCTAGGATTATAATTTCTGAAATTAGGGAAAGAGCTAGAGTCTTGCAATGGGTTTGTTTACCTATCCATCCCTTCAAGCACATGTTGAGATCTACCTATTTGCCAGACACCATGTCATATGCAAGAAGCAGTACAAAGATGTCCTAACCATGATTCCTCCATTCAAGGAAAGCATAACACTCTGTTACTTAGTAAATGATATAGAAATAGAGATAGATTTTGTTTTTGTTGTTTTAGGATTAAATGAGTCATGGATGCCAAGGAGGTAATACTGTGATTAAAAACAAAAGCTATGGAGTCAGACAGCCCTGGTTGTAATCCTAAATCTGCTAGGTAGACTGACTTTGTCCTTGAGCAAATTATTTGGTTTTTCTAAGTCTTTGTTTCCTCTTGTGTAAATCAAGTTAATGCTGTCTTTCTTGAAGAATGGCTGTAGAAATTGCATGACCTGATGTATGTAAAGCACAGTGAGTAGCATATAATAAACTCCCAATACATGGTAGTTGTTATCGGAATCATTATTGTTGTTGTAGAGAGTCAGAATACCAAGCCATGCTAGATTTCATAAGACAAACCCTGGGAGCCTTGGAAGTTCAGAGAAGGGAGCATTCAGTGAAGGTCTTTTGGGGAATGACCCTTGGGACACTTAAAGGATAAAAGGATTTTCCATTGGCAGATAAGGAAAAGGTCATTCCAGAGGAGCAAAAGCCCATCCCTTTGAGAGGGATATGAGCAAAGTAGGGAAGCAGGAGAGAACGTGGCAAGTGCTGGGAATGGTGAGACATTCATTTTGCCGTGAACAAAAAGCTCATGTTATGATCTACTTAATGTATTCATTCCGACTTTGAAATTTCCATAAAGATAGCTTGTCATGTTTCTCTGTGTAGGAAATTGCCTCAATTATCCTAATGTTTTGCTGGTCTGAATTGGAAGGCAGTTACTTGAAATCTTGAAGATGATGACATTTTTCTTCTGGAATTCTGAGCTACTTTTTCCTCTGCCAGTTTTCCATCTTGCTGGGCCACCCACCCTACCCAGTCATCCAGGACCTTTGTTTATTTAAAAAAACTTCATTCATCTTTCTTAATACATATATAATGTATGTTTATTGAGGAGAAATTAGAACACAGAGAAAAGCTGTCTTTTATAACCCCCATGGTATTTGTCTTAGCCATCCCCACAAAAACACATTCTTATACTATAGGTGCAAATGGTTTTCAATGTGACTCTCATTTAAAGGCCATTTGATTTTTGAAGAGGCATAGGGCTTCAAAGTAAATTACTTGGAATTTCAGGCATCCATAGGCACATACGGAAGTCATTTTGGGTGGTAAAAATGGTACCAGATACTTAAAAAATAAAAGTATATTGTTGACCACTTATATGCAGACAGTGATTTTATTTTTACTTTTAATATTTTTATTGAAAAATAATATATATTCCATGAGATGCACATTTCTTTAGTGTACAAATTAGTTTTGACAGTTGCATACACCTGTAGAACCCTTATCCTTATCAAGATGTACATTACCATCACCACAGAAAGACCCTTCTTTCCCCTTACCTGTAACCCCTCCTTCATAGGCAACCAGTCATATTTCTTTCATATAGACTCATTTTGCCTGTTCCAAAACTTCATATAAATGAAATGATACAATATGTGTTTTTTTGTGTCTGGCTTCTTTCATTTAGCATAATATCTGTGAAATCCATAAATTATGTATATCAGTTTATTTCTTTTGATTAGTAATATTCCATTATATAACTATATCAAAAATTATTTATACATTTTCCTGTTGATAGACATTTGAGTTATTTACAGTTAACTCAGTTATTTAGTTATTATTAAGTTCTTATGCACACTTGTATACAAATCCTTTATCTATCATTAATTTTTAGCAACTTGATTATAATGTATCCTGGTGTAACTGTCTCTGTGTTTATTTTGCTTTGGATTCATTGAACTTCTTAGATCTATGAGTCAATATTTTCCATAAAACTTGTAAAATTTTTTTTATTATTTCTTGAAATATTTTTTTTCCTGATCCAGCCTTTCTTTCTGTTAGACCTGTTGCATATATGCTACAATACTTAATATTTTCCCATAGATCACTGAGAGTATGTTCATTTTTTTTCTTGTCATCTTTTTCTCTCTACTCTTTAGTTTGGTTAGTTCCTATTGCTTCGTTTCAAATTCGATGATCTTTTCTTTTGCAGTGTCATCTGTTGTTAAGCCCATCCAGTGAAATTTTCATTTTGGATATTGTATTTCTCTATTCTAGAATTGCCGTTTGGTTCTTTTTTTCACTTACCATTCCTCTATTGTGATTTCTTCTTTGTTTTCTCATTAAATTTATCTTTTCCTTTTAATCTTTGAACAAATTTATAATATCTATTTTAGAGTCATTGACTACTAACTTATTCTTCTGTGTCATTTCCAGTGTGTTTCTACTGACTGACTTGTCTCCTGAAGATGTATCACATTTTCTTGCTTTTTTTGCCTATCTACTTTTTTTAAAAAATTTTATACTGGGCATTATTGTTGCTACATCATTGACTGCCAGGATTTTGTTGTCTTCCTTGATAGTTTTATTTTGTTCTGGTAGGTAGTCAATCAGTTCAATCTTTTTGAGGCTTATTTTTAAACTTTCTTAGTAAGGACCTTTAACCTAAGGCAAGCTTAGGTTCACTGTTAAGGCATGAACTTTCTGAGGTCTGTACTGAATTAACTGAGGATTTTCCAGTGTGTTTGGTGAGGACTCTAATGTCTCTCAGTCCTGTGCAACCTTCATTAGACTGAAATACAATCTCTAAGATACAAGGGAAGAGTTATCCTCTTGTACTTTTTGTTTCTCTGGTAGATGTTATTTTCCTGGCCCTGTGAAGTCTTTCCTGCACATGTGCAGTGTAGTGTTCAGCCAAAGACGAAAGCAGACTTCTCTGCAGATGTGTGGATTACCTTTTTGGTATAGCTTCCTCTTTTCTGGTACCATATCCCATAATTTCCAATGACTTCAGTACCCCTGAACTTCAATATCTGTCTTGGGCTCAGCAGGATCATGTTTGAGTTTCCCTGTGACAAGTGCCTTTAGGTAGAAAACTGAGTCTGTTGCAGGTTTTTCTCATCTCTGTCCTTTTCCCAGAGATCACAGTCTTTTGCTGCTCTCTATCCAATTTCTGTAATAGTGACTTCATATGTATTTTTCTGGTTTTTGTAGATGTTTTCACTAACCATATAGCTCCATACTAGTTATTCTATCCTGACCAAGTAAAAGACCACACAAAGTAGTTCATTTTGAATATGGAGAAATAAAGAATCTGCCTGCAGTGCAAGAGACCTGACTTTGATCATTGGGTCAGGAAGATCCCCGGAGGAGGACATGGCTACCCACTCCAGTATTCTTGCCTGGAGAATTCCATGGAGGAGCCTGGAAAGCTACAGCCCGTGGGATGTTGGACACAACTGAGAAACTAACACTTGCGCTTCTCACTTTTGCAAGACACTCACCATGGATTGTCAGAGATCACCATATTACTATATTATCACTATGTTACCAGGGAAAGCTGGAATAATAGCACCATTTTTCATCTCTGGATTTCTCTAAACCTACCACAAAGTCTTATGTAGAAAGTATATGTAAGCAGATTATGGTGATAAATTGCTACTCATTGACACCAAAGCATATTTCATAAACAGGCAACAGATATCAGGGTTCTAAGCTTTGATTTACTATAGTAGTCATTAGTAAAGTTCATCCCTGGATGCTTTTGGTCAGGTGGGGCCATGAAACTAGTTCAGGACAATGAGTTGTTAGCAGCAGCAATGTGTGTTAATTCTGAGTGAACACTCACTGCTTTCTGAGTCTCCCAGTTTCTCTTTTCATTATGTTATGGTAACTGGCAATGTTCAAGATGATTCTTCGGTAAACTAGTGTCTTTGAATGATTAAGATGAGCAGAGACAGCTTCTTAACTCTCAGTGGACAGGTGGCATGAACTTGAAATAATCCGTTTTTTAAACTACTGAAATTTGGGGTGTTGTGTGTTTTCATGATATAACTATCTTAAATGTTAGAGGAAACTTTGATAAAACTTGATTGTCTTGTGTTGGTTCCCCTGAAGCATTCTGAGGTGAAAATTAGCATGCAAGTTACTTGTTATTTAAAAAGTGCTCCCAGAGGAGACTTCTAAAGGAGTAGGGAAAGTGGGATAGGGAAGGGAAGAAAGGTGTGATCACAGGCAAAATTCCCTCAGATGGTACTGCAGCCTGATTTTACAGGGGAATCCTGGAACTTAAGTTATGTCTTGGTGTTTTCCCAATTCAGAGCAAGGGAGTTAGACTTTTTTATGTCTACACACAGCCAAAGTTGGGGAGGGGAGGTTGCTGCATGTGGATTCAGTAGAAAGGTATCTATGTGAAGCAGCACTGGTGTGGTCCATACTGTGATCACAAGGGAAGAGGAAAAGGCTGTGAACCTTCATTTCCAGTTTTATACAAGAAGACTCATAATTTATCTTCTAGGAATGTGGCATGGAATAAATGCATTGTAACACTATTTGAGGATAGAAATGCTAGTGGTTGCAGAATTCTCAGATGGAAAGGCCATTTCTTCCTTATGTCAGTATGTTTTGACTGTCAATATATATTCCATAGTAGAGCCACTGAATTATCCTCCCAAATATTTTGAATTTCTCCTACTTTCTCAGCTTCTGAATCAATTTAGAATAAAATAGAGTTCAAGATTTGCCTTCAGCTCATGTTATTTATTATTTGCTGACTGCCAGCAGGGTACTTAGACCTTTTTCCTATACAAAAAGACATGGTCACAATTGCTTGTTTCCTTGTCAACACTTGATTTACCCCCTCACTACACAACCTGAGTGATGGCTGCCTTCTTATTTGGCTTAGATCATGATTTGGGGGAGCTTGTCTTAAGGGGAAATTTTTCTTAACTAAGAGAGCTGAATAAGTTACAATGCTTTTTCTGCTCTTTTGAAAGGTAAGGCACCCAAAAATGTGTGTGCTTTTATTGCTGTAGTTGATGGTATAGTTAGTGCTCAAGGAGGGTTGAGGAACTCTGATCTTTGTGATTTTGGTGTGAGTGATGTGGAAAGACTTCTCAAATTAGGTGCAATAAAGTGATTTGGGATCAATTGCCAATTCTGGAGTGTAGAATCATACCCCTCTTTTTCTTTCACTCCTTTTTATGTGATCTCCCCTTCCCATACTCACACCCCTTTTATTTGTTGACATATCTGGACAGAACATTTCCTGTTGCAATCTCAGTTCTTCATCTTAATCTTTAACCTGATAGAGGTTTTATTATGTTGTCATTATAGCTGATATCTAAACCAACTTCACTATTACCTTTGGCAAATCTTTACTATCCCTTCCCATTCTGTCTAGTTTCTACATGTTAGTGTTGCCCTAATTGTTTAGAGTTGATCCTTACTCTAGAATTTTCTGCCTCCAGCTCTGTCAACCCATTTATTAAGATAACCTATCAAACCAGTTGAGAAAATTGATGAGACTGACTATTTGGCATTGTGTCAAGTCCTCAAACCCTGGCTCACTCAGCCTATCTTTTCACTGTCTCGCTAACTGGGTGGGTACCGTATAGACGATAGACCTGCCATGTAACTAGAACTCTCAGTCGGCAAGAAGCATTCTTCTCACATTGTCCGCAGACAGCATTAGCTGAGAAGTCAGTGGCTTTGACCTTACCAGATGTGTGACCTTACTGGACACATTATCTAATTTTACTAGCATTTTGGAATCTCACATTCCTGATGTGTATATTAGAACACTTTTAATAATATATCAAATATTTGCACGGCCTTTTGCAGTTTACAAAGTGCTTTTAACTGGGCTAGGGCATTAGGGTAGGTCCTAGAATGCACGTGCCTCTCTCTCATGTGCATTTTATATATTCCACCCGTCCACAGACAACTGATTTTGGGTTTCTTGGTTGTTATTCTGTTGTGTACCCCTTTGAGAGATCCACCCCTTTCTCTTCACCTCCATTCCCTAGTTACAATGCATTGAGCTCTGTCTCTGCTTTTTGGACATGCTCATCCTTGTGAAACCTCCTGCCAGAAAGTGCCCCTTAATCTTGCTTCACCCTCTCCCTTGCTGTCATTTGTCCAGAGTCCTATGGAATTGACTTCCGAGCATCCAGAATTCCAACCCAGTCTTTTCATGATATTGAACAAGGTGTCTTACATAACAGTCCCTTGCTTGTCCATTCCCACAGAGATGACAAGGCAGACAAAGGACCTCACCTCTCAGTATAATAGTGAAGATTCACCCTTACTCAAGGTTCCTTTCCTGTTGCTAGAGGTTCTTCAAATAGCTTGTTAAGTACATTGAGATATCTGAATGATAAAACATTACCCAGTTGAGAAGCAATGTGAAACCACAACTTTTCCAGCAGTCTCAGAATTAGGTATGCAATGAAAATGGTTAGCTTTTTCAGGAGATAGTGGCCATTAACCCAAACAGAGGCTCCCACAAACTGTCTTGCACTTGCCGTATAATAATGAGCACTATTAAATATGAATGACCCCATTTGTCCTCCTGGCATGTGTATCCCATAGAAAGTGACACATATATATAGGGCCATTTAGCATCTGGGGAAGCCACAACGTAGACAGGTTAAATGATTTTTATCAACAACCAAGGTTAACCATTAGGTCTTGGACCTTGGGAAGGCATTGTGTTTGGTAGACTTGTGCTACAAAAGCTGTAAGTTAGAGTGAGTGTGGGATGAGAAGTCAAAAATGTAAATTGAGTTAGGTTAACATTGTTGGGACACAATGCATATGGTCAAAACAGAAGAGGAGCTGATTAGGAACTAGGGTTAAACTTATAGTGGAGTTGTCATCCTTAAGGGCACAGAGGAAAGGAAATCTAAAGCATGCTTCTCAAAGTTTAATATATCTAATTGATCTCTGGGGATCTTGTTAAAATGCAGATTCTGATTCAGGAAGTCAGTGTTGAGGCCTGGGACTCTGCATTTGTGACAAGCTTCCAGGTGATATTGATGCTGTCAGTTACTGGAGCACTTTGAATAGCCAGGGTCTCAGTCCCTGGGCTTGGGACTGGAGAAGACCTTGTTTGAAGAAGTCCAGTAGGACTCCTGTTGAAAGCCCCAGGCCTGGTTCTAGGGCTGGAAAGTAGTGGCTATCAATGGGGCATATTAGCTTATGCCATATCCTGAGAATTGGCCAGTGATTTTTCTCTTAGACTGCATTAGCAGCAACCCTACTATTTGAAGACTGTGAATTTCCCCCCACCACTGCAGTTATTAATTCAATTGAAAGGAGAGAGAAGTTTTTACTGTCAGTGTCTTTGTGAAGGACAAAGTGTGTATTTGTTCACAGAGTTGAAAGAAATGACTGAAAAAAAGTTTTCCTGAAGGTATTTACAGCCAAGAGTCCCACTAAAACATCCGCTGCACATTCAATAGAGGGGGTGATAGGCTACACAAACACTCTGTCTCAGCAAATCGGAGCCAAGTCAGTGTTAAACTTCTCAGCAGCCAGTGGCTCCATGCCACTTCAGTTTGCCAAGGGAGTGATGAAGGATGCCCAGGTTGGAAAGCAGAGCCTTGGGAGAGACAGCAAATTATGGCATCAACTTAATGGAAATCTCAAATCTTCACCCATAGGCTGACAGCTTCTATGTTCCCATCAGCCCAGAGTATTTTCTGAGACTTGTAGCTACAGAGAAGAGAGATCAAATCCAGGAACGGGAAAGAGCCTCACAGATCAGGGCCATACCAGGCTGAGGAGTAGGTATATATACCCATAGCTTGCAGCAACAGACTTCAGATAATCTAGATCAGCTTTGCACTGGTACCCTGGGATTTTCCTAACATGAGAACTCAGTAGTAGTAAGTTGGATTCACTATTCACTGAGAATTAATCTAATGAATAATATATTTCTTTCTGTAGGTGGAAATGATCTTTAGTAGTGGACTCACCTTCTTCACGGAAGTGTAGATCTATAATCTGATTTTAAATAAACTGTACCCAGAACAACTGTGATGAGCCTCAGGCATGTACAGCCTTGCTTGGTAATGATCTCAGGGTCTATGCAATAAGACTGAGGGTAAGCGATGTTCTTGCTCTCTGATCTTACAAACAGACATCTGGTCTGCTTCTTACCTATCTCTCTGTTCTTGCGAGGAATACCAGAATTTATAAACTCAGCTCCAATAGGCACTAAGGGTAGAGTGAGTTAGTTTAGGCACATACATCCT